>NC_134403.1:306360801-306960801 GCF_038048845.1 Mixophyes fleayi | reverse complement strand
GTCACTCCAGGGCTGTGAATGAGATCCGCCCAACAGGACAGAGCTAGAATCACACATAAATTAACTGTTTATTAATAGCGCTAGAATGCAAGACCTGGTAGCTACACAGCTAGCCGTCACCTCAGGAAGTGTACTGCAGACACAAAAGTTAGCTATTCAACACAACCAACTTACTATTGTGAAAATCAAATAACTGGATGAAGTCGTTTCAAATTAATAAAAATTGATTTAATTGGTTTTATGTGAAAATAAGCGAATGGTAAGCTATGGCATTAAAGGGCTAATTACGCAATCATATTAGCAAGCACTTATAAATACATTTACACTCACACATACATTTGTAAATAGTTCACTTTAATAAAGTTTCAGCAATAAGTTTTATACTCAAATGTAACAGATTTAATAGTTTATTATAGTAATGTTAAAACAACTGTATTATCATCTAAAGCTCCGGATATAGAAATGTATCATGTTTAGTGTCATAATAATCCACTTTTTTATCATCAATAATAAGCTGCTATCGACTAAGCAATCGCACCCTGCGTACACTAGTTATGGATGATAAAGGATTAATGTTCAAATTGATATTGTGTCTGGAAAGCAATTAGGCTGGATTGAACCAGTATTTCAGCGGGCACCTGAGGGAAGACATGTGGGCAATAGTTGGAGTGAGTTGCCCCCACCCTTGGAGAGCATTGAACCGACCTTTGACCTGCAGTGTACTGGACTGTCCTAAATCCTGAACCAATGGAGAATGCTTTTACAATTGTCTTGTTTACTTTATGACATCACCACTGTTTTTTTATGTACCACAAATTGTATATAAACCAGGCACTGTAACCATTGAATGATTGAATGACTGTTTGCTGGATCCAGTTCGGTGCGTATGTATCGGCTGTACTTTATTTTGTTCTATTGTGATTTGTTACATCTTGCTATTAAATCTCTTTTGTATCGTGGAACCACATTGATTGCAGAGGACAATATTTATTGATAGCGAAAAAAGGAACATTACAATTTGAGTGCTCGCAAGCGGAAACCACGTTACTGGAAGATTTCCAAAAAACTTACGGATTTCGGTTTCTCAACAAAGAGTGGAAGATGCATCATAATCGGGTTAGAACGCAAATAATTATAGGCCTGTTTATCATCCAGTGTTGCAAAACCAAATATCTGCTTTGTGTAATCAAGGGGTGCTGGTTAAAACCTAGGGACAAGAAAGAATTTTTTTCTTTTTATGTCATTTTGCAACCTAAATGTGATTTGCTTGCATAGTGTATGCATATATTTCCCTGTATATATGCCACATGTTTAAATGGTTGTATTGATAGATAAGTGAATTGTCAAAACCTCTGAGAAGTTATTACTACCATTTGGGAAATAATTTTTCTGTACAGAAAACAAAGGTGTATGTGGATTATGAATTGTGTGATTGTGAAGATAAAGTAAAGTTGAGGATCAAGGTTACTGTTGAAAGAAACAGAATATAAAGATAGCCTGAGGGAATTCTGGGGTATAGAGTGTGACAAAAACATGGGTTTTTCATGCGCAGACCAGTCCTGTCAATTTCCTCAGCTCCTCTCCCATTGGTTGAAGTTTTGCTCCAAAGATTAAAAAGCACCTCCCCTGTATCCTCAGTGCCTGCTCTTTATGTTTTATAGCATTCTGATGTGGCTCCTTGTCCTCCTGTTCATCTGCAGAGCTGACACTCTATTTTCAGGAGCTTCTCCTTTGTTCCTGTGGAATCTGCTGTCTGCTGAACTAACACCTCCTGAGTGTTTTGTCGCCATTCCAGTGGTAACCAGTAATCTGCAGAGCCGACACTATTGCCGACCCCTCAGGCTTGTTCCTCTAACAAGTTCCTCCTAGTTACTCCTAGAAAGGGCCGTGACCTACAAGGGGAAGCAGCTAAGCCCAAAACACCTTGCGACTGGTCCCTGGTGAATACCATCACCTTGTAAGACTCCGCGCCTTGCTGAGGTGTTATATCTAGATTATGTCAGGATCCCGTTCATCTACCGTTCTGGCATCAGAATTGTGACAGTAAGAACAGGCCCTAATAATGACGTATCCGGCTGTGGAACTTTCGGCTAAAGACATGCTTCAGCATCTGTTTAATCGGGTGGAGCAACAGGACGCAATCCAACGTCAACTACTCCAGGGCTTCCAGAGTCTTGCAGTGTGCATAGTCACCTTGCAGGCACCACCTGCCGTTCAAGCAGCTGGCCCCCCAGCACCTGTTTCAGCCTCTGCTTATACCTCCACCCTACACATCCCTGTTCCATCCAAATTCAATGGAGACCCCAAATCTTGTTGTGGTTTCCTAAACCAGTGCTCTATACACTTTGAGCTACAACCTCAGAGTTTTCCTACTCAAAAATATAAGGTGGCGTTTCTAATTTCACTATTGTCCGGCCAAGTCCTAGCCTGGGCCTCCCCTCTTAGGGAAAGAAGTGATCCCCTCCTGGAAGATAGTGCAGCCTTTATCGCGGTCTTTCACAAAATCTTCGATGAACCCGGAAGAGTCACCTCTGCCGCCTCCAGTATCCTCCGTCTACACCAAGGATTCCGTTCGGTCACCCAATACGTTGTCCAGTTCCAAATCCTGTCCTTGGAACTCAGCTGGAACAAGGAAGCATTGGTAGCCAACTTCTGGCAGGGCTTGTCAGAGAAGATCAAGGATGCCCTTGCTTCGCAATAACTTCCCACCACCCTAGACGCTATGATCTCCCTATGTAACCGGGTGGACTTCACGTATAACCCCAGAGAAACGTGACAGGAAGCTCAAGAACAAGCTATGCTTATACTGTGCCGACCCCAGCCATCTCCTAAAAACCTGTCCCAAGAGATCGGGAAATGCCAGGCCCTGATTGGAGAGGTCAGATTAGGGCTTTCCAAAGCCTCTTCCCCATTTGAAGCTCCCAAAGTCTGCTCCTTTACTGCTACTCTCCACAGGCCACTTGGTCCACTTTACAACTCCGCTCTCGTTGATTCTGGTGCTGCTGGGAATCTTATTTCTCTCTCTTTGGCTTTACAGGACTCCATACCTGCTGAACCTTTGGAGGTTACTGTTTCCATTACAGCTATTGATGGGTCCTGAACAGCTAACGGAATTATTATGTTTTGTACCAAACCTGTCACCCTCCAGATCGGGGCTTTGCATCACAACTAATTATCTTCCACGTACTTCCCACTACTACTACTCCCATCATCCTGGGACTACCTTGACTCCAATAGCACTCCCCTTTGATGGATTGGTCTTCATCTCAGATCCTGTCTTGGGGATCTGCTTGTTTCCAGTTGTGCCTGACCCGAGTCCAATTTCTCAGAGTCACCTCTACCAATTCGGAATCCGACTCCGTGACTTTACCCGAACAGTAACACCCCTTTCGGGATGTGTTTGACAAAGTTCATTCTTAGTATTTGCCTCCCCACCGCCAATGGGACTGTCCCATTGCACCTCCACCGGGGAGACCTCCTCCAAGAGGTCGTGTTTAACCTTTATCATTACCGGAGACTAGGGCTATGTCCGAGTACATCAAGTAGTACCTCCAACGTGGTTTCATCAGACCCTCCTATTCGCCGGACAATGCAGGCTTCTTCTTTGTTAAGAAAAAAGATGGGTCCCTGAGGCCGTGCATTGACTACCGGGGCCTTATCGCCATGACTGTCAAAAACCGCTACTCCATTCTGCTGAGCTTTTTCATTGCATTAATGGTGCCCAAGTCTTCACCAAGTTAGACCTACGAGGAGCCTATAACATCATCAGAATCAAATCCGGGGACAAGTGAAAGACCGCTTTTAATGCACGTGACGGTCATTACGAATATCTTGTAATGCCATTTGGTCTGTGCAATGCTCCCGCCATAGTTCAAAGCTTTGTCAATGAAATATTCAGAGGCCTCAAACCCATTCAGCAATTCCTTGGATTCGCCAATTATTACAGATGATTCATCCAAGGTTATTCTTCCATTGTGGCTAATATTGTGACTCTAACACACAAGGTCTCTAACCCCAAGTCTTGGTCCATAGCCGACTTGGAGGCCTTCAAATTTCTTAAAAAAACCTTCGCCTATGCACCTATCTTCAGGCAGCTGGACACCACTTCTCCATTCTTTCTGGAGATCGATGCCTCCAACATCAGCATAAGAGCCGTCCTCTCTCGGAAGTCACCCAGAGGTCAGTTTCACCCCTGTGCATTCTATTCCAGGACATTTCTCCCTGCCGAGGCAAACTACACAATTGGGTATAAGAAACTTCTGGCTATCAAAGCATTTTTAACTGAATAGCATTACCTTTTGGAAGGGGCACAACATCCAGTGACCATTTTTATCGACCATAAGAACCTGTTGTACCTTCAAACACCACAGTGTCTGAATCCCAGACAAGTTGGTGGTCACTTTTTTTTTCCCGCTTTGAACTCCACATTACGTTTAAACCAGGGAACCAAAATAAACGATCTGACGCTCTATCCCGTGCATTTTCTTTAAAACGTGCCTCTGGAAGAGTAACCTTCTCGTCCCATCCTGGACCCCAAATGTCTCATGCTCACCACTGGGCTCGGAACCCCTGTTCCTCCACCCGGGAAGACCTTTGTCACTCCCTGTCTCTGCCGGAACTTTTAAAACATTTTCACTCTACTCTTTTCTCCGGACACTCGGAGCTCGCAAGACCACCAAATTGATATCTAGACTCTACTGGTGGCCAAGTCTACACTCCGGTGTAAGGGATTTCATCTTCTCATATGGGTTGTGGTGGACCACTTTTCGAAAATGGCTCATTTCATCACTCTGCAGGGTCTACCATCCTCTCCAGTGTTAGCATCCCACTTTGTCAAGGAGATATTCCATCTGCATGGCTGCCTGCTGAAATAGTCCAGAGGTATTAAGTACTGTAAGAGATAAAACCTGTTTAATAAAGTCATTAAAACTGAGAATTAAACGTACTGATTGTTTAAAACTGTGGTAACAGGAAGAGAGTGGGTGGTATGGTAGCACATGTGCAGCTGAAGGTAGCATTGCGAAGCGCAAAGAAGAATGCACAAACGTGCCCCCACCGCCATATGTGGATGGGGGAAAAAGTACAGCCGATACCAAAAATGATAAAAATAACATAAGTAATTTATATCCCATATTAAGTGTTTGCAAGGTAATGTTTCTGAAGAAGATGACGAACCCACTGTTATTTCAGTCATTGCCGATGCAATTAATATGCAAGAAGATTAACATGCAGACAATGAAAGAGAGTGGTTCTAACTGCAGAGGCAGTGGCTAAAATTAGTGAGATTACCTTCCCTCTCCTTCTCCTCCTTTGAAGTACACTCCAGCTGTCTCTTCTCCCCCTTCCACCTCCGTGTCTCCATCATCTATCGTCCCCCAGGCCCCTCCTCCCTTTTCCTTGAAAACTTTGCTGCCTGGCTCCCCCACTACCTTTCCTCTGACCTTCCCTTCATCATACTTGGCGACTTTAATATCCCTATTGACAACTGTTCTGACCCCGCCACCATTAAACTTCTCTGCCTTTCCTCCTCCCTAGGCCTTACTCAGTGGACCTCTTCCCCCACCCACTGTCTTGGTCACTCATTTGACCTTGTCTTCTCTCATCTCTGTGATCTCTCTGACTTCTCCAACTCTCCCTTCCCACTATCTGACCACCACCTCCTCTCCTTCACTCTGTCCTCATCCCCTGCTCCTGCCTCGCCCAAAGCCACCCTCACTAGACGTAACCTGGATGCTATCGACCCCACCTCCTTCTCCTCCTCTCTCGAAACTCTCCTTTCACCCCTTCCCTCCCTGGCCTGTCCCGACCAGGCCTCCTCTCTCTACAATCACTCCCTCATTACTGCCCTGGACGCTGTTGCCCCAGCCTTTTCTTTCCGCCGACGCCGCATTATTCCCCAACCCTGGCACTCAAAACTCACCCGCTTCCTCCAAAGATGCTCTCGCACTGCTGAACGCCTCTGGAGGAAATCTCGCTCCCTGGCTAACTTCCTCCACTTTAAATTCATACTCTCTTCTTTCTCCTCTGCCCTCTCCCTCGCTAAACAATCCTTCTTTAAATCCCTCATTTCTTCTCAGTCCTCCAATCCCCTCCAATTTACTCTAGAGAGGATTAATATAATATCAAAAAATTAATTTATTTGGATCTAATGGCTAAATGACTATAGAGAAGTAAAAAAGAATTCATTTGAATCTCTAAAAAATGGCTTTATAGTAGAGCTGCTGCCCTATAGGGTAGATGTGGTATCAAGCCATTTTTTGACAGCTGACAATTTTTATTGGATTTATCCGATGTGGTTTATTAAGGAGAATTGCATCCACTACATATAGGGTTGATAATTTCAATATGGTATATTAAAGTAAAATCTAACAATGATATTAAGATTAGTTCATATACTGTATAGGGTCAATTGGGTTCATTTAGTATCTACAATTCTGCCCTTAGTGTATGCATATATAGGGTTAACATAAAAGGTTCAAGATGTTTTTTCTGTTAAGACAAAATGAGAATATAAAAAGCGGAGAATTTTATGCTATCATCAGCTATGACACATTAGTGTCCTTATAGAGCCATATACATGATTTAATATGATTTGGTTTTGACAAATTATGTTATAAATATTAGATACTGTGTAGCATCGAGTACATAATATTGTAACATGTAGCATCTAGCTGTCTAGGAGATTCCACTGCGTGACAGTGTTATTTCTCCATAGAGCGGACTGGTCTTTTGCAATGTGATTGATGTGATCCTGATCACAGTCAGGTGTATACAATTGAACTCATTAGGTAGATATATAAGATGTGTTTAATGAACGAGACACTATCTCTGAGGAAGTTGTACTATACAACGAAACGCGTAAGTCGTGTGTTCTTGCTACTTGGAGTTATTCTCAGACATAATTGATTGTTCATTGGAAGCTGCTCTATCTACACACCGGAACCATACGGAGGTGTCTCATCCACAGTACTAATCTCTGGAGACTGGAGGTTTACCCTCCCAATAAGAAGATCCTGAATTTAACTCATTCGCAATACTGCCCGTTTGATTATACGGAAATCATCAACCCTCTAAGCTTGAAGGGAACCAAGTTTCCATGACCCGTTTTGGAGGAAATCCAATACTGGCACTCTGACCATACACGCGGGAGATAGAGGAATCCGGAGCAAGTGTGCTGAGTGTGCCGGCTGAGACCTTCACGTTTGGGTAAGCAATTGCCCTTATACGGGGTATATACCACCCATACGAACATATATGTTCTCATATGAAGGAGGCCACTGTGAATGCTATTTTTAACCATCATAGACAGACCTTATTCCGCATAGTCGGTCTAAGTGGGTCATTATCCAACTGTGACTATTTAACCGACGGCATCTATTCATTTGGATTTTCTTGATTGTATACAAATACACATTTATTGTGCAGAGACTCTCCGTATTCTGGATATTGATCTATATTCGATACATAGCATGTTATATATAGCAAGCTTCCAGTAACATATTTCAAATGGAAACAGATACCGCTTAATGTGGAGATAATATCCATACTTCAATATAGGTGCACCTATTATCGATACTCCTTAAGATAGGGTTCTGTTGATTTTATATGCAATCTGAGAATTATCCATATTTTAAATCTCATTACTGATAATAAAGTTTTAATAAATTGTTTTATACCAATCACATTGCACTTCCAGTTTTTCATAGAGGATCTAACACGCCACTGCAATTTGTTTTGTTATATATTGTTGATTCTACGGGGTTGCAGACCCCGTGCAGTGGTGTCTTTCTTCCTCTCCATAATTTGTTCCAAATATATCTGGTCTCCAATCCCCGCCGCCTCTTTGCAACCTTCAGCTCCCTCCTCTCCCCCCCTCCCTCTCTGTCCCACCTTCCCTCTCCGCTTCTGACTTCGCCACTTTCTTCTCTTCCAAAATTGAGGCCATCAGACTGAACATCTCCTCCTCCCCTTCTCCCGCCACCCTCATCGCTTCACCTCCCCCATCAACCAACTCTGGTACTCCTTCAGCCCTACAACTGGTGAAGAAGTTCGCTCCCTTATTCTTCCCTCTCCACCCTCTAACTGCCTTCTCGATCCCATCACCTCCACCTCCTTCGCTCTCTCTCTCCAACGACCTGCTCTTACCTAGCACACCTTTTCAACCTATCACTCTCCTCTGGTGTAGTACCCTCCTCTTTTAAACATGCTCTTATCTCTCCTTTCCACAAAAAACCCAATCTTGACCCCACTTCTCTTGCTAATTATCGCCCTATCTCTATTCTCCCCTATGCCTCCAAATTACTTGAGCGGATTGTCTGCAGACGCCTAACCAGGCACCTCGCGGATAATTCCCTCCTTGCCCCTTTCCAATCTGGCTACCGCCCCCTCCATTCTACCGAAATTGTCCTGGCCAAGGTTACTAATGATCAGCCAAATCCAAGGGTCACTTCTCCGTACTCATCCTCCTTGAACTCTCTGCAGCCTTTGACTCCGTGGACCACCCCCTCCTGCTGCAAACTCTTCTCTCTCTCGGCTCTCTGGTTCTGTCCATGCCTGGTTCGCCTCATACCTCGCTAATCGCTCCTTCTCTGTATCCACGTCGGGTTCTTCCTCCTCCCCCTACCCTCTCCCCGTAGGAGTCCCGCAGGGTTTTTGGCCCTCTACTCTTTTCGCTCTACACTTCCTCCCTTGGTGCTCTCATCTCCTCCTTCGGTCTTCAGTATCACCTTTATGCTGATGACATTCAACTCTATATCTCCTCTCCTGATCTTTCCTCCACCTTCCTCGCTCGGGTATCTGACTGCCTCTCCGCCATCTCCTCCTGGATGTCCGAGCACTTTCTCAAAATCAATATCTCTAAAACTGAACTCATTGTCTTTCCTCTGCCCAGACTCCCATCCCACGATGACCTCTCTATTGTCGTCAACAACACCACCATCTCCTCTGTCACCCAACTTCGCTGCCTGGGTGTCACCCTTGACTCCTCTCTCTCTTTTGCCCCCCACATTCATTCCCTTGCCCAAGCCTGTCGCTTCCAACTACGCAACATCGCCCGCATCTGTCCTTTTCTCTCTCAAAATGCCACCAAAACTATCATGCACGCACTCATCATCTCCCGCCTTGATTATTGTACCCTCCTCCTCACTGGCCTCCCCCACTCCCGTGTCTTCACCCTCCGCTCTATACTCAATGCGGCTGCAAGACTCATCTTCCTCTCACACCGCTCCTCCTCTCCTCTCTGCCTTGCCTTACACTGGCTCCCCTTCCCCTACAGAATCCTTTTCAAACTCCTCACCACCACTTACAAGGCTCTCTCCCACTCTACTGCCCCTTATATCTCTAACCTCCTCTCCTACCCGCTCCCTGCGCTCCGCCAACGACCGCCGCCTCTCCTCCACCCTTATCACCTCTTCCCACTCCAGAATCCAAGACTTTTCCCGTGCAGCCCCAATTCACTGGAACGACATCCCTCATTCCATCCGTCTCTCGCCTACTCTGTGCTCCTTAAAATGTGCACTCAAAACTCACCTCTTCCTCAAAGCCTACCAATGATCTACTTAACCCCCATCTCCTCCCTTTGCTCGTCCTCCCTTCTCTCCTCTTTCCTCAACTGGCTCCTCTTGTGCCTGGTCTGTTTACCCTCCCTTAGGATGTAAGCTCGTATGAGCAGGGCCCTCTCCCCTCCTGTCTCCATACCTGTTCTTCCGCTCCGTCTTTACTGCATATGACTATCATCATCATCATCATTTATTTATATAGCGCCACTAATTCCGCAGCGCTGTACAGAGAACTCATTCACATCAGTCCCTGCCCCATTGGAGTCTAAATTCCCTAATATAGACACACACTCACACACAAAGACAGAGAGGGGGACAGACAAGGGTCAATTTTGATAGCAGCCAATTAACCTACTAGTATATTTTTGGAGTGTGGGAGGAAACCGGAGCACCCGGAGGAAACCCACGCAAACACAGGGAGAACATACAAACTCCACACAGATAAGGCCAAGGCCGGGAATTGAACTCATGACCCCAGCGCTGTGAGGCAGACGCGCTAACCACTAGACCACTGTGCAGCCGGAGTATCTGAAGTATTGGTACTTTTTGTTCATTGTTCTGTATGGTTTCACCCTATATAGTCTACTGTTAGTACTGTGTGCGGCGCTGCAGATACCATGTGGTGCCTAACAAATAAATGATAATAATAATAATAACCTGATGTTTTTGCAGCGGGTGTCTTGACACAGAAGCATTGTGATGCTAGCAGACTCGTAGCATACTATAGTGCACAAATGGACACTGTGGCAATATTTCTCATTACGTGTTCAAGAAGTGTAGCAGCAACTGCTCTTCTGCTAAGAAAGAGCGAGGGCTTAGTACTAGGACACGATTCAACTGTCTATACGCCTTAGAAAAGTGAGCAAGCAGCTAAGACAACAGCAACAGAAACTCAAAATGCTGTAACCTGGTATGCCAGACACAAACTGTCACGATGAATTGAACCAGTATTTTGGCGGGCTCCTGAGGGAAGACACGTAGGCAGCAGTTGGAGTGAGTTGCCCCCACCCTTGGAGAGCGTCATTTGAACCGACCTATGACTTACATTGTACCGGACTGTCCTAAATCCTGAACCAATGGAGAATGCTTTTACAATTGTCTTGTTTATTTTATGGCATCACCACTGTTTTTATGTACCACAAATTGTATATAAACCAAGCACTGTAACTATCATTCAGTCTACTTTGACCACAGGCTTCAGGATTGAATGACTGTTTGCTGAATCCAGGGCGCTGCGTATGTATCGGCTGTACTTTATTCTATTCTAGTGTGATTTGTTACCTCTTGCTATTAAATCTCTTTTGTGCGTTGGAACCACATTGATCGCAGCGGACAATTTTTATTGATAGCAACAAAACAAACATTACACTATATAGTCAAATAAGCATTGGTCTTCTAAAAAATGGCTTCTCTCAAACCATGGCTACTACTTTCATAGCATTTTCAAATTATGTTTCCTCCAAGAATTAAAATGGTACCTGAATTGACAATAGGTCATTAATGATAATATAATCTACATGAAGATAGATCATATGTGGAGTTAGCCTTAGCCATCATGTAATATACTGACTGAGGTTGGTGATGCTCATATGCAATGGTGAGGTTGTGAACATATTTTCAGCTGGTCAGCCACTCCTGCCATGTTCTAAGGCCTACCAACCTAGACCAGGCCTGTCTGGTTTGTGCCTTATCCTAGCCTACTCAGAAGAGGTATTTATTAAATATTTCAACAGTGTGTATCATCATCATCATCATCATCAGTTATTTATATAGCGCCAACATATTCCGTAGCGCTTTACAATTGGGGACAAACGTAATAAACTAATAAACAAACTGGGTAAAACAGACAAAGAGGTGAGAAGGCCCTGCTCGCAAGCTTACAATCTATGGGACAATGGGAGATTGACACATGAGGTTAAGTATACATTTTGCATCTTGGCCCAGCCAGACTGCAAAGGTAGGGAGACTCATAAGCTAAATGATCCTGTCACACAATAATGTTGGTCCGGGGGTAGTTGTCTTGTGTGAAATTGTGTAACAGGCTAAAGGTAGTGAGGTTAAGATGGTGGTTGAGGAATATTATACGCTTGTCTGAATAGGTAGGTTTTCAGAGAACGCTTGAAAGTTTGTAGAACAGAGGAGAGTCTTATTGTGCGAGGGAGAGAGTTCCATAGAGTGGGTGCAGCCCGAAAAAAGTCCTGTAACCGGGAATGGGAGGATGTAATGAGGGTGGATGAGAGACGCAGATCTTTTGCAGAACGGAGTTGCCGAGTTGGGAGATATTTTGAGACAAGAGAGGAGATGTATGTTGGTGCAGCCTTGTTGATGGCCTTGTAGGTTAGTAAAAGTATTTTATATTGGATTCGGTAGAAGACAGGCAGCCAGTGTAGAGACATACAGAGTGATTCAACAGAGGAATAGCTATTTGCAAGAAAAATCAGTCTTGCCGAAGCATGCAAAATAGATTTTAGGGGTTTGAGTCTGTTTTTGGGAAGACCAGTAAGGAGGGAATTGCAATAGTCAATGCGGGAGATGATTAGTGCATGAATTAAGGTTTTAGCAGTGTCTTGTGTGAGATATGTGCGGATTCTGGAAATGTTCTTTAGATGTATGTAACATGATTTAGATATAGAGTCAATGTGGGGAACAAAGGATAGGCGTGAATCAAGGATTACACCTAGGCAGCGAGCTTGTGGGGTGGGATTTATGGTCATGTTATCAACAGAGATAGAAATGTCAGGTATGCTCTTGTTGGCGGGTGGGAATATTATTAACTCTGTTTTAGAAAGATTAAGTTTGAGTTGACGAGAGGACATCCAAGATGAAATGGCAGAAAGACAGTCAGTTACACGGGACAACACAGATGTCGAGATATCAGGAGAGGATAGATAGATTTGGGTATCATCCGCATAGAGATGATACTGAAAGCCAAAGGAACTTATTAGATTTCCAAGAGAAGCGGTATAGATAGAGAACAGCAGAGGACCTAGCACCGAGCCTTGTGGTACTCCAACTGATAGGGGAAGCGGAGCAGATGTGGCTCCAGAGAAATTAACAGTGAAAGAGCGATTAGAGAGGTAAGATGAGAACCAGGATAGAACTGTGTCTTGAAGACCTAGGGATTGCAGCGTTTGTATGAGAAGAGAGTGGTCAACTGTGTCAAATGCAGCCGAGAGATCAAGGAGAATTAGGAGAGAGTAATGGCGTTCAGTCTTAGCAGTGATCAGATCATTAACAACCTTGGTCAGCGCAGTCTCTGTGGAGTGTTGAGAACGAAAGCCTGACTGAAGAGGATCCAACAGGTTGTTTGCGGAAAGAAAGCGTGTGAGGCGAGTGTAGGCAAGTCTCTCTAGAAGCTTGGAGGGGCAAGGGAGCTGAGAGATGGGACGGTAATTTGAGAGAGAGTTTGGGTCGGAGTTTTGTTTTTTTAGAATAGGAGTAATCACTGCATGCTTGTATAGTGATGGAAAGATGCCAGTAGAGAGTGAGAGATTACAGATTTGAGTTAGAGGTGAAATGAGCACAGAAGACAGGGATCTACCAATTTGCGAGGGAATAGGATCAAGAGGACAGGAGGTAGAGTAGGAAGATAAGAAGAACGTAGAAATTTCCTCTTCATTTGTGGGGTCAAATGAAGAGAGGGTGTCAGAGGGTAGTGGGAAGGAAATGAGCTGATGGCTTGTTGAGGAAGAGGATACCATTTCTAGTCTGATCTTATCAATCTTGTCCTTGAAGTAGGTAGCAAGATCCTGAGCACTGATAGTAGATGGAGGGTTCGGGGTGGGAGGATTGAGAAGATGATTAAATGTATTGAAAAGGCGTTTGGGGTTAGAAGCCTGAGCATAGATAAGAGATTGAAAGTATGTTTGTTTTGCAGTGTCCAGAGCATTTCGATAGGAGTGGTAGACAGAAATATATGTGAAGAAGTCATTAGAGCTTCGAGATTTACGCCAGTGACGTTCTGCTTTACGGGACAGTTTTTGAAGATTTCGTGTTGCTTTGGTGTGCCACGGTTGACATCGAAGTCGATGTGTAGTATGAAGTGTCGCTGGAGCCACTTGATCAAGGGCCGTTGCTAAGGTTAGGTGAAAATGAGGTACTGCCTCCTCAGGGGATGAGAATGTAGAGATAGGGGAGAGAAGGTGTTGGAGAGAGGTGGAAAACTGTTGAAGATTAATAGAATTCAGATTTCTACGAGTATGAGGAGGCTTGGTTGAGTTAGACAGTAGAGAGGTTAGAGCAGTGGGGGTGAGAGTGTAGCTGATAAGGTGATGATCCGAGAGGGGGAAGGGTGTATTAATAAAGTTAGAAACTGAGCATAGTCTAGAGAAAACAAGATCAAGGCAGTGGCCATCCTTATGAGTAGATGATTCAATCCACTGGGAGAGGTCAAGTGAGGATGTTAGAGAGAGTAGTTTGGAAGCAGCTTTGGAAGGTGGGTTATCAATGGGGATGTTGAAGTCACCCATGATGATGGTGGGGATGTCTGAAGATAAGAAGTGAGGGAGCCATGCAGAGAAATCCTCAATAAATTGTTGGTGTGCTCCAGGGGGACGATAGATCACCGCAACACGTAGGGAGAATGGATTAAAAATGCGAATAGCATGTACTTCAAAAGATGTGAACGTGAGTGATGGGACATTTGGTAGAACTGTGTATGTGCACTGTGGGGAGAGAAGTAGTCCAACCCCACCTCCTTGTCTGCCTTCAGGTCTGGAGGTGTGGGTGAGATGGAGGCCACCATGTGAAAGTGCTGCAGGTGAGGCAGTGTCTGATTGCATGAGCCATGTTTCTGTTATTGCCAGAAGGTTGAGGTTTTTTGAGAGGAAGAGATCATGAACGGAGGTAAGTTTGTTACAAACAGATCGTGCATTCCAAAGGGCACATTTAAAGGACTTGGGAAGAGAGGGTATGCAGGTGATGTGTTTGAGGTTTGCTATAGAACGGTAGTGTTCTGATGTATGTGTGTGTGAGGAGTGTGAGGTATTTATTAAATATTTCAACAGTGTGTATCTGGTAACATTACCATTGTGATAGAGTGTGTCATAAGGAACTATCATAAAGGCACTGTTAGATTAATATTATTTTTCCAACATGCCAGTGGATATAAATACCATTTAGCCAGAGTAAAAATAATATTTACAGAAATGCAAATAAAATACAACTGTTACAGAAATCTATTAAAGAGTTCAGTTTTTAAATGCATCTAATTATCACATGCATAATCTGTAAATAAGAGTGGGAAGTTAAATAGTTTTTTAAACTGTAAGAGTTTAAAATATGTGTCTTTTTGTTTTAAACAATGAACTTCTATTATACCTGCTGCTGCAAATCTTTGATGGTCATACAAGCCTTATACTACTATCTGCTGAAGAATACAATTAGAACATGATTATATTAGAAGGTTAGTAAGAACAAATTGTACATTTGCAAAAAAAAGATCTTTGATCATTAGATCTGTTTTAATCAAGATTTACCCTTGCTTTTTTGTTTTGCTTAATGGTAAACTAATTGGCCTTATCTTTCACAAAAATGTACTTTGTAAAGACCACAATAGTTAATTAATTATTTAGAGTGGTTTATGCAAATTGGAATTCTATATTTATATTTTCCAGCAACTCAGTATACTTCAGAATATTATATAATTCAGTATATTACAAAAAGTGGAGTGTACTTATTCTATATATGCATAGTATTAATTTGGGACATGGAAACCATGGGGACTTACAGATAATCGGGTAATAGTTCAAATTGGGAACAAAACATTGCATAACATATGCAACAACAGTCAAAGAGACATATAAGAGAGAAGAATGTAGTTGTCAATGTACACCAAGCGCCAACAGAATCGTAGCTGTGAGACAAGTCCTTACTTCCAATAAGCTACCATGTCTACTCATTTGTTCATTCACCTTCGCTCTTCCCAAACCAATAAAGTTTTATGGTGACTATGACACTATAACCCAAAACAACTTGCACACCATCATTAATTCCCACATGAACCTGCCACAAGCTGACTATTGTAGTTTTATCTTCTTGTTGGTACCAAAATGTTTCAGCCATTTTTACTTTCTAGGATCCTATTTGCTTACTTTATTATCACTCCTCATGTTTCTGCTTAAAATGTAAAGACATTTAGATTAATAAACTTAATAATAGATCATTTGTAGAGCATCTCAAACATTTCTTGGATTTGGTGCACGAAAAAAGCTTTGGCAAGCAAAGCATCATCCACCCATATTCACAAGCACACTGAAAACCAGCTAAACTAACAAAATGAGAGAAGCTATAACAGAGCATGTCATATTAGCGCAGATTGGCAAAGAACATCATATAAAATGTCAGATAGGATAGGTTGACATATAGAGCATAACAATACATGAAAAAGTCACTGTAAAGAACATCAGTTATCAGAAAATTGCATTTTACTGCAGTGTGGAATTACATAATATAGCATCTCAGTGCAGTACAGAGTGGCACAATAAGGTGCCACAACATATCTAATAATTGTAAAGTGGCACAATACAGCATCAGTCTACTTTGAACAACATGAATTCAATTTTTAGCAAATTAATAATTCATCAATGTACTTCCTAAAAATAACTAATAGTGTCACTCTATGGCAGCAGTCGCAGGTATTGCAGGTCTTATTATATAGTTGAACATGGAGTCAGGAAACTGGGAGAATATATTCTGTGTAGCCAATTAGAGGCACAGTAGAAGTTTGTATGTTATATGCTGAGAATAGAAACAATATTTTTATGTAGAACTTAGACGCAGCTGTGAGCAGGTACTAAACCAGCTAAGTTGTTGTGATCAGTTAAGCAATCTTACAGGTAGAATTATCAAACCTTCTAAAAAGGAAAATTGGAGTTGCTGCCAATAAGATTTAATCTATCATTTTCTAGCCTGTACTAGATAAATATTCCCCTAAGTGTCATTTCTGGCATTTTCCATGACTTCCAGCCCTAATCTAACACTTCAAAACAAGGCATCCAAAACAAGAGATATTTTATACGGTATTATTGTGTATTAATGTTATGGGTACTCAGTTCAAGCAAATAATTATTAAGCACCATGTTCCATTGTATCAATTTCTACCACTTGCTCCACACATTATAAATTATAAGGAGATAAGCAATAAACGACTGTACACTGCACGGACATGTTTGTCTTCATATCAAAATCATGAAGAATCTCTGAAATACAGTCCTGCTTTACAAATATTTTGCAGCACTTCCTTACACACTATATTTAGTAGCAAGAATTCAATCATGGAACATTTATTTTGGGGAATCCCATGGAATCAGATATGTTAGCCTGTCCTTAGTTGTCCCCAGGACTTAATCTGGAGTAACGATAACTTAACTCAAGGGGGTGAACACTACAAGGGACTTGGTAGCAGGATGCATAGCAGATATCTCTACGTAAAAAAAGATGCAGGATGCACCTGGACTAGGTTGAGCAGATATTGTGAGTTGCAATAGGATATAGTACCAACCTTCATCAGTATGATACAGCTTGGCAGTGTGGAGTAGAAGATGGACCAGTGTGGATTAGAAGTTGTGGCCTGCATGGAGATTGCATTAGAGAGCATCACACAGTGCAAGTGAAAGTGCAGAGACACGGTTGCACTAAAAAACTGGGGCGAGTAATCACAGCTGACACAGGAAAGACTAATAGAGCAGATAGCAGACACCACGATCCTGTGGATGGGAATTGATATAATAGAAAATAGGCAGAGCCAAATTCCAGGCAGCAATCAGTAGTTAACAGGAGAGAAATGGTGAAAGAAATCACCTTAAGAGATTGTTAATTGAGGCACTCCAGTCCCTTGGAAAATATTTATTTAAGAACAAACTTTATTGAAAATTTATTAAAAATTGATGTGCCAGATAACATCATAGTCGGCGAATATTAAAATAGAGAGGTGATGAAAAATAAAGATAAGTGATAGAAATAATTAAAAATACCCTTCCGGGAAGCCGATGGTCACAAAATTGTGACACTTATAATTTATTGGGAAAGATACCCATAATTATGGACATTGTATCAGTGAGATTCAAAATAAACCAATTTATTGGGATTCAATTATATTCCCTATGTTCATTGATACATATTATGTCACATATAGCCAGCAGGTGTGTCCACTCTAAATTAAGTAATTGTAGTGTAAGAATGCACTTGTAGGGTTTGTAATTTATCAAAAACACTCAGGTATAGTAGTCTGACATAGACATACAAAGGAACTTAAGTAAATGTATTTAGTTCCAAGGACTCAGGATTGGTACTCTAATCTAGTACCCTCTCATACAGTGTGTAAAAGAGAGGGATTGACTAGGACATGACCACAGAGGATTCCTTTCTAACACATATCTGCTACATAGGAGATTGAGTCAGTTCTACCTATAATAATATTGCTGGTAAAGATCTCACTAGCGATATGAAGGAACCTCAAATCTCCTCTTGTTTGTCAGACAAAATTGCCCTGGTGTTAAAGCCCTAAACAAAGCGCATTGCTAGGTTCAAAATTGTAACGTTAATTAGAGTGTGACACGATCGCGGCTAACTCCGCTCACCTCTCTATTTTAATATTCGCCGACTATGATGTTATCTGGCACATCAATTTTTAATAAATTTTCAATAAAGTTTGTTCTTAAATAAATATTTTCCAAGGGACTGGAGTGCCTCAATTAACAATCTCTTAAGGTGATTTCTTTCACCATTTCTCTCCTGTTAGTTACTCCGGTTGTGAGAGCACCCCCTCATTTTGAATTTTATAAATAACTCCTACATATAAATGATGAGGAAGTCCTAACCTTAGAGCGAGATGGATTTGCTTTTCTCTATAGCAATCAGTAGTTGTCAGGTCACAGGCACAGGTCAAAACCAAGTATAAGACAGGAGTAGATTATTCTCATGAACAGGAGCACAGAGAAGCATGCATGTGTACGCAATCACCAGCAATGATTCAGTGAACCTGACAAGTATTTAAAGCAGTGGTAGCCTATCAGGGCAGGTGTCAGATTGAGCTGCAGATGAGTGGAGTTCTTGTGGTCACACCCAGACTGACATCAACACTGCATCACCAATTACCTACTGTTTCTAACACACTTGCACCAATACTCTATCTAATGCAATTAATACATTCACAGTTATAAACATTGGGTACACTTGGCAAATAACCCAGTTTAATTGAATGTCAATAATGTATATTTCTGCAGCAGATGACTTTAGCAGTCCTCTATAAATGAAATATCACCAGGCTAGAATTTTCTGTCTGAATTTCACTACACGGACAGTATAGATCTACACTTTTTAAAGAAGTATATGTGTTATGAGCTACTGCTCTAATCACAACGGTTCACACCAAACTCACTCCCTGTCCCAGCTGTTGCTTAGCAGCCTGGATGCTTATCTTCTAGCTCTGAACCGTCAACTGTCAATGGTGTTTCACACTGTCTCTCCTGTCCCAGCTTTTGGTAAGCAGCTGGGAGGGATGCTGTCCTTCTCTCCTGTCCCTGGCTTTTGATTGGCAGCGGGGATGCTGACCTGCCTTATCTGTCCAAGCTGCTTGCTAAGCCATACGCTTTGTTCAATAATCATTAGTTTAAATGACAAGCAGGTCTTAGCCTCCTTATATGATATAGCATTCTTGCCCTGCATAATTCGTGAAGCCTGCTGTGTTGCTAACCTAAGATTCTGGTTGTCCGCCCATTAACTGATGCTGCTTGTTCGTGGGTTCTCCTTGTCTTCCGACCCCGTCTCGACCCTTGGCTTTGTTTAAATTTATTCTTGCTTTCCTCCTGCCCTCGATCATTTACATTGGTACTGTGTTACCCTCTGTATACCGTGCACTGTGCTCTACTTAACTGCGGGTTTGAAAAAGGGGAGATATTGCCTATAGCAACCAGATTTTAGCTGTCATTTTGTAGAATGTGCTAAACAAATGATAACTAGAATCTGATTGGTTGCTGTAGGCAACATCTACACTTTATTAAACCTGCAGTTTAGTGAATATACCCTCCAGTCTCTATACATCTACCTGTTATCTGTGATAAAATTTTATTACTTTGAGTGCTGGGGGTATCCGGGTACATGTGAGAACATCTCTCTCTAAGGGAAAGGCGGCTTCCTATAGGTGAAGATTTCTCTCTCATTCTTTCCTAAATGTTTATCAACGCATGTGTGGGATGTTTCAACAGTGGGTACATTTATCTGTTGCTATGGAGGCCGAACTCTAGTAAGGGGAAGTAGCAATCATCACTGAAAATACATCCTCTTGCTTGTAGTCCTCTTTACTCACCAGCAATTCACTCTAAAACCCTGGCCAGGGACTAGCATTGAATAACCACAACAGCAAACCTTCACTGGGCTCACTCAGATGCTCCCAGTCCCAGATCCCTTTTAAAACCTATCAGTCACACTGCACAATTTCAGCAACTCTGTGTAAACTCTGTTTCACTATGTCTCTTTGGCCCTCAAAGCTTGGCTTTGAAATTCTGTTGAGGCTTCTCTCTCTTACCAGGACTGCTCCTCTCCCCTCCAAATTGGCTGCCCTCCTTCCCCTTTGCCCTCCATTTATATCATCCTCACCTGTAATTGGCACCAGCAGGTTCCTCAATGCCTCTCTACTCTGCTTCTCAGTTCTCGCCTCCTCCCAGCAGCCTATTCTGCTGGGAGGTGTGGGCAGCAATGCAGTCCAGTGCCTCATTTTTGGTGTAGTCAATTGGCGGTGTCATCTTGGTGAAGCTTCATGGTGGTGTAGGTTGCAAGTATGTATTATATTAAAAATAATACTATATTTATAACAATAGATTCACAGTGCCATATCACCTGTTATTTCCAGTCTAAATGAACAATAATTTAAATGTTCCATCACAGTATATAAAATTTACAAGAAGTAACTATGATGATTCAGCCCAGAGGTGGCATCCGGGACCTGGCATCCTCCTCCGTGTTCCCTTCTCACTGCATGTTAGGCGTGACATCATCATGCCTCGACAATGTCAGTGAGGAGACCAGCGATGTAGAGAGGAACCAAAAGCATGAAGAAAGAAGACAGATGAGAAAGATAAGAAAGAAGGGCAATTAAAAGGTAAGTAAAGGAACGGAGGCAGTGGGCACAGTTTAATAAAAAGGGAAACTGATGGAGGGCACAGTGTGATGGTAAAGGGGGCAAGGAGCAGTGTGATGGTGAAGGGGACCAGGGGCACAGTGTGATACCGAAGGGGGCCGGAGGCACAGTGTGATACAGAAGTTGGTCAAGGGCACAATGTGATACAGAACGGGCACAGTGTGATACAAAAGGGGACCAGAGGCACAGTGTGATACAGAAAGGGCACAGTGTAATAAAGAAGGGGCACATGTTATATATTTATATTTCTTATACCTGAAATCTGAAATAAATAAAACGAAGAGATACTATACATTTTTTTGTTTTTGTGTGCATGTGTGTGTGTGTAAGGAGGGAAAGTGCCGGGAGCCTAAATCTAGCCTAATTTTTGCACTTGGGCCCACAACTCAATAGCTCCATCTCTGATTCAGTCCCAACTACTTACATTTAGTTGTCAACATATTCATATATTGGTAAATTCACAGGCTGTTACAGAAAAAGGGATTGAACACTTAGGGGCCTGTATATCAACAGTGATAAGGCTGATTTTTTTTCATTGCAAAAAATCACTTATAGCCACAGTTTAACAAAAAAAATCCCTGGGCAGCTGAGTGACACTCAAATACCTCAGTAATAATAGCACAGAACAGTAAGTGTTAATTTACCGCTTTACCAGGCCAGTCTTTGTAGATGTGTGCAAGCACTGATGTCGAAAAAAATGTAAAAGAAAAGTAAAACATTTAAAAAAAAAAAAGATTTATTTTAAAAAAGTTACAAAAATATTTTAAAACCATTCACTAAAAAAATGCTTTATTAAAGGAATAAATCCTTTTTTTAAATAATTGTAATTTGTTGCCATTATCCTGAGATTGCAATGACTGAAGAGGGCCACCTTAACAACATTATGGGCCCCCGGGCAAAGCAGTGCAGCGGGGCCCCTACCTCTATATATGTGTATCATATATATATATATATATATATATATATATATATATATATATATATATATATATTTAGATAGATAGATAGACAGATAAATATAGATATATTTGCAGAATTTTTTCTTTTTTTTTTTTTGCAGGATTATTTATTTTACTTAAGAGCCCTGTCTATGGGGCCCCCTTGCCTGTAGGGCCCCTGGGGCACCTGCCCATCATGCCCAATGGAAAAGATGGCCCTATGAGTGAATAGTACAAATACCAGGGCAATACTTAAATAGGTTCCCCCTGCAAAAGAATGGTTATTGTCGGCAATAGCAGTGTCATTGTTGGCCATTGATGTATAGGGCGAAACATAAAAATGTATACTTTTTTTTTATTATATCATTCCAACTTGGATTGGATTGTAATATCAATTTGGGAAAATTTTTAGAGTTGATATCAGTGTATTGGTATATTTTAATACTGTTTTAATTGTTGGAAACATGTTTTTAATATAATACATGTAATTATTGCTAGATGTGCTTTTACATTTAAATTACTCTTTAGCTACAATAGAAATAGTAGGTGAAATATCGCTGTGAACTTCTTAATATTTATGATAATTCATGTTTTTTTGGGAATAGGAATCCTTAGCAAACCAGCTTTCCATTTTATTTCTAGCAGTTCACAAACTCCATTTTGGGTTCATTTGACTGGTTACATTTGTAACACATTTATTTGATGCAAAATTGCATTTCTTGATCCTGAAAATTACACTTAAAAGCTCTGATACATTTCAATGGTGTTATGACTTCCCAATAATTTGGAAATTACCAGTTTATTGTTTAGCATTCAAAATCTCAGAGTTCAGGACTGGACTAAATTTCCCACAGGAATCTGAGCCACATACAATTACAGGCCTCCTCCTCTAGAAAAAACAGCCTAATGCTGAAAGCACTGGGACTCTTCAAAAAAGGTAGAGAAATCAGCATTTTTTTTATGTGGTACCAGCAAGCCATGGCAATCGAACTTCTTGAGTATGCTGGTGGTTGTAGGACTACCAGTGAGTACCCATGACTGCAAGAGAAAGTCAAAGGGATCATCTTTAATTTTCAATCCAATGGATTTAATTTAAAAAAACAAACAAAAAACACTTGGACAATGTTGATATGATCAGCAGAGTGCTCTGATGTGAATGACAAATCACCTGGCTTGTTAGCTACTAACCAAACAGAGCTGCGTCTCCCTAATTAGTCAAAGAATGAGAGAGCCGTTCTGATTGGGTAGTAACATTTGAACCCAAAAAGGGGTTTAAGTGCAGTGAAATATATTGATACAATATAATGCATTCACAAATTTCATGAATAAAGTGCATATTTTATGAATGAAGTACATATTTTATGCAAAAAAGGACTTACATCCAGCTTTACACGAGCCCCTTAGTGCCTATGAACAAAAGATGGAAGCTTTGCAGACATAATCAAAATTCAACTGGACAAACCGTTCTAAAAAAGTACAATGATAAATGAATTAGCATGGAATGCCATTGTAATTTGGTTATTTACCATGGTAACCCTGTTTTTCATTAGGATTACCGTGGTATTGTATAATAAAGGATAAGCCAGTTTGGGTTTACCAGTTATGCTGATGGACCTATTGCAAAGTGAAACAGGAAGAAAACAAAATGGTGGTTTAACAGCCTGGACAAATCTGTATCTCTTTCAGATTGCAATGCTTTTTAGGAGGATGTGTAATAGGAATCTTAGCACACATACAATAAGGTGGCTGCTGGTAAGAGTTAAAACATAAAACAAACACATAAAACATAAATACACAAAAAAACAATATATTTGACCTCAAACATATATGAAATTATGTGCAACCTTATTACTTAACAGTTGGAGCAAGCATCTGACTACCATAGTACTCCTTAAGTATATATAAATGTTTTCCAGTGGCTGTTAGATGTTCCTTAAGATTGTCTAAATGTTTTTCAATTCATCCCAGCAGCATACCATACAATGTAACCAGTATACCTTGGTTGTAGATGACAAGCTGAATGTGGTAATAACATTTATTTCTAATGATTTCTGTTGATAATACCCCACTTTAGAACAAATTAGTGCAATAGGATTGAGTAATACCATTTTATATATGGATTGTTTGGAAGCCTATGATATAAATATACAAGCAGGGTCACCCGGCGTTGCACGGGTCCGATTTGTAATGTGTAGCAACTTTTATATATTAGGAAATCATTTAGTAAATAGACCAAAAATGCAATTTGGAAAATAAGATTTGTTGTTTTGTTGCGTTGTCATTATGTTTTGTTATCATGAGTTTCTCTTCCAGCATTAAAACAATTATTTGCAACCAAAAACTGATGTTTTCAATATTTGTCGCTCTGTCGCTTTGTTACATTGTCATGTTGTCGCTATGTGGTCTAATAGCTTACTTTTTTTATATTAAATAACTATGTAAGATTTGCCAGCTTTACCTTGAGAGCTGTGGAAGATATTTGCCAACAAACAAACAAAGAAACAAAACAAACTTCTTTTATATGTACAGAAAGATTTTTATTTTATGGGCATGCTATGGACAGTAAACTGCCACTGAGCTATCACTAGTAATTCATTAACCAGAGCACATGCAGGGCACACAACATTGCATCACACCAAGTTTGATACCACCATCTGGTAATTCTCTTGCTTTTTTGACCTTTGCCAAAATAGGCAAAGCAAAATGCTTTATTTTATTGTTGTTGTTTATATTTTCATGTAAAGAACGTATATATCTATTCAGACTATTGAGCTACATCAATCTTACAAATTCGGCATAATGTTATAGAAATGCTTTCTTGCTTTACATACACATGAATCTATTGAGTGAACTGGCATCTGAATAGATAGTTCATCAACAAACAACTTCAATGCGTGCCTGCTGAGGATGAATAAGCAATTCCATACTTTTGTTCGAAAATCAAGGCTTGCCTTGCAATTGCTATGGCAACAATCACTGTCACTAATTCTGCTTGTACCTCTGTTAAGTTGCCCAAGTTTTGTAATGAAAAATTATATATATATATATATATATATATATATACCAAAATTCTAAAGTGTTGTTCCACATTGACAAAGGCAAAACAATCAATCTTAAGGTTCAAAACACACACTAATAAATACACACAACTCGTAGGTACCGATGTATCTGTCGAAATATATGTGTGCTACAGTGTCTGTCCTTGTGTCCTTGTAAATGTGTGCCCACAATGTCTGCCCAATAAATATGTCCCCAATGTGTCTGTGCCTATAAATAAGTGTCCAGTGTGTCCATTTCAATAAATGTGTGTCCAGCATGTCTGTCCCTATACATATGTCCCCAGTGTGTCTGTTCCAATAAATGTGTGTCCAGTGTGTCTGTTCCAATTAATGTGTACCAAGTCTGTCTGTGCCTATAAATATTTGCCCAGAGTATCTATCCATATAAATGTGTTGCATGAGTGTCAGTGCCTATAAATGTATGCCCAGAGTGTACTTTCCTATAAATGTGTACCCAGAGTGTCTGTCCCCATAAATATGTGTCCAGATTGTCTGTCCCTATAAAGGTGTGCCCAGAGGGTCTGTTCCTGTAAATGTCTGCCCAGTCTGCCTATTACTATGAATGTGTGCCAACTGTGCCTGTCCATTTAAGTGTTTGCCCAGCATGTCTGTCCCTATACATGTGTGCTAAGAGTGTCTGTCCCTAAAGTTGTGTATGCAGAGTGTCTGTTCCTATAAATGTGTGCCAAATTTGTTTGTTCTTATGAATGTGTGCCCAGTGTGTATGTAAATTCAGTTTCCAACAGTTTCTAATAAATGAATAACGATAAGATGTCCATGGTGATGCAGCGAGTCAAGTCCCTTCCATAGTAATGGCAGACTCCCGGCATCTCATTACCATTTGTGCTACCAGTTACAGACACAGGAAGAAGTAGTCCACAGCACAGCATGTGAGAGGGAGGAGCCACAGGAGACAAGGAAGGGGTTGTTCGCTGTAGAAATAGGCTACAAGGCCCCATCTTTGAAAACAAGACAAGAGAAAGTATCAAGATGGTAGTTTTAACTAATGTAACCTGTGTTATTGCGAATGTTTATTTATGTTATCAGTGTTGCTGAAATTGTTTAAATAATGTTAACATTAATATAGAAAAATAGTGTTGACATTATAAATTAGTATGCACGAGGAACATGTTCAGATAAAAAGTGGGATGAGTTTGATTAGAATTGAAGAAAAGACAAGGGTCAGGTGACAGGGAGCATGAGAGGGTGAGACAGGTGAGACAGTTGAGTGGAGGAGAACAAGAGAGACAGGGGGTAAATATGAAGGCGAGTAATAGGAACATTGAGGAGAATTTAGCAATAAAGTATATGAAATGAGAGTATTGTGACAAACTAAGAAGATAGCGATCATTACAAAAGAAGGATAATCTAAAGAGAATCTCAGACCACAAGGATGAGACTCTGTGTGCCAAGAATATGTTAGTTGTGAGAGATAAGTGTATTGACCCACATTCCAGTAGTAAACAGTGGGCCTGAATCATTAAGGAGAGCAAGGCAAAAAAAAAAGTAAATTCGACCCTGGACAAACCATGTTACAATTCAAGGGGTGGAACTTGGTTAATTATTTTGCATGTAAGTAAAATACTAGCTGTTTTTTCCTGTAGCACACAAATACTTGATAGCATTATTTTTAAACTATTATTTAAAGTTGATCTAGGACATGCTCTACTCCAATTATTAATCTACCATCACATTTTAAATTTACCTCCCCCTCCAATGCAACATGGTTTGGCCAAGGTGCACAGTTACTCCTTTTTTTTGCTTTGCTCTCTTTAATGACTCAGGCCCAGTGTGTGTAATTTATCTACAGATGTTTATATAACTACAGTAGTTTCCCTTTCTCTAACAAAAAGAAATGAATTTAGAGATAATCAGACAATAATTTTAATTAAAGCAGAGAGAGTTGAATTCTAATAACATTTTACCTCACTCACTGTAGTAAGATAATGAGTGTCTGGAATGTGTACATATTTCCACAGACTTTTGTGTAATCACTCACTTATGAAATGTTGAATATTATGACTGCAAATCTTGCAATTTTAAAGAAGCAAAGCAGGGTTTAAATTATACGGTTTATGATGTCTTTAGAGACGGATTCAACGAAAGGCTTTCTACTGTAGCAATAATGTTGAAAGTGGAAAGCCTCTTCATTTACTACAGTTTTTTCATTAATTCAAAACATATTGGTCAGAGTGTTTAAATTCTAAAAATTGCCCAAGGATATTGAATACACTGATTATACTGGAGAATAAGGGGCGAAGCCTGAGGGTCATGAATTCCTAAATGTATCATCCATTTATTTCATAATATTACTGTACACGAATACAATATATATGTACATGATAACAATAGAAAATGTATATTATGCTGCAAGGAAAAATACTACAATCAAGAACAGGTTGAGACAACATTATTCCAAAAGGAGATTATTTTTCATGAACTACTTTACTTACAGAGGCAGTCAGTATTATTCCAAAAAGTATTTAAATATCATGAGCCACCATTCTGTAATTTTAAATAAAATGTAGCTTAGCAAATGGGCACACATTCATAGGAACAAACAAATTTGACACACATCATTAGGGACAGACACTCTGAGCACACAGTTATAGGGGCAGACACTGTAGCCACACATTGATGGGGACAGGTACTCTTGGCATATAGTTACAGGAACAAGCACTATAAGCACACATTTATATGGCCATACTTGGCACACATTTACAGGAACAGACACTCTACGTACACAACTTTAGGGACAGACACTCTTAGCACATATGTATATGGACAGACATGCTGGGCGCATACTTAAATGGACAGGCACGCTTGGCACACATTTATAGTAACAGGCAGACTGGGCATACATTTACAGGAACAGACCCTCTGGGCACACCTGTATAGGGACAGACAATCTCTGAGTTTGATTCCCGACCATGGCCTTTTCTGTGTGGAGTTGTATGTTCTCTCTGTGTTTGCGTGGGTTTCCTCCAGGTGCTCCAGTTTCCTCCAACACCCCAAAAACATACTAGTAGGTGAATTAGCTGCTATCAAATTGTACCAGGTCTCTGTGTCTGTGTATGTGATGTTAGGGAATTTAGACTGTAAGCTCCAATGGGGCAAGGACTGATGTGAATGAGTTCTCTGCACTGCGGAATTAGTTTCGCTATATAAGTAACTGATGATGATGATGGCTGGCGTATGGTCTGGTTCTGGGTATGCGCAGAGTGATTTTGCTCAACATGCTCAAAATCAACAGAGATATGCCTTGATGAAATAGGCCAACTATGTTTATTATGTAAAAAAAAACATCTATTTTACTGGAATGTTACAAAATAAAAGATCGCTGAATGTACTTTTTATTGCATTGCATGTTTTCCCAAATGCAATTCTTCAGTCTTCTTACAGTATCACTAGAGAAGTCAGCAAAGCTGAATTATAGTTGCCTGATCCTTGCAAGACAGAAAGTGTTTGCTCTCCAGCTCGTCTAATAATCAATTCTCTCTACTGAATTTGACAGATTCATTTACTTTTTATCCAAGTATGCTTTAATCCCTGTTTCTTGGAAAGCATTTGTTGATCTCCTGCTTTATAGTAGTCCATTTTACTTCACTGAATCAGAGCTATGTTCAGAATGATTTGCTTTATTCACAAGGCTATGTTGTCCTCTCTCTTGCCTATGCACACATTTCATTGTGTGTGTTCTTTATGTTGTACAATGTGTTTGTCTTTTTTATTTTGTATCACAATTGATATGTTGAGTCTTACTGAAAAAAATACATGATTATTATAATATACAGGTGAACGTTTACATATAATGGAGAAAATAGGAGATGTACAGAGCTACAACACACCAGCGGCAAAATGTATCAATCTGTGATTTTGTGAAATCGCTCTTATTTTGCGATTTTTTTATAAGGCGATTTGACAACAGTAGGTGTATGAAACTGCGAAATGATAGAAAATCGCCAGTAAACCGATGTTACCAAAATTGCCACATTACAATTCGCCATCCCGATGTTTTGCCATTCTAAGAACACAAGTCTTTATATGTATGAAGCTGCAATTTTGCAAATCGCCACTATCTCGCAGTGAAAAACACAGATTCCTGCCATGATGCCTATATCCTGCGCCAGTCAGCCCTCTAGAGAAATGGTGGCGGGATGGCTACTAGGTATGTGAACTAATATTCATGCACTTTCAATCATAAATGAAAAATGTGTCATAAGTGAAAATGTATTGATGTTTGCCTATTTTTTTTTTTTTTTTTATAGACTCCTGCACAACACAAATTTAATGAGGCCCACACTTTCACAAGAAGGGTGATAGAACGTACCTTTGACCTATTGGACACTAGATTCAGGTGGCTTGTTAATTCTGGTGGTGTGCTTCTCTATGCCCCAGCTAAGGTGGCTGATATGCTGTTGCTGTGTTGTACCACCGGCAGTAGACAGTGACTAAGCAGAGGAGCTCATAACATCAGCTGATTTGGAGAATGCAAAGGGAGGAAGGCAGATCAGAAAAACATTAATACAGAATTATATTTCTGGTGAGTATGGTCTGTCATTACCAAAAATAGTTTATTACTTGGCATTCCACTGTATTCACTGCTGTGCATCTATTCTTCTACAATCCTTATCATAAGCACACTGCAATTTGACTTCAACCTCCGCCACCAATTAAAGGGTATGTGTAGATTTTATAAATAAAACATAATTGTCTAAATAAAATACACAGGTGTTAATAATATTTATACTATAATTACCATAATAATCATCTAAACATTAAGCATAACTGCTAATAACTGTTAATAAAATTGACTAGATAAATAATAACTGGAACAAGAACTGTAAGAATAAAATGTCTGAAGTTAGTCTTTTTATTATATAATGAAATGTATCTTGCAAAAACAATCTATAAATGTTTGCAACAACAACATTAATTGACAGCAATTATTTTCTTTTTTTAGCTGTGGCATTTGTATCTTTGAAACGCCTGGTTGATGGCCGTCTTCCTCCCCTGATATGCACACTAGTATGTTGTGGAGCAGGTGGCATTGATGTTGTTGGCATTGTATTATGGCTGCTCTGGACTTAGGATGATGGTACAAGTAAGCGGGAAATGAGCAGATTTTGCATTTGGGCACAGACTGAAGCAAGATTGCCAGAGAGTTCTCCTACTGCCCCAGTAAAACTATTAAATGCAGTATTCATGTGCACAAAGGCTGGCATCAATGCATTCAAAACTAGTACACATACACAGTTGGCTCTGAGGGATGTAATGCAAATATTTAATTCCTTTAGTGAGCTGTCATTGAATCCTAACGGAATATAAGCAATTTGCTCTGTACTTCCCTAAAGTGCTCAATGGAAGCTGCCAAATTTGGAACATTTGCTGGTTCTGCTAGTTTGGGTTGTGCAGTTTCTGAATGGATCTGTGGTACAGGTTCAACAGATTCAAATTCTTCTGAGAAATGATCGACACATTGCAGAATAATATCTGTATCAGCAGCGCTGTCTTGTGTTGGTGTTGTTTCTGCTGAATCCATCGCGGACTGTTGAAACACAGTTGTGATGCTCCTTTTTAAAATAAAAATAAAAATATTTTTAAAATTCAACATTACCTTTTAAAAACTATTTACAGGGGTTTATGTCTCTAGGAAAATATGTAAGGACAGTGTCAGTAAATATGTAACTTTGTTATTTATGGATTCATCTTCTAATGACTCATTATCATGCTGAGTGTTTGGTGGAGTTTGAGATTAACCTGTGTATTTAAAATTGGGAGATGATTGATAGTAATATATTTAATTTAAATATTATTTTGAAGCTGTTAAATCAAAACATGGCATTCACATACCATTATCAAATTATCTTATATATGTAAGACATCTGAATTCAATGTGCAAAAATGTCTAACATTAACATCATACTTGATTATTAAGTTTACATCAAGGGTTTTATACATTAAATGTAGACATTACTCACCAGCCTTAGGTTGGGACAGAATGAAAATATGAGCTATTAGTTCATATTTTGATCGAAACATCTAAGCCTGCATCCCAATACCAAGCACAGGCTTATTGTTTCTATGGTTTGTTTCAAAATATTGCCTTATTGTCATAGCAGCTGTCCATCAAGACTATTTAAAGCACATTTCAGTGTGGCTCACAAGCCAACCCTTACTAGATGTAATCCCCTACACCTAAGAGGTGAGTGCATCTGATGTTAACTGCATTTTAATGGTGTTTAAAGCATATGGGTCAGTGTAGGACCTGCATACAATGAGGTGCCCTTGACACTGGCCTGCAGGCTTAAATGTTTTGATCAAAATATAAACTAATACCTCATGTTTCATTTTGCTAGACACACACAGATATGCAGTGTTAAGGATAAGTGCTGACAACTGTCTTTTTGTTTTGTATACATATATAGGCATTTATATTGCAATACAGCTGATACCATATATAGTATGGGATATACCGACCGCAGGCTTATTGCCATGCAACTGGTACCATTTATAATATGGGATATACCGAGCACAGGCTTATTTTTTCTTAGGTTGGGACAGAGGCCTGTCTGTGACCCATACATTATCTATGATCTCTAGTGGTATCAGCTGCTTCAATTCATAGTCAAGATATAGTCAATGACAAGGGCGAGGCCAGGGCCACCGCCATTCTCTGCTGTTGCTCTCCTCTCATCTAACATTTTTTTCTTTTACCCTTCTCTTTATATCTGATAGGCACTTGCGGTATTTCTCAATGGATTGTTTAATAGGCCCAACCACATTTACAACAAAGACAGAAGACAAATGCTTTTTTTTCTATAAAATGTTTATTTTTTGCATGAGTTCTCAATGTTAAGCTTCATCATCATCATCATCATCATCATTTATTTATATAGCGCCAACATATTCCGTAGCGCTTTACAATTGGGGACAAACGTAATAAACTAATAAACAAACTGGGTAAAACAGACAAAGAGGTGAGAAGGCCCTGCTCGCAAGCTTACAATCTATGGGACAATGGGAGATTGACACATGAGGTTAAGTATACATTTTGCATCTTGGCCCAGCCAGACTGCAAAGGTAGGGTGACTCATAAGCTAAATGATCCTGTCACACAACAATGTTATTCCGGGGGTAGTTGTCTTGTGTGAAATTGTGTAACAGGCTAAAGGTAGTGAGGTTAAGATGGTGGTTGAGGAATATTATAAGCTTGTCTGAATAGGTAGGTTTTCAGAGAACGCTTGAAAGTTTGTAGAACAGAGGAGAGTCTTATTGTGCGAGGGAGAGAGTTCCATAGAGTGGGTGCAGCCCGAAAAAAGTCCTGTATCCGGGAATGGGAGGATGTAATGAGGGTGGATGAGAGACGCAGATCTTTTGCAGAACGGAGTTGCCGAGTTGGGAGATATTTTGAGACAAGAGAGGAGATGTATGTTGGTGCAGCTTTGTTGATGGCCTTGTAGGTTAGTAAAAGTATTTTATATTGGATTCGGTAGAAGACAGGCAGCCAGTGTAGAGACATACAGAGTGATTCAACAGAGGAATAGCTATTTGCAAGGAAAATCAGTCTTGCCGAAGCATGCAAAATAGATTTTAGGGGTTTGAGTCTGTTTTTGGGAAGACCAGTAAGGAGGGAATTGCAATAGTCAATGCGGGAGATGATTAGTGCATGAATTAAGGTTTTAGCAGTGTCTTGTGTGAGATATGTGCGGATTCTGGAAATGTTCTTTAGATTTATGTAACATGATTTAGATATAGAGTCAATGTGGGGAACAAAGGATAGGCGTGAATCAAGGATTACACCTAGGCAGCGAGCTTGTGGGGTGGGATTTATGGTCATGTTATCAACAGAGATAGAAATGTCAGGTATGCTCTTGTTGGCGGGTGGGAATATTATTAACTCTGTTTTAGAAAGATTAAGTTTGAGTTGACGAGAGGCCATCCAAGATGAAATGGCAGAAAGACAGTCAGTTACACGGGACAACACAGATGTCGAGATATCAGGAGAGGATAGATAGATTTGGGTATCATCCGCATAGAGATGATACTGAAAGCCAAAGGAACTTATTAGATTTCCAAGAGAAGCGGTATAGATAGAGAACAGCAGAGGACCTAGCACCGAGCCTTGTGGTACTCCAACTGATAGGGGAAGCGGAGCAGATGTGGCTCCAGAGAAATTAACAGTGAAAGAGCGATTAGAGAGGTAAGATGAGAACCAGGATAGAACTGTGTCTTGAAGACCTAGGGATTGCAGCGTTTGTATGAGAAGAGAGTGGTCAACGGTGTCAAATGCAGCCGAGAGATCAAGGAGAATTAGGAGAGAGTAATGGCGTTCAGTCTTAGCAGTGATCAGATCATTAACAACCTTGGTCAGCGCAGTCTCTGTGGAGTGTTGAGAACGAAAGCCAGACTGAAGAGGATCCAACAGGTTGTTTGCGGAAAGAAAGCATGCGAGGCGAGTGTAGGCAAGTCTCTCTAGAAGCTTGGAGGGGCAAGGGAGCTGAGAGATGGGACGGTAATTTGAGAGAGAGTTTGGGTCGGAGTTTTGTTTTTTTAGAATAGGAGTAATCACTGCATGCTTGTATAGTGATGGAAAGATGCCAGTAGAAAGTGAGAGATTACAGATTTGAGTTAGAGGTGAAATGAGCACAGAAGACAGGGATCTACCAATTTGCGAGGGAATAGGATCAAGAGGACAGGAGGTAGAGTAGGAAGATAAGAAGAGCGTAGAAATTTCCTCTTCATTTGTGGGGTCAAATGAAGAAAGGGTGTCAGAGGGTAGTGGGAAGGAAATGAGCTGATGGCTTGTTGAGGAAGAGGATACCATTTCTAGTCTGATCTTGTCAATCTTGTCCTTGAAGTAGGAAGCAAGATCCTGAGCACTGATAGTAGATGGAGGGTTCGGGGTGGGAGGATTGAGAAGATGATTAAATGTATTGAAAAGGCGTTTGGGGTTAGAAGCCTGAGCATAGATAAGAGATTGAAAGTATGTTTGTTTTGCAGTGTCCAGAGCATTTCGATAGGAGTGGTAGACAGAAGTATATGTGAAGAAGTCATTAGAGCTTCGAGATTTACGCCAGTGACGTTCTGCTTTACGGGACAGTTTTTGAAGATTTCGTGTTGCTTTGGTGTGCCACGGTTGACATCGAAGTCGACGTGTAGTATGAAGTGTCGCTGGAGCCACTTGATCAAGGGCCGTTGCTAAGGTTAGGTGAAAATGAGGTACTGCCATCTCAGGGGATGAGAATGTAGAGATAGGGGAGAGAAGGTGTTGGAGAGAGGTGGAAAATTGTTGAAGATTAATAGAATTAAGATTTCTACGAGTATGAGGAGGCTTGGTTGAGTCAGACAGTAGAGAGGTTAGAGCAGTGGGGGTGAGAGTGTAGCTGATAAGGTGATGATCCGAGAGGGGGAAGGGTGTATTAATAAAATTAGAAACTGAGCATAGTCTAGAGAAAACAAGATCAAGGCAGTGGCCATCCTTATGAGTAGATGATTCAATCCACTGGGAGAGGTCAAGTGAGGATGTTAGAGAGAGTAGTTTGGAAGCAGCTTTGGAAGGTGGGTTATCAATGGGGATGTTGAAGTCACCCATGATGATGGTGGGGATGTCTGAAGATAAGAAGTGAGGGAGCCATGCAGAGAAATCCTCAATAAATTGTTGGTGTGCTCCAGGGGGATGATAGATCACCGCAACACGTAGGGAGAATGGATTAAAAATGCGAATAGCATGTACTTCAAAAGATGTGAACGTGAGTGATGGGACATTTGGTAGAACTGTGTATGTGCACTGTGGGGAGAGAAGTAGTCCAACCCCACCTCCTTGTCTGCCTTCAGGTCTGGAGGTGTGGGTGAGCTTGCAACCAATCAGAAATGATTATAGTTTTAAAAATTGCGCTTTTGAAAAAAATGCAGCCACCTTTATGCTTTTGCGGTTATGTGAAAACTGTTGCTGATCGCAAGAAATCAACAGTGATTTTAAATGTTACCCTCAAACACACAGTATAATACAAATGGCAGTTTGGTGCTTGCAACTGTTGCGAATGGCAGCAATTTCAAATTACTTAGTAAATCACAGCTTGGTCCATTTTACTCAAGGCTGTAATATCCTAATACTTATTTTTTGGATCTTCCCCCCACAAGATCCAGGAGGATAGGTCCAAAAGGCTAGTGCTGGAGGTGTGTGATGACGTGATTTACATCATCATGTCCCCCCTTCCCCTGTGAAACTGCAAAGAGGGGGCAATGATGGCACGGACTACCCCGTTCTCTTTAGAAGAAGGAGATGCAGGATCCAAGAGGGTGATCTCCGGTTTCAGTCCCTGAAAGTTTGATATCTATCATCCATTCAAGAAGAGTAGGCAAGTATGATTAATATATATATTATTGTCCCATACCCGTGTGAAACCCAACTATTTTGCAAGGGGGTGAGGGGCTCTGTGCCTTTGCTACACTCAGTGACATGCACAATCACCGTCCCTTGAGCTTAATTCATTATGTCTGGCCCACATATATAAAGCTTTATAAAATACTTTTAGCTTACTTACACAACATATTTCTGATTAAACAAAGACAAAAAAAGTAAAATCACCAAATATAGTATCAGATTTGAATGTGGGTATGTTTATGCAAAACAGTTGGAATGCTTTATTTTTGACAACACATGCTCAGAAGAGACCTTCCACTCTCCTCTTATGATATGGTGATGCACTGTTATGCCCTTGAATATTATTATTGATTATTTAAACCTGTAAGTTTAAATAGCATTTCCTACAGAAAGTTCTGTCCAGCTCAAATAAAATATTCAGTTATGCTTGTTATTTTTGACAGTTTTTGGCCTTGGGGTTTGAGAGGTGCAAGCTCTCTCACAAGGATGTGTGACATAATGGAGGGAGAGCTGGTTAGCAAAGGCTTTAGTTAGCCTTAATGACCTTCATTATCACATTGTCTTTTAGTATCTGACAATGAAAGATAATTTACATAATTATTTGCTTGTTTGTAGCAATGTAACCTAAACAATACCACAAAAGGAGTAAATGTTAACTTATGGCAATCTATTATGTTTACATTATTATTTATACCATTAAAAGGTGTATATAAAATTATGACCTGTCAGTTTTAGAAAATCCATTATGCTTGAAGAAGATAATATGTATAATATTCTGATTTGTACTAGAACATGCAGAATTCATACTGAAGTGCCTGGGACAAGTTTTGCTTTTAGCTCTTAATACAATAAATGTTCTTCCTATGTGACTCAACTCAGGTTATAAATATAGGGTAGCTACACTGTATTAAATGTGATAAAATGTGTATGTTTGTAGCTGCTAATCTTAAACTTTGATTAGAGATGACATACAAATTGACATTCACCTCCTTAAACCTGTTGTTCACTATTGTGTTCTATAGATTAAGCAAAATAGAGTGAGTCAAACATTATTATTAGCAATGACTTATAAGATGCCAAATTGTTCTCCAGCATCAGACAAGGATTACATAGAACATACATAAACCATTGACATACAAAGTATTTAAACAAATGTGGAAGTGAACAAGAGTAGGGAGAGCCCTGTGAGAGAGAGTTTACAATCTAGTGAAAAAAAGACAGAGCTGAGACAAGAGGATTGACTTAGAGCGTATATCGGAACAGCAGTAAAGATGTAACAGTGTGAGTGATATAGATGGGAGTTAAGTAAGCTCTATTAAGAGATGAGTTTTCAGAGAACATTTAAATATTATAAGGCTGGAGGACAGTCGTATTAGGCAAGGTAGGAATTTCTTAGATGGATAAAGTCATGGGAGATGTTTTATGGACAAGAGTGAGGGGTGGTTATCAGAGAGGAGGGACAGCACAGGCTAGAGGCTGAGCTAAGAAAGCATGAAGTAGAGTATGTTTAGATGAGATTTGAGATGTGTGATTTAGGTGAGCATTAATAATTTGTATTGCATTTTGAAGGATATGTTGTGTCAGTGTAGGGAATGTGCACAGTGGTGCAGGTGATGTCCAGTGTTAAGAGAAAAAGGTCAGTAGTTGCTGTGGAAATTAGTGATGATTAAAGCTGGGATAGATGGGTGAGGAGAAATCCAGATAAGTGGATGTTGCAGGTAGAACATGAGAAAATAAATAAGAGTTTTGGTTGGGACTCTGGAAAGAATTATAGCAATATTTTGAAGTTGGAAGAGATAAGACTGCAGGTGAAATTGAATGTCATGAGTAAAGCAGATGTCAGAGTGAAGGTTGACACCAAGGCAGCCGACTTAAGAAATTGAGGAAATAGTAGAATAAGCACTGAGGGATATCTTAGGGGTGAGGAAGAAAGTTGAGAGTCATGTTTTGGTCATATTAAGAGTTATGTAGCATAGGTACGGCCATGTGCAAATAACAGAAAGACAGTTGGTTACGCAAGATAGTAGAGAGGGGCGGAAGTGAGGGCAGGAGAAGTAGATTTGGCTTTCATCTGCACAGAGGTGGTACTGGAGGCTGAATGTGCAAATTAGTTTACCAAAAGAAGACATATACAGTGAGAAAAGTAAAACACCAAGAGCAGAGCTTTGTGGTACCCCAAGAGATAGTGAAATGGAAGTGAGGATATGCCAGAGGTGGGTACACTGAAAGAGCAGTTGGATAAGCAGGAAGTGAACCAGACTGTTATGACTCGCCAGGCTCTCTGTCAGAGTAACTAGATAGATAGGTTGATATATAGTTAGTTAGAGATAGGTAGATAGGTAGTTTGGTAGGTATTAGATAGCCACTTGGGTGCTTAGATACTTAGTTAGTTTAGTTCTTCGATAGATTAGATATATAGTTTAAGTAGATTAGATAGGAAAGTAGATTAGCTAGATATATTAGATAGGTCTTAGATAGGGTCAGTTAGGTCTGTTCAGTCTGTCAGAATCTGCCCTCATTCATGCTGTCATTTCTATGTAATGTCTAACCTGGCCAGCCTGTTTCTCTGAGCTCACTCACCTGGCTCCTCATTATCACTTGCAGCCTATTGGTTCTGCTCTCCTTAAATAACCGGCTAATCCTCTGCAGGATTGCCGGTAATATGTTTACCAAAGTGTTCTGCTCACTTGTATTTTCCCTGTTACCTGTTCCTGTTGTTTCCTGCCAGCTTAGTGTATCCCCATGTACCAGACCGTTTCCGTTCCTGTCTACTCTTCATTGGATTTCCCTGTGTACTGACTCGGCTCTGCTTTGACTCCTCTCTAGTGTTGATATCCCGTGTACCAGACCTGATTCTGTTCCTGACTATTCTACTATCTACTCACCAGTTCCAGTCAACTGCCTCCTGGACCTAGGCATGGCTGCGGCGTGATCTGCAACTCCTCTACTCATCCTAACCTTATAAAGAGACACAGCCCCTGCAGCCTCTCTGCACTCAGATTTCTACAATCTTCCTCTGGCTCCGGACTCAACCTTGCCACAGGTACTTTTTGACTGTTTACATATACCACCGTGTGCCTGTAGTTCTAGTAACTTCTGGCAACCGCCTAAGAACTGTTTTCCTCAATCTCTGGACTCTCCCCGGTACTGCAGGTTGCAGTTACCCCTGGCAACGCCTAAGAACTGTTTCCCTAAAATCTCCGCACTATCACCGGTACTGTGGGTTGTAGTTACCCTTAGCAACTGCCTACATTCAGTTTCATATCTTTAGCTATCACTGCAAGTTCTGTTCCTTTCAGGACAAGCACCAGTACAGAAGATGCTGTGTAGCAGGGGACTACTCTATCAGCTGTTCCTATATTTATTCCTGTGGCCACATGTGATATATCAGTCTTGACACCATCCACTCAGTGTCTCACCTGACTGCCTCCTGAACTGAACTCTACGGCCTCGATAACTCTATTCCTGCGTTCTCCCCAGCCAGTGCACATCTCACAACCCTCTGTCTGTCTGTAGCCTGTTAGTCCCCACTACTAAGGGCAACAGTGAACACCAGACTTTTGGAGCAGACTCTGGGTTTTGCTGTACTGGCTGGAGTGGTTCCTAACACAGACAATAACTGAGGGTGGTATTTGGGCATGCAGGAGAATATGGTAGGGACATGTGAAGTCCAACATGACAAGATATCAAATAGTATTGATTTGGTTTTTGAAGTAAAATGTTGCAAAGTAATGGACTCGGAAGGAGTAAGTGGTGCAGGTGGTCAGAAGTGATTTGATGGTGGCAAAGAAAAGTCAGATCTAGACTGGGTGGATATTAGAAAAGTTTTATTGGTAAGTGAATGGATAGTGTTTTAAGGCAAAAGGATGAATTTAGAGTGAAGGAAGCAGGCATTGGAGCGAGATTTCCTCCTGTGATGCTCAGTAGTATGGGAGCATTTTTGCAGGTAGTTCATCTATTTGGTGTGAGATGTTGAAGTGGTTGAGTATGTGGTTTTTCTAGGACTGAAATGAATATGCTTTCATAGAAACATTTAGTCAGATCATGGTAGAACAGGGTATTTATAGGATCGGATTAAGAGCATTAAGGTCTTGCCATATGCATATGGCCTTTGGATCAGGGGAAGCATGAGGCTGAAAGAAAGAAGGTTGTGGTTTGAGAGCAAGAAGGTTAAGTTGGTGAAACTAAAGATGGTCCAGAAACAAGAGAAGATGAGGTCAAGGAAGTGGAGATGACAGTGGCTGGGAGATGAAGTACACTGGGAGAGTCCAAAAGAGAAAGTAAGCAAAAGTTTTAAGACTGCAGAGATAGCACAGTTGTCAATGAGTATGTTGACATCACATAGTTTGACAGTAGGTAGGACAAATAATAGGAAAATATGTGCCAGGTAGTGAAGGTGTCAAGGATTGGGAGACTAGAATTGTCATACAGTAAATTAGATAAACAAGCAGAGAGAAGACATGGATTTTGTGTACTTCAAAGGAATAGAAATCAATGAAGGGATTGACTCAAAAGGTGCAGCATGGAGAAAGCAAATTGCCTACTCTGCAATCTTGTCTGTTACCGAATTTGAGAGTTTGGCTAAGTATAGTGTCAAGGGAAATAATCAAGTAATGACATGGAGATTGCCAGATTGTAAGTCTTCTAGATTTTCTACAGTCTGATTTCACCACACTCATTTATAAATGGTATAGTGTATCCTATTGCTGTGAACAATACTGACACCTCTTTACTTGAGCAGTTCCCATACTCTATATTGCAGTCTATATTCTTATAACAGTTTTTTCCTTTGGTGCCCATGCTAACAGAGAAATTGCTCATAAAACACTAGCTCACTTGATCACTGAATCTTCAGTGAAATGTACCTCAACAATCACCTATATTTCAATGTCACTGAGATCATATCTTGGCCTTCTACATATAATTTGTATTTTATTATGGCAGACAGTGACCATTCACTACTTCAAGAGGTACCTATCTATAGGAGCTTGCAATCTAAGAAAGGCACCAGCAGCATTTTTTTTGGGCTATTGATAGTATAGATCATATACTAGGCAAATGCTGTCAATGGACAGAAAATAACTTCTATGAAACAAAAATAATTGGTAAAAAAAAAACTTGTTTACATTTAATAAGAAACCAGCATAATGTTACACAGGTGAACCTTACCTATGGTATCATGAACTGCGCAGTTACCTTTTTTTCTTATTACAACAATTCTGAACATTGCACTGTCAAATATTGTGCATTGACAAGGCAAAAATATTTTTCTTGCTCCATTGCCTACTTTAGCGGGGTGATTAGCATATGAAATGAAGATCAAAAAGGAAATGTAGCATCTGAGATAATTTGAATAATTACATGGTTGAAAGAAGATTTTTATTATCAAATGCCTATGAAGTCATTTTGGGAGACTGTTAGAAATTCTTATTAAGTTGTCAAAAATCTACAAAAATATTTCTAAGACAAAGTGACTGGTACACTTTCCTAAAATGCTGTGTTCATAATCAGTACACTGTCAGTTCCATGATGTGACTATGTTTTTGATCTTCATATTTTGTTTTTTTCTGCCTTTCCCCAATAATAAAAATGCTATACAAATAAGCATAGATATAATGTATATAGATATTATTTACTCAGAAGAGATTTCGCCTCAACATTAATTTATAATAGAAATGTGATATAAACAATGGTTGAAATGAGGGTGTATGCAGTGGTATGACATACAGCCACTTCTCCTACTGCTTTGGTTGTAAAACTATCAAATTCCATTCGTTTATATTTTCCATACCGTCACTTATATATTTCCACTTTGACCACTGGATATTAACATATATAGAATCTTGATATATAACCCTATATTTGGGTTTTAGTGATATATTGATCATGTAGAAAAGACGCTTGGAGCCAGAGCAAACAATGATAATGGGTAATAGAGGTCAGATGTAAGAAAACAGACAGCTGATAATGTTTGATGGTCATATATTAAACCAAAACACATCATAACAAAATCAGTGCACTGATACAATAAGTAAATATAGGTTGATGAGAAATTGGGGGTGGGAACCAGTGCTCCCTATTGGCTAGTGAAGTTTGCTGTCTTTGGAAAGAGGGTGAAAGTAAAGGGAAGTTCCAACACTTCAGATGTAAGTATGGAGGTATATTACCCTAGGCACAGAGGTATTCGGTATAAGGTGGATATTGAGGTGGTGATGCAGTGATCAATATAAATTCATAATTGAGGTGAAGATTACAGTTCTGTATGTTTATATGCAGCCCAACACTCTGGTCATGCAGTTTATTATATACAATTAATCGTGCATTGAAGTAGTAAATAAAACCAGAGTTGCAACTCTTGTACATTATACATAAAGAGACAGTGTAGCATGGCAAAACAGTCAAAAATTTGAACTGTATGGCAACACATATATAAAGTAAAAATGCAGAAATACAAATGTCTCTTCAAATTTGTATCAAGGTTTTCAATGTACTAGACACCGTTATTCACAGATGACCGATTGTCATATAGCCTTAGTTTCATAAACATAAAATCTTGAGTCTCCAGAACCCGGTGCCCCCAAATAGAGTAGGGCTAACATCCAGGCTCTTTAGAATACAGCATTTGTATGGCTGATTAACAGCGTTATTGTCCAAAAGCCAGGGGCCTGATATGTGAGCGCTGTAGATATCAAGTTAATGACGTGCCAACATACAATAGTGTGCAAGAACTAACACAATGTCCATATGTCAAAGGTTAAGAAAACTTGGTGGATCAGGACTGCTACATATCCATATAACCATATCCACATATCCCCTACATATAAAGGGACCATCTATCTCAACGTTTAAAAAGTTAGTAGAGGAAGATTTTGAAAAGATCAAAATACAAAGCACACCCAATTACTCCAATCTCACTAGAGCAGAGAGAGAGGTGGTTAAAGATCTTGATAAAAATCACATGATAGTGATTAAGGCTGATAAAGGGGGAGGATCACTATCCTGAATGCTGAAGACTATATGGCAGAATTAGAAAGACAATTGAAAGATACTACATACGAACATCTCCCAGAAAATCGGACTAGTCAATACCAGAGAGATCTAACTGGCTTACTTGAAAAGGCATCAAGAGAAGGGATATTGAACAAAGCAGAACTCAAATACTTGGCAATTAAAAATAATAGATTACCAGTACTATACCAATTGTCCAAGATCCATAAATCACTCACCAACCTACCGGGGTTGGTGAAGATCCAATTGTTTCGGGTATTGATTCATTAACTACCAACTTATCAGATTACATTGATTTTTTCGTCCAGCCATAATCACTCATCAAAGAAGCTACCTTAGAGACACTAGTCACATTCTAGAGATCCTCAAGGGTATTTAATGGGAAGAAGGCTGTATACCAATGCCATCTGTTAGCTCTACCATGCCCTGGCTTTCCACACTCTGCAAGCCACTCTTCCCACAGCAGGGGGGCAGTCAATCCACACTAGCACATGTCACCATAACTAACCATGTTACAGGCATTCCATACTTGAAGAATACACATGCCTTACCCTCGAAGTCACTACCAGGGTCCTTCAGTGATTTAGCTTACTGCACTCAAGACCGCTCACCTGTTGCTCTGTTTTGTATATTGATTTTTGTTCTACCACTTTTCTTTTGCAATGGATCAATGCAATGTTCCCCAGCTAAATCTCAGCCTCCAAAATTACGCATCATTTCATCAGGCAGGACAAGGCTCCCTCTCTAATGGATCCTCCTTCACCACCAGGCTCCTCACCAGAGCAAGTCGGTACCCCTCTTACAACGCCCTCTACCAAAGAGGGCATACTTGCCTTAACTAAAGAAAAATGTTGTTCAGCACTCAGAAACAAACAATACATAAAAATCACTATGTGTCAGCATATACATAAATGAGAATTTTGTGCACAATATAGCTATATTTGGATTAAGCTCACCTGCCAACGTCAAGGCATCTCCTGTTGGTGAGTCCCTAAGCTAGTGACACAAATTTTTATTCAGGGTGTTCCATTCTTGCCTTAACTACTATCATCAAACAATCAAACAATTCCTCAAGAACCAACTGAAAATAAACAGTCTCTTCAATCAAGGCGGGCATATCGTACTTCTCTGCTCGCACTATTTGAATCCCATCAAGAACATTTTCACAGATTCCAACAAGAAAGCAATAGAGATTTAGACCATTTCAATATTGATATGTTGGAACTTAAAACAAAAATGAAGACCTGGAGAATAGGAAGCAGCACTATCATGTACGCATCTGCAACATACCACAATATGTCACCCCAGACACTCTTGAAACTTATCTCCAGGGCTTATTTGCAGCCATGTCTCCAGTACTCAGCCCATGCATAGTACCCATAGAGAGGGCTCACCAGGCTCTTCATCCCAAACCATGCTATAACAAGCGGCCGCGAGGTGTCATCATCTGCCTACTCAGCTTTAAGGTCAGGGATTGTATCATCTCAGCAGTTCAAGGCAAGTCACATTTCCTACTTAACAAAATAAAGCTGCAGTTTCATCAGGACCTGTGACACATTGGGCATTCAGCTCTCACACCCGAAGCCCGTAACGCCTACCGGCTCTCCGATGACAGCTGCTCTCCATTCCAGCTGGCCGTCATTCTCTGATTGGGTCTATGCATACCCATCTTCCTTATTTCCTCTGCTGCTTGATCGTTAGCTGGCTAATTTGGCTCCTTATTTAAAAGGCACCTCCTTCAGTAACTCAGTGCCTGTTCTTTTGATCACCTACCTCTAAGGTGTTGGACGTGGCTCCCTCTAATTTCTGAATTTTCTGCTGTGGTATATCTGCCTTCCGCAGACTATTGCACCTCCTAAGTACATCTTCACCATTCCAGTGATAAACCTGCCACCCGCAGACTGTTGCACCTCCTGTGCAAACTCCATCGTTCCAGTGGTATATCTGCCGTCTGCAGACTAATGCACCTCCTGTTTAAATCTCCACCATTCCAGCAGTAAGCCTGTCACCCGCAGACTGTTGCATCTCCTGTGCAAACTCCATCATTCCAGTGGTAAACCTGAATTCTGCAGACTATTGCACCTCTCGTGATATCCCCACCACTCTAGTGGTATCAACCTGTCACTAGCAGGCTATTGCTCCCACCAGTGCTGTATCCTCCCTAAGGCTTTCTCTGCTTCCTATCAGACAGTATACATATTCGCTGTTGATTCCTGTCTTCTTCTGCACCAACCTCCTCTAAAGGTTTCACCTAGTACTCCAAGTGAGGGCCTCAACCTGCAGAGCAGATGCTGCTAAGACCATACCACCTTGCGGCGGTTCCTGGTGAAGACCATATGCCCGTTAGACTCCGCCCCTCACTGCTATACTAGGTAGACCTAAGATGCAAATCTGATTGAACCGTGACAGGACCTATCCCTGATCACCATTACAATACATCTGGAACTGACGGATTTAACCAAAGCTCTTCGTGATAAGGATATTCGTTATCTCTGGGGCTTCCCATTTAAGCTCATTGTTGACCTTGGATTGGGAATATGGAACCCTTCTCTTTACTCCCCTCTTAGATCCTGCCACCTACACTGTTGTATCCCATGTCTTAGCACCCACACCCGAATAGGTGCTCTTCCTGTTGGGTATAGGATCTCCTTGGACCCTGTGGTCTGACTCTTTAAGTGCCACTGCTTTCACCCCCAACATTCTTTGAGCTCTTACTATCCCTGGCAACTACCATTCACCCTCACCCACCCTTTCCCCTCCCTGATCCCGCCTCTGTGTCAGGTGCTTCCTGTCCTCACCTCTAACTCCCACCTGAGCTTCATTCCCAGTAACTCAAACCACACACACAACGCCGGTGAAAATTGTCACCCTCAATGTCAAAGGGCTAAACATGACTCAAAAACGATCACTTTTGTTCTGCACATTGCGGAAACTACAAGCCGATATTGTCCTCTTTCAGGAGACACACTTTTACCACTTTGGACACACTTCACTTGTATCTTGATGCTGCCTTGTAGCCCTCTTCTACTCAAGTCAGACCAGACACAATGGGGTTGCAATCTTACTGTGCAACTCCCCCGACTTTGAGTTCTCATGCATGACTAATTCTGATGGCAATTACACTATTCCTAGAGCCCATAGAGTCAGGATCACAGAAAGGTGCGATGATCTGCAGTTGAGTTGGATGCACAGCCAGGGAACTGGAAGTAGGGAAAGTGGAGCCAAAATAGCACACGTCTGATCAGGAGAAGATACTTCAAGATCTGGCACCCAAAGTATACAGGAGGCACCTTAAATAGAGGTACAGCACAGCATAGGTCAGAGAAGGAGAATGAATGGATAAATGACAACCGCTGGGTCTGCAAATGTGCAGAAGAAACGGCAAGATGGCGCCCGGAGAGGAGAGCCGCAGTGACTGTCAGAGCAACAGAGGAGGTAAGTGACAGCAGGGGGAGCTGTAGGGTTCAGTGGGACCGAGGAGTGACAACTGGTCAGCGCATTTTCTTCCTTTGCAAAGTCCACAAAGTCCATGGGATTGTTCTTCTAACAGGCGGAGACTTCGATATAGTTCCTGATCATCGCCTTGACAGGTTCCACTCTGCTCCAAAATCTTGCAATATAAAAGCAAGAGAATAAATAGAATAAATAGGCATATGAAAGAGGCTGGACTTTTTGATTGCTGGCATGCCTTCAACCCCATCATGCAAGACTACACCTTTTATTTTTGCCTGCACAAAATCTACTTGAGGATAGATATGGAGATGAACTGTAACAGCCCCATCTTGCCACACAATACATTCCGTAATAATTACAAACCTTAGCCTGACTACTCTGCAGTAATGTCCTTTTTAGTTTACTGAAGGGCCCAGTGGGTCGTCCCTCAGGGCCACTAAATGAAATCCTCCTATAGATTCTCCAATTTGAAACAAAGGCAGCGGAAAGTATTGCCGACTATTTTTCCAACAATCTTCAGTCAGACTCTTGCTCCCCATTGGTTTGACAATTCCTCAAGGCTCTATCATTAATTACGCCTTCCGTTGCACCGAAGAACAGAAACGACGCGTAGAACAGTGTACTGATAACTTGCAACATCTGGAAGGCATTCAGAAACAGCACCCCTCTAATAGGAACTACCTCAGCCTCCTGACAGTTATAAGCATTTTGAACAACTTATTGGCTGAAATGACAGATTAGACCTTGCGATGGCCCAACCAACGCTTCTACAAAAAGAGTAATAAAGCAGACACCCTACTGGTCAACAAGTTTGAGGCTTGCTGGTCCTCCCAAATCATCCTATTTATAAACAATTTGACTGGTGCCCCCAAATAAGATTCGGTTGCAATCTATGCTATCTTCAAAGCTTACTATGAGACAATTTACAATGTCCAGGTGGGCAACTCACATGTCGAGGAACCATGCCCTGCCATTCGCTGGTATCTATCCATGAGTAGTCTCCCCAAGCTCACTTCCTCATCCGAGATTAAATTAGACAATGACATCACCTATGAGGAAATCAAGGTTGCTATTAAATCCCAAAAGCCCTTCAAGGTCCAGAAACCAGATGACTACCCAATGTCATACTACAAGTTCTTTGCAAGCAATTTAATTCCACACCTTCATTCCTTGTTTAATCGATTCCTGGACAGCAAGAATTTTCACCCGGACACCATGAATGCCAGCATAAAAGTGCTCCCCAAAGCAGGACAAAGTCTGCACAATTTGTTCAAGCTTCCGCCCAATATTTCTATTGAACACGGACCTAAAGAATTTTTACTAAGATTCTTGCTAACAGAATGAATCCTCTCCTAACCATTCAAATCTTTGTATATCAGGTGGGTTAGAAGCATGATCAATTTGACCCACATAATTAATAAAACTAAAACTCCATCTCGGGTGCATTCCCTATGGCTGGGTTTCATGGACATACATGGCTCTTACCCTCCAGCTATTTGGTTTCACAGGAAAATTCCTGAAAGCTAACGGTGCTCTATACTGAAATTCCTCCACTTCCAACCTTACCAAAGGCTTGACCTCCAGACACTTTTCATTGGTTGACAGTAGTATGCAAGGCTGTCTCCTTTTTCCCTTGTTTTTTGCCTTGGTCATGGAGCTCCTGGTCCGCTGAATCTGCACAAATCTAGACATCTCTGGTATTTCAACTACTATTTCCGAGTGTAAAATAACTGTTTACGCGGACAACCTTTTGCTATTCCTTCCTAAGCCCCTGGTTTCGATCACCAACTAGTTCAAAGAACTGTCTGATTTTGGGGAGGTCTAAGGATACAAGGGCAACAGCTCTCTGAAAAAAATTCTTAAACTTAACTTTGACTTCCAGTGGCAGATGGACTTAATAACATACATAGGGATTAAAAGACATACAACCTCCTTTACAAAGCTACCTTTCCCCTCTCAAATCCATAGACTCAAGCAGGATCTCCTTTACTGGCGGAAACATTTTATTTTTGTATAGGCAGAGTCAACTCCATCAAGATGAAGGTCCTCCCTAAAATAATTTATCTGTTATAGACCTCTTGCAACTTGGAGGTTAACCACTGAGTTCTCCATCAACCAAACTCTACATGTAAAGGTTAAGAAAACAAATGTAAAAGCTTCAAAATACACATATTCCATTCAATAAATTATTAATTTCTAAAATACTTATGTACATAATAAATATATGTAAAATAGTGAGTGCTCCCTATGTTTATGTGATGCAGCTTCTATTAAAAAATAACTCTATTTCAAAACAATAAAGAAGTGCAAATGTTTGCAACTTCTTCGAGTTGCATTGACTGCAATTTGTAATGTGGACTGTATAATTGGTTCAAAATGATGTATCAAACACTATGAACAAGTAGATATACACAAGGTGACCACACTAATTGCTTAGTGGGTAAATGATTACAGCTCTTTTTAGTTAAATTAAGTAGGATGGAATAACTCGTTGGCAGGCACATAACACTCTGAGCACATTCAGTGGTTAAATGTAGAACACAGATTGTCTCACCATAGTGCTGTCCCTGTCATGGTTTCTTCTTTTGCCGCCATAGTAGTACAGTTCTTTCCTCCTCTCCAGAGCCAGTGATTGCGATGTTGTCATTCCTGGGTGCTGATCCGCAAGGCGGAAGTGGACGGCAGATCAAAATTGTACAGCGTACAGTTTCTGTTATTCAAACGAGTTTCATCCACAAACGGACTTAATCAAGGATGCTACTCGCTTTGAGTTGGGGCCCTGTATACTTCAGACTCCCATTGAATCTAAAAAAACTTTATTGACTGCATTAAAAACTTTACTGACTTCAGTAAAAAAAAGTGAAAATAAGATAGATTGTTATTTGTCTTATTTGGAATATATCAGCACATACTGGTGCATAATGAGATGACAGGTTATATGATATAAATTTTAATGAATTCAGATTAATTTGTAAGAAAAGAGTCAAAATCTAGATTCAGACCCATCAGGGCAAAGGTCTTTAGTGCAAAAATACACCTGGTTTCTATTTTGGAAATATGTCCTATATAGTCTCCCCCTCTCCAATCTTTAGTTACAGGTTGGATTCCTGAAAAAATTAAACTTTCTGGATTTTTATTATGATTAAATAAAAAATGATTGGACACGCTGTGGGTGATAAGTCCTTTTTTAATATTGTTAATGTGCTCTGCAATGCAGATTTTCAGTTTTCTTTTTGTTCAGCCCACATATTGGAGTCAGCTTGGGCACTCCAACAAATAGATAAGGCCTTCTATATTACAGTACAATTGTGTTTTTATATGAAATGTCTCTTGATTAACCTTGGATGTAATTTTTGGGTTTAGTAGTAAATTTGCCTTTATTTTTACATCCTAAACAGTTGTTGCAACAGAAAAAACCTTTATTAAGTGTTACAGGTTTTTCTTTTTGTAATGGTAAATAGCTACTTGTGAGAATATTTCGGAGGTTGCATGCTCTCTTATACACAATCTTCTGATATTGCGTTACAATTGTATCAATCTCTTTATCGAACTTTAGAATATGCCAATGCCAATTTCTTGATGGATGTTTCTAGTGGCTTGGTATTGCTGCTATACTTAGTAATGAAGAATGTTTCCATTTTTGATGATTATTTGGATTGTTTATAATTCAAAAGAGCCTTCTGGTCTTGGGCCTTTACTCTGTCTTGAGCATTTTGTACTACTTTTTTGTTTTATTTCCTTTCCAGGAATCTTATTTTCAATTCCTCGCTTTAGAAAGTTATCTCGATCCATCAAAGTCTTTTGAATTGGCCTCTGGGAATGTTCTTGATCCATGTTGGATGATTAGTGCTGGCTAGTAAAAAAATATTAGTATCAACTAGTTTAATATGGGTTCTGGTTTGTATAGTATCTTCTTCAATATATATTTCTAAATCGAGAAAATTCACTTGTTCTTTTCTTGTATCAGAAGTGAATTGTAAATTGAGACTGTTTTGATTTATGTATGCAATGAATTTTTGGAGTTCTTCTTCCTGGCCGTCCCTAATGAAGAACACGTCATCAATATATCTATGTTACATGATAAGGTGTATCAAGATTAGGGATGTGCACCGGCGACTTTTGAGGTCTCGTGTTTTGTGTTTTGGATCCGGATTTTCGTTATTTTTGAGGTTCGGATTTGTCTCGCAAAACACTTGACGAAAGGTCTCGGTTCGGATTTAAGGTATTGGATTCGGATTTTTTTTGAAAAAAACATAAAAAGTTTAAAAATCAAGTTTTTGGGCTTATTTTCACTCCTAGGCTATTATTAACCTCAATAACATTCAATAACAAGCATTTCCACTAATTTACAGTGTATTCTGAACACCTCACAATATAGTTATTAGTCCAAAACGTTGCAAAAAGGTATCTTTCTGGACTGCGTAGAGGAGTGGGTCACCACAATATATATTAAAAACCCTGAACTTTTATGATTCGCACCAATAATTGTACCTGGACTGCGTAGAGGAGTGGGTCACCACAATATCTTAAAAACCCTGAACTTTTATGATTCGCACCAATAATTGTACCTGGACTGCGTAGAGGAGTGGGTCACCACAATATCTTAAAAACCCTGAACTTTTATGATTCGCACCAATAATTGTACCTGGACTGCGTAGAGGAGTGGGTCACCACAATATCTTAAAAACCCTGAACTTTTATGATTCGCACCAATAATTGTACCTGGACTGCGTAGAGGAGTGGGTCACCACAATATATTAAAAACCCTGAACTTTTATGAATCGCACCAATAAATGTACCTGGACTGCGTAGAGGAGTGGGTCACCACAATATATATAATAAGAAAACCATCAACTTGTTTGATTCGCACCAATAAATGTACCTGGACTGCGTAGAGGAGTGGGTCACCACAATATATTAAAAACCCTGAACTTTTATGAATCGCACCAATAAATGTACCTGGACTGCGTAGAGGAGTGGGTCACCACAAGATATATTAAAAACCCTGAACTTTTATGATTCGCACCAATAAATGTACCTGGACTGCGTAGAGGAGTGGGTCACCACAATATATATTAAAAACCCTGAACTTTTATGATTCGCACCAATAAATGTACCTGGACTGCGTAGAGGAGTGGGTCACCACAATATATTAAAAACCCTGAACTTTTATGATTCGCACCAATAATTGTACCTGGACTGCGTAGAGGAGTGGGTCACCACAATATATTAAAAACCCTGAACTTTTATGAATCGCACCAATAAATGTACCTGGACTGCGTAGAGGAGTGGGTCACCACAAGATATATTAAAAACCCTGAACTTTTATGATTCGCACCAATAAATGTACCTGGACTGCGTAGAGGAGTGGGTCACCACAATATATTAAAAACCCTGAACTTTTATGATTCGCACCAATAATTGTACCTGGACTGCGTAGAGGAGTGGGTCACCACAATATATTAAAAACCCTGAACTTTTATGAATCGCACCAATAAATGTACCTGGACTGCCTAGAGGAGTGGGCACTGGGCACCACAATAAAATATATAAAAAACCTTCAACAGGTCTGCATTACACTACACATACGGCTGCTCCTCCATCCTCTCCATCATATACATGTTGGAGTTTTAGCGTGTGACAACCTCTTGTTTTTGATAATGTCAGTGCATTTTGAATATTTTTCAATTTGCCCCACACCACTGAATGTACTTTATCTATGATACGCATCTATCTATCTTGACTGCGTAGTGTGGTGGCCCCGGTACACAATTTGGTACCGAGGCCACAATATAATTAAAAAACCCTCCACGTGTCAGAATTCCACCAAACAAGTATCTGGACTGCGTAGTGGGGTGGCCCCGGTACCCAATTTGATACCGGGGCCACAATAAAATAAATACACCCTCCACGTGTCAGAATTCCACCAAACAAGTATCTGGACTGCGTAGTGGGGTGGCCCCGGTACCCAATTTGATACCGGGGCCACAATAAAATAAATACACCCTCCACGTGTCAGAATTCCACCAAACAAGTATCTGGACTGCGTAGTGGGGTGGCCCCGGTACCCAATTTGATACCGGGGCCACAATAAAATAAATACACCCTCCACGTGTCAGAATTCCACCAAACAAGTATCTGGACTGCGTAGTGGGGTGGCCCCGGTACCCAATTTGATACCGGGGCCACAATACCTCCTCCAAACATGCTACAGACAATTCGTCATTGACAGACCCCAGACAGACAGGGTCGTAGTGTTATTGTTTGACTTTGTAAACCCAAAAAAATGTCCCTGTTGCACTTGCACATAGTCGTGCAATGAAGACTGACTTTTTCATTTAAAGGCACGATCTTTAAAGTGTCAGAAAGAGAGAGAAGACACAGGAGAGGAGAGTTGTAGCTGGGGACCTGGGGTGGAAGCTCCCAGGCTCCCCCAGCATTGCCTGGAAGTCTGAGCGTGATGACTGAGCCAGGGCAAGGAATGTGTGCCCTGGATGAGGGGGAGAACTCCATGCCACTATAGTGAACCCAAGAGAGAGGGGGACACTGCACATGGAAGAGGCCCTGGAGTGAGGGCTGCTACAAGAGGCATGGTAGCTGTAGTGTCAGATCCTGAGGCTGAGAGTACACAGAGTGACGTGTCAGAGCACAGGAGACATTATCCCCGCAGAGGAGGGATGAGCTGCAGTTGAAAGGTCTGTTGTTGAAATAGGACATGCACACTTTAACAAACCAATCATTTCAGCGACAGGGCCTACCAAACAACTTTGACTGAAATGATTGGTTTGTTTGGGCCCCCACACCAAAAAAGCTATTCATCTCTCCCTTTACAGACTAAACAGGCTCTACTGAGGCAAGATGTCGTCCTCATCCTCAACCTCTGATTCCTCTCCCCCTACAGTGTGTACTTCCTCCTCATCACACATTATCAATTCGTCCCCGCTGGACTCCACAACCACAGGTCCCTCTGTAGTATCTGGAGGGCAGTGCTGTACTTCATTGAGGAATTGATTATTCATTTTTATAAACATCATTTTTTCAACGTTGTGAGGAAGCAACCTCCTTCGCCGCTCACTGACCAGGTTCCCCGCTGCACTAAAAACTCTTTCCGAGTACACACTGGAGGGGGGACAACTCAGGTAAAATAGAGCCAGTTTGTACAGGGGCTTCCAAACTGCCTTTTTTTCCTGCCAGTAACAATATGGACTGTCTGACATGTCTACTTGGATGGTGTCAGCAAAGTAATCATCCACAATTTTTTCTATTGTCACAGCATCCAATGCAGCGAGAGTAGACATGTCTGCAATGGTTGGCAGGTCCTTCAGTCCGGACCAGATGTTATCAGCATCCCCGCCAGTGCCTCTTTTGGGAAAACTGAGCTTTTTCCTCGCAGCCATAGATGTGGAAGAAAATGAGGGTGGAGCTGTTGGCATGTCACGGTCCTCTTCAGAGGACAATCTCCTGACCAGCAGGTCTTTGCACCGCTGTAGATTTGTGTCCGCCGGAAACAGAGACACAACATACGCTTTAAACCGAGGATCGAGCACGGTGGCCAGAATGTATTCCTCTGACTTTAAAAGAGTGACCACCCTCGGATCCTGGCAAAGCGTACGAAGGGCTACATCCACAAGAGCTACATGCTTGCTGTAATCGCAATGGCTTACCAGCTCCTCCCTCCCTTTCTCCAGCTGCTTCTGCAACAGCCTGATCAGGGGAATGACCTGACTCAAGCTGGCAGTGTCGGAACTGACTTCTCGTGTGGCAAGTTCAAATGGCTGCAGAACCTTGCACAACACGGAAATCAGTCTCCACTGCGCTTGACTCAGGCGCATCCCCACTCCTTTGCCTATGTCGTAGGTGGCTGTGTAGGCCTGAATGGCCTTTTGCTGCTCCTCCATCCTCTGCAGCATATAGAGGGTGGAGTTCCAGCGCGTCACAACCTCTTGTTTGAGGTGATGGCAGGGCAGGTTCAAGCTTTTTTGATGTGCCTCTAGTCTGCGGTAGGCACTGGCTGAATGCCGAAAGTGTCCAGCAATTTTGCGGGCCACCGCAAGCATCTCCTGCACACCCCTGTCACTCTTGAGGTAATGCTGCACCACCAAATTAATGGTGTGGGCAAAACATGGGACGTGCTGGAAATTGCCCATATTTAATGCCCGCACAATGTTACTGGCATTGTCTGACACCACAAATCCCCATGAGAGTCTAAGTGGGGTAAGCCACTGGGAGATAATTTCCCTCATTTTCTCTAATATGTTGTCAGCGTTGTGCCTCTTATTAAAGCCTGTAATGCACAATGTTGCCTGCCTTTGCATGAGCAGCCATTTTGTAGATGCTGCTACTGATGCAGCTGTTGCTGTTGCTGCGGAAGGGGATGCATCTACCCAGTGGGCTGTCACAGTCATATAGTCCTTCGTTTGCCCAGAACCACTTGTCCACATGTCCGTGGTTAAGTGGACAGTGGGTACAACCGCATTTTTAAGAGCACTGAGGACACTTGATCGTACTTCTCTGTACATTTTTGGTATCGCCTGCCTAGTGAAGTGGAATCTCGAGGGGATTTGGTACCGGGGACACAATACCTCCATCAACCCTCTAAATCCCACTCCACTGATGGCGGACACCGGGCGCACGTCTAACACCAACATTGCAGTTACAGCCGCAGTTATACGCTTTGCAATAGGGTGACTACTATCGTATTTGGTGGTCATGGCAAACGACTGTTGGACGGTCAATTGTTTGGTGAAAGACTTAGCGGTCTTACGACTTCCCCTCTGGGAAGATGACCGACTAACAGCAGCAACAGCAGCAGTGGCAGTAGTAGGCGTACCGCTGCAGGATTCCTCGGATGAATCCCGTATTGAGGAGGACTCAGTCTGGCTGCTGACTTGGGCTGCAGGACTGAATCTGATGGAGATTGTGGAGGAAGTTGACGAGGAGGGTGTTGCTGGTGTGTATCCAACTGGACCACGGGATTTAGGTGTCCCTGTACCGATGAGGGTCCTAGCCCCAGTTCCTGAACTAACCACTGAACTATGAAGGTTATTCAGGTGACGTATAAGGGAGGATGTTCCTAGGTGGGCAAGATCCTTACCCCTGCTTATTTGAGCTTTACATAAGCTACATATTGCCATACATTGGTTGTCTGGATTTGGATAAAAATAACTCCAGACCGAAGAGGTGCATTTTTTGGTCTTCTGACCAGGCATGACGATGGGCTTTTTCATCCCATGGACATCAGCTGTTTCCCCCCCTGGTGCCTCATTTACAATAACCACATCACCATCCTCATCATCAAGTTCCTCCACAGCGCCAGCTACATCATCAATAGCCTCCTCCCGAGCCACCTCTTCCCGTACAGTGATGGGAAGGTCAGGCTTGACAACCACCAACACCCTTGGACTCGCCTTGGGGATTTGTGATAATTTCTCTTTAGAAGGCAGAGTTGTTTGCTGTTTTGTTGCTGACAGCATAACTCTCTTCAATTTTTTGTAGGGGGGGGAGGAGGAGGAGGGCTAAGATCCGTGGGTGAAGCTGAACCACTAGTCATGAACACGGGCCAGGGCCTAAGCCGTTCCTTGCCACTCCGTGTCGTAAATGGCATATTGGCAACTTTACGTTTCTCCTCAGATGATTTTAAGTTTCTCTTTTTGCTACTTTTTCTTAACTTGGGCTTTTTGGATTTTACATGCCCGGTACTACGAGATTGGGCATCGGGCTTGGAAGACGACGTTGATGGCATTTCATCGTCTATGTCATGACTAGTGGCAGCAGCTTCAGCATTAGGAGGAAGTGGGTCTTGATCTTTCCCTACTTTATCCTCCAAATTTTTGGTCTCCATTATATGTAGCACAAGATACTGCAGAATGTGTGAACTTGGTAATATTGCAGTACCAATGGACTTATACTGCTGGATTGGTTTTGCAAATTTGGTTATAATTATTATATATTTTTTTTTTTTTTAATTTTTTATTTTTTTTTACTTTTTTTTTATTTTTAAAAAACTTGGGAATAGTGGGGAAATAACTATGCCCTTAGAAGCACAGAGCACAGGACACAGCACCACTGGACTGAACAGGACACGGCACAGGACCCAGCAGCACTACGGAACTCAGCAGGACAGAGCACAGGACACAGCACCACTGGACTGATACTGCAGAATGTGTGAACTTGGTAATATTGCAGTACCAATGGACTTATAATGCTGGATTGGTTTTGCAAATTTGGTTATAATTATTATATATATTTTTTTTTTTAAATTTTTTATTATTTTTTACTTTTTTTTTATTTTTTAAAAACTTGGGAATAATGGGGAAATAACTATGCCCTTAGAAGCACAGAGCACAGGACACAGCACCACTGGACTGAACAGGACACGGCACAGGACCCAGCAGCACTACGGAACTCAGCAGGACAGAGCACAGGACACAGCACCACTGGACTGATACTGCAGAATGTGTGAACTTGGTAATATTGCAGTACCAATGGACTTATAATGCTGGATTGGTTTTGCAAATTTGGTTATAATTATTATATATATATTTTTTTTTTTAAATTTTTTATTATTTTTTACTTTTTTTTTATTTTTTAAAAACTTGGGAATAATGGGGAAATAACTATGCCCTTAGAAGCACAGAGCACAGGACACAGCACCACTGGACTGAACAGGACACGGCACAGGACCCAGCAGCACTACGGAACTCAGCAGGACAGAGCACAGGACACAGCACCACTGGACTGATACTGCAGAATGTGTAAACTTTGTAATATTGCAGTACAACTGGACTTTTACTGCTGAATGTGTGAACTTGGTAATATTGCAGTACCAATGGGCTTATACTGCAGGATTGGTTGTGAAAATTTTGTGGTAATTAAAAAAATATTAAAGTAGTTTTTGGTATTTTTTAAAAAAACTTTTTTTTATTTTTTTAAACACAGGGGAATATTGGGGAAATAACTATGCCCTTAGAAGCACAGAGCACAGGACACAGCACCACTGGACTGAACAGGACACAGCACAGGACCCAGCAGCACCACTGACCTCAGAAGGACAGAGCACAGCACACAGCACCACTGGACTGATACTGCAGAACACAGCACAGCACAGCACAGCACAGCACAGCACTAAACAGCACAGCACAGCACAGCACTAAACAGCACAGAACTAAACAGCACAGAACTAAACAGCACAGAACTAAACAGCACAGAGGACCACCTAACACACCCTCCCTCTACCCTGATCAATGCCCGAGTGAAGATGGCGGCGACTAGCGGGGAATTTATAGGATCCGAGTATCGCGAGATCCGACAACGGGATTATGAGTCAGAGCCTCAGTTTCACTTTTGAATTTGGCGCCAATACCCGGATCTGTCTCGGATCCGACTCGGATCCGCAACGTTCGGGTGGGCTCGGATTTCAGAAATCCGAGCGCGCTCATCCCTAATCAAGATGGGGTTATTATTCCAGATGGTATCATCTTCCCATTTTGCGCCAAATAAATTTGCATAACTGGACGTGAAATGTGTTCCCATGGCGGTACCTGTTTGCTGTTTGTAGTACTTTCCATTAAACCAAAAATAGTTATGCTGTAATATAAATTTGATACCACTTACAATGAGTACATCAGTAATGGTAGGTGTGGGCACAGCCGTCTACGTGATGAATACATGTATATAACGACTTTATGTCGCAGATCCACAATATGTATGAGCATTGCCATGTAGTTTGATTAAGTGCTTGCAAAATACTGGTGGTATCCCTTAAGTAGTTTTGCTGTGCAGTGACTAATTATTGTAAGAGTGTGTCAATATATCCTGACAGGTTGGATTTTATTGAATAGATTCCAGAAATTATAGGGCTGCCGGGAGGATTTTGAAGGTTTTTGTGAATTTTCGGCAAATGATAGAATACAGGAATTTTGGGATTATTTATGAATATAAAATCATATTCTTTTTTTGTCACAATGCCTAAATTCAGGCCTTCTTCCAAAAGATCCTATAGTTCTCTCTGATATTCCGAAGTGGGATCTTCTTTGAGTTTTTGATATGTTGAAGTGTCTGATAGAAGTCTGAAAGACATGTTTGGTGTTTTATATCCTAGGTTTTTTTTTACTCACCATTTAATAATGTTACTTTTCACTTGAACATATAGACACAGATCAATATGGACCGATCAGAATTATACTGATTACTGTTCCTCTGTTGAGGATGAAAAATAATGTTATATTAACTATCTCTTTTTATGTTATAATATCTTATATTTTCTTTATTTTACTTTACTATTATTATTTTTTGGTCTATTCTTTTTTTAGATATTAGAATTTATAGATTGGATTGGATTTTATTTATTTAGTAATTTGTAATTATTTACCTTGTTCGTTTATTCCTCTTACCTCTATGGGAACATATTGCTAATGAGAATTAGGAGATTGAAGGGCATTCTCCCTAGGCACGATCAGCTGAAATCAATCAAGAGCAGACCCTGTGATTATTTAAGGAACAACACTATGACCCATACTTACCTTGTCTCTGAGAAAGTTTAGCAGAGCTGAACGAAATGCATCAGCGGGTGAGAAATAAGAGGATATCACTTTGCCAGATCCCCAATCTAGGTACACCCTTGCTATGGGAACTGCAGAATGCAGGTCCCCACTTCTCGCACAGCAATAGTCTTCCCGGGAATAATGTTCTCTGGGCTCACTAAAGCAGGATATACAAGAGTCAGGTGTGCATCAGGGTCTAACAACCTAAGTGCGACTTGTTGTCCTACCTTGCAGATTGTCTCTGGGGTGTTCTTGGGGTCCTCCTGCACACAGGACGGCCGGCATTGGCTTTCCTGCCGAACCCCCAACAAGAGAAGGAGTTGTTTTCTTTATTTTGGGGCAATAAACACTGACCTGTCCCTCTTCATCACATGTAAAACACCTGCGGTCAGTTGCGAAAACAGGATTTCCCCCCGACCCCCCCAAAAGGTGCAGCAACAGCTAGTTTGGTTGATGTAGAACTCAGTGGTGATCCTCCAAGTTGCCTCTCTTTCCACAAAGTTTGCGTTGGTGCTCCCCAACTCTTCTTCGTTACAGGAGCCCTGGCAACTAAGTATTTCTCAGACAGGCTAACAGTCGCATGTGCTGTCTTAGGGTCACAATCCACAGCCCATTCCCTCACCTCAGCTGGGCACAGTGTGAAGAACTGCTCCTGGAAAATAAGATCCTTTAGCTTATCATAGTCCAATACCTGCAATCCCTCAATCCATTGATGCATCATGGATGATGATTGTGCTAACAATCCGGCATAGGTATCAGAGAGACTGCGCATTGATTCTCGGAATGAAGAAACAATGCTTTCTTAATTGCGACATAATCGTTCCTGGGGAAGGTCTGCAAATGCTTCCAAAGCTTTCCCTCTCAGTCCAGGGGTTAAAGAGCTGGCCCATTCACTGGGGTCTAAATGTCGGCAAGTCCTTTCATATCCCCTCAGCAACGTATCAAGGTCACCATCTTTTTACAACACAGGGAATTGGCTGTGCCTGAGTTTTTTCCTACCCAGACCTCGGTTCACCGACGGACTGCTGAACCTGGCGAGGCTCACTCATGGGCACAGAGTCTAACTGGTAGATGGTATTCACCAGAAACCCGCGCAAAGAAGTATAGTCATAACGGCACCTAGCACGAAGGTCGCGGTCCTGCAAGTGAACAGTCAGCAGAGTGGTGTGGAGGAGCAGGGAGTTACTAGGAAGCAGACACTGGCGTCAGAAGGCAAGTGGTAGGTACAATGGAACAGTGGAGGTACAATGTCGGCCACGGAGACGAGGAAAAGCTAATGTAGCAGTGGTAACTCAGGACAACAGCTGAGGAGTCACAGGAACAGAATCAGCTCTAAGAGGTAGCGGTGAGAGAACCATAGGTGACACGATGTAGTAACTCAGAAGATGGTAATAGAGATGATTGAAACAGCGGTAGTTCAATACTGGCCATGAAGCTAAGAGCCGGCTGACACAACCAAATGCAAACCACAAGGAAGACAGGAACCAGAACCACAGCTGCAGGAAGTGAGCTTGAAGAACAGGCATCAGACAGGTGAACTCGGGAGGTTTAAATTGTGCTCCATAGTCCCATAGCCAATGAGGGAAGAGAGGAGGTCTAGAAGGAGGACAGACTCTGCACCTGCGCAGATCTGACTGCAGGATGATGTATGGAGATCCTGATGCCAGAGTATGCCGGTATCACTACCTGTGAGAGGAAGGTAAAGGGACAGGTGCCCGAATGCGGAACCGAAGTGTGACACCCTGTCTGCATGGAGTTCAGCAGCCTGCCTGTCTGCTCTGTGTTCTGCAACCTCTTGAAGTTGCTGGATCAGCCACAGTGATGTTGCAGGATTGCTATCCTTCAGCTGTTTGAGAGCAGTGTGAAGATAACTGTCCAGAGTAGACTCCTCATTTGGTTTAACAGAGATATTTGTGGTAATGTCCAGTGCTGACTGCTCTCCTGAAGCAGAAAGGTTTTCACCACTGTCTCCTCCAGCTCTTAGTTTCTGATTAGCCTCCAATCAGTTCCTCTCGGTTCCTGCCAGGGACAACAGCAGTTCCTCTTTCCACACGCAAAGCCAAAAGTTCAACCTTTTTCATCTGCTTATAGTCAGGGGTTATCCTGGACCTCACATTGCACACCAAATAAAAAATAGAAATAAAACAAGAAGGTGGAACAGAAACAATTTGCGCAGTATGTCTATTTTAAATTTTGCAAGCCTTGGGCGTAATCTCCAGTCAATTCGGATGCTGACTCTCTCTAGAATCACACACACTAATTAACTTAAGTTCTTATGATAAAAATAAAAATATTTTCAATCCCACCAAGTTGCCAACCAGTTTATCACGAACGCCCAGCCTGTCCCAGGTACAGCAATCTGAACAGCTGCCCGTGACTGGCATCACCTTAGTCACTTAGCAATATACACCTTTTCTGCCACCACAAAGGATTTATTATGGTGTCCTTACGTTCACCAGAACCACTTATTAATCTTTCACACTTAAATCATATACACATGTAGCATGAGCCTCTCTGGACTTCGTAATTTCACAAAGAATCACGGAGAATACACTAGATTAAATTTATTTAATCTGAAAAATGTTTTCGAGACTTAATTGCAAAAATTAATAACAAGACATACAATATGTTACACAAATGAGTTTCAGAAAATAAAATAGGAAATAAAATCAGAGTTACTACTTACTAGAAATGCAAAGGAAGAAGCATGCATTTAAATTGTTTAAGTCCGAAGGGTCGGAGGAGTCCTTCCGTAGGTACAAGGAATGTAATAAAACATGCAAAAAGGAAATTAGATTGGCTAAAATAGAAAATGAAAACTAAGTAGCAAAAGAAAGTAAGACAACCCCCAAAAAGGTTTTTAAGTATATAAATGGCAAAAGGATTAAAACAGATAATATACGACCCCTAAGAAGTGAGATGGATGAATTGATAAATGATACTAAGGAAAAAGCAGAGGTATTAAACACTTTCTTTTCTTCAGCATTTACTAGAGAGGAACAAATGGTAGGAATAATACATATAAATGGAAATGAAACCATACTGTTAATTAATACTTGGTTGTCAGAGGAAGAAGTCCAAAGGTGAAGAATCAACAACATTTGTACTTGGATCGAAAACTGGTTAGAGAATAGGGAACAGAGAGTTGTGATAAATGGAACATTTTCTAATTGGTCAAAAATTTTAAGTGGAGTGCCTCAAGGTTCTGCTGGGGCCACTCCTTTTTAATATATTTATTAATGACCTTGGTGATGGTTTAGAGAGTAAAGTTTCTATTTTTAAGCTCTATTTTAAGCTCTGTAAGGCAATAAAATCAGAGCAAGATGTAACTTCTCTACAGAGGGACTTAAATAAACTGGAGGATTTGGCGGCCAAATGGAATATGAGGTTTAACATAGATAAATGTAAGGTTATGCATTTAGGAATCAAAAACAAGAATGCAATCTATAAATTAAATGGAATACATTTAGGAGTATCTATAATGGAAAAGGATTTGGGAGTGCTTGTAGACAGTAGACTTAGCAATAGTGCTCAATGTCAAGCAGCAGCTGCAAGGGCAAATAAAGTATTGGCATGCATACAAAGGGGCATAGATGCAAGGGAAGACAGTGTAATTTTGCCATTGTATAAATCATTGGTAAGACCTCACCTTGAATATGCAGTACAGTTTTGGGCACCACTCTATAAAAAAGATAATTGGAACTAGAAAGAGTTCAGAGAAGGGCGACAAAATTTATAAAGGGTATGGAGTCATTAAGTTATGAGGAAAGTTTAGGCATGTTTACTTTAGAAACGAGGCATCTAAGAGAAGATATGATTAGTATGTACAAATACATTAATGGTCAATATAGAGAACTTTCAGTGAACTTTTCACCCCAAGGACTATACCCAAGGCACGCGGTCACCCCCTAAGGTTAGAGAGGAAATTTCACAACCGGCAAAGCAAGGGGTTCTTTACAGTAAGGGGAGTCAAGATATGGAAGTCATTGCCAGGGAAGGTTGTGATGGCAGATTGAATAGATATGTTTAAGAAAGGGTTAGACAAATTTTTAGCGGAAAAGTGTATCCAGGGATAAAATGAAGGATAGCAGTGAATAAAGGGTAAAAATAGGACTGCAATATTGGGATTGGGGGGATTTTCACAATTGAAACAGATCTGCAGTTGCTTACTCTGGATCAATTTCAAATATAAGTGCAGGATAGCAGGAGATCCAAAATAGGTTGAACTTGATGGACTGGTGTCTTTTTACAACCTCATCAACTGTTAGTTAAGGCCTGGGGCTAGTTTTCCGGCGGTTTTGCATTGCAAACAGCCGGATTTACGAATGGGCTCATTTGATCTTCAATTTGAAGCCGCCGGCGATGTCACGGCGGGATGTAATGCTCAAAGCCGCCGGCGGCTTTGAATAGAACATGGCGCTTTTGCTTTAAATGATGGCACTTTCGTGTGAAGGCGGTTTTTGTGTAAATTACACCTGTCTCATGGCCTGTTGCTATTGGCTATTTTCAAAGTCAGGAGATTTTACATCACAAGCCCTATATAAACCACTGGCCTGCCACTTTTTTTTTGATAGGGTTTTGAGGAGTTTTGTGAGAGGAGTTTGGAGGATTGTGGTTTGGTGAGAGTTGGAGTTTGGTGGTTTGGTGGTGCGAATTCTGCTTGAAGTGTGAGTAGACCTGTGGTATTTTTCTATTTTGTACATTTATTTTCTCATTTATTTTCTATCTTGTATTTTTTGTATTTGACTTGTCCTTTGTCTGTGTTACTTGTGTGTGACTGTGTTGAGAGTGTATCTGTAGTTAGTGTAGTTTGTCCTTTGTGTTTGTAAGTCTTTCTGTGTTTTGTGTGTTTCACATTTATTTTTGAATATGTCCAGAGAGAGGAGGGGTGCAGAACCTGAGGAGAGGGAGATGGAGGTTGAGGGGGCAGAGGAGGGAGAGGAAGAGTTTGAGGAGACAGGACAGGGCAGGAAGACCAAGACAGGGAGAAATGTGCGTTTCACCCACGACGAAAATTGTGTTCTGGTGCACCACATAGTTCCCTGCTATGAGGTGATATTAGGAAATCTGCCAGCCTGGACTCCGCTAAGGCGGCACCACCAATTGTGGGCTAGAGTGTGTGATGCAGTGAACGCGGTGGGGCCACTAAAGCGGTCAGTGGCTCACTGCCACAAAAGATTCTCTGACATCAAGAGGAGACGAAATGAAAAAATGGCTGCGGAAAGGAGGTCAACCAGAAGAACGGGTGGTGGCCCCCCTCTTCGTATGGAATATACTATTTACGAGGAGGAGCTGCGCCAGTTCATGCCGGCCGAGACTGTTGAGGAGATAAATGTGCAAGACACAGATTCGCCCTCGTTTGGCCAAGTAGTTAGTGAGTTATTTGCCCTTTTTACGCTAACACTATTGAAAATGTGTTTTTATTGTAAAAGTGCCTTTTTTATTTTAAAAGTGCCTTTTTTACTCTATCAGTTTGTAAAGGACAAATATTTTTTTTATAACTGTTTTTTTATTTGCAAACACATTTTTCAAATAAACTGTATATTTGTAAATTGCTTTTTGCTGCAAATACATTGTATACTTTTTCTAATACATCCAGATTCGCCAGGACCGCAGTTAAGTCCCAGTCCGAGACCTACACCTCCACCTTCAGTGAGAGATTCGGGCCCAGAAGAGCAAGCAGGTGCGTGATTTCTGTTTAGGAGAGAAATAATGGAGTTAGTAGATTTTCTGTGCAAATGTTGCTGTCAATGTTATATTTCTTTCTTTTATATGGTTTGCAATGAGAACATAGGGCTACATTTACTAAACTGAGATGTTGCCTATAGCAACCAATCAGATTATAACTTTACTTTATTTATTGCATTCTACAAAATGACAGCTAAAATCTGATTGGTTGCTATAGGCAACATCTCCACTTTTTCAAGCACGCAGTTTAGTCAAAATACCCCAGCATGTACTACACTAAAATAGTATTAGTTTACCCCAAAGCACGGTCTAGCAGCATTTGGCTGACTACATCCTCATATTTGTAGGTAAAAAAAACTTTGCATTTTTAGCCCCCTCAGCCATACATGGTCCAAATGATAATGTGTATTCAAAAGATAAAAAGTGCATCCTTAAGCAGGTAGCATAGGACAAGAAATCAGGAATGCAAACATTGTGGAACAATCTGTAGTTGCAAAAGATTATTCTTTCCTATCCAGTGTTCAGAATGCAATATACAAACATAGTATATCCTATATACTTACCGTGATTTTACATACACAGGGCCGTCTTCATATCAGGCACCTCAGCGGGAGTCCCTGCAAATGTCCCCTGAGCCAAAAGATCAAACGATCAACACCCTGCACACAGTGGATGCCCCTGTGTCTGGCCTCCACGACCTTTTTACCTGGGCCTGCAGAACCACCATCACACCAGCAACCTGCACCTCCTACTATGGAAATGGCGCGGTCTATTGGCCTTTTTCAGCAGCAGCAATCCAGCTTTATGGAGAGTCAAACTAGGCACATGTCACACATTGCAGCCCAGTTGAGCCGGGTAGACCGCACCAATAGCCAGATCCCTGCTGCATTGAACCGGATTGCAGCTGCTATGGAGCAGGCTAATGTGTCTATGATCCAAATGACTGGGGCTGTGGAGGCCTTACATTCCTCAGTTAGGGAGGGTAATGCCAATGTGATCCGTCTGGCAGGGAAAATCCAACAGGAAATTGTGACCCGTTTCCCTGCACCGATGTCATCAGCCACCACCAGTACCGCTAGCACGCCAAGTAGGTCTGTGCTGAGTACTCCTCCAAGGAGAGGTGCTGGCACCAGGGGTGGCCGAGGGAGAGGAGAGAGTGGCTCCAGACCTACTGATATGGCTGCAAAAAGGCATCGCTAGTGCATGTTTTTTTTGGGGGGGGTTATGTTTTGTACATTTATTTCTATTGTGTTGTAATGCAATAAATGCAGTTACATTTCAATGCACAGTGTCTTTCTTTTCTGCAAATGAAACAAGAGTATACTGCTGGTAAAAAAACAATGCACTATTTCCACTTACACATTGACTTCTGCCTGCAACTTTTCAAGGATGTTCATATTTACCACATGAGGAGTACACACTATCCTCTTTTTTAAAGGTTCCAATTTCCAAAACAATTTAAATAAAAAAAAACATTGCACTCACATCAAACACATTTTAGAGCAATAAATGTTTATCCTACTATGCACTTACATGTAAAGTAGTTTGTAATGAGACGGTCTCTAATCTGCCTTCCGCCCTCTGTGCTCTGCACATCACCAGATGTGACACGGACCCCTTCTTCTTCACTGTTAACTGCATTTATCGGTGGGATAAGTTGATGTAAAGCCAGGTTATGTAGCAGACAGCAAGCCAGGGCAATCTCAGATACCTTTTCAGGTGCATACATAAGCACCCCACCAGATTTATCAAGGCACCTGAACCTGGTTTTCAAGAGTCCAAAGGTACGTTCTATGACACCTCTAGTGGCTATGTGTGCCTCATTGTATTTGTGCTGTGCAGGAGTCTGAGGATGCAGCAGAGGAATCATGAGCCAGGAACGACACCCATATCCTGAATCTCCTGCAATAAAAGTAAAATGTTAGCTACCATTTAATTTGAGCATGTTGTACAGCAGTTAGCACATGTGAGGCAATTTGAGCAATGATAAGGGATATATAAAACATGGCAAGTACATACCCAAAAGCCATCCCTCCGGCATTTCACCACTTTCATATTTGGCATAAAGGGTAGACTGTCTCAGGATAAAGGCATCATGACATGACCCAGGATAGCCTGCAACAACACTCATTATACGCTGGTTAGCATCGCACACAACCTGCACATTCAGGGAGTGGTAATGATGGCGATTAATAAAAACCTCTGCCCTGTGGTGAGGTGGTCTCAGGGCAATATGAGTGCAATCTATTGCACCCATTACATTAGGGTTACCTGCGACCCTATAGAAAGCTCCCTTGAGCTCATGCCACTGTGACTCCTGGCTGGGGAAGCTGATATATCTAGGGCACACTCTTTTAAGGGCACCTAAGACCTGTCCAAAATGCCTGGAAAATGTAGGCTGCGTTTAGCCAATCACTCTGGAGGACACAGATTGGAAGGAACCTGTTGCCAAAAAGTGAACTGCACACAGTAGTTTGTGTAGTCCTGACACTGCATTAGAGCGGCTGGTTGTAGGCTCCAAATCATCCTTCACTTGGTCATACAGTGCCATGAGGTTAGTACGATTGAGCCAAAACATTTGTACTACCTCCACATCAGTCAAAGCCTCCAGATTCAAACGCACTGGAAATGCACGTGGAATGCGGGGTTTTCGCAGGGTCCACGGAACAGATGCCAACTGCTGTTCATCCTCCTCCTCCTGGTGCCTTTCTGCCTCCATCAGATAAAAAGCTGCAAACATACACTGGCAAGAATGCACCACATTACCTGCAAAAGCCATTCTCCAACAAACCCACACCTGACAAATAATGAGGGGCCCTTTTTGTAAGCATCATGATTAACTGCTGGCCAATAGACTGTGATTGTCTGTGATTTCTTCAGCCAGAAAAAACATTTTTGCATTAGCATTAAATTAAGGGTTAACTATGTAATGAAACATTGTGCATCCTAATTTCTTTGAGGCACCAGTATTATAGTGGATTTGTTCAAAGGAAAAAACAACTAGAAAAGGAATGCTGAAATGAGATTTTACTATGCAATCATACTGGGTGAATTTTTTTTTTCCAAAAACACATAATAGTACCCTGAAATTACATGACACTTTGGCCATTTTCTATACACAGTCCTAATGGATCATTGGACATGAAATAGGCCTTTCTCTTATGTTCTGATTGGCAAAATACTTTAAACAGCACACTGTTTCAACAATCTCGCCGCTCACAAGCAGCGCTTTCATTTTAGTCTTTTGAATGGCGGTTTTCCAGCGGCTTTATAAACCCCCTAATAGTAAATCCGGCTGTTTGTATGTTGAACATTGTTGAAACCGACATGGCGCTTTCTAAAGAGGCGGGTTTGAAAAAAATCATTTCTGGCCGTTTGGACGGCGGGTTTAGCGTTAGTAAATCCGGCGATGGCAAAACCGCCGCCAAACCCGCCGAAAGTTGGCTGGTTTACAAACCCGCCTGATAGTAAATCTAGCCCCTGATGTGTGAGGGAATACAATTGAGAAAAATTGGACATTTCAGTACTGTTAGAGTCCTTCATGAAAATGCACAGTCTGATATCTAAAGCAGAAAATTTTAAACCCTTTTTCCACATAGCCCTCACCCCCTCCCTTTTGAGTTTATCTGTCAATAAAGACAGATTCATCTCCCAAATGTCACAGGGCTTTCGATGTGAGCAAGAGATGTCCTGAGATCGGAATGTTAACAGGGCCTTGAGTTCTCACCTCTTCTCCTTCTGCTTTGCTACATGACTTAAAACTTTGGGCTTCAAAGTACCCCAAGATTCTTATCTATCCTTGGTCTGGCTAATTTCAACACATATTGACACTTGCATAGGTTTCAGACTCATGTCATTTAGCAAAGCACACGTTGAGATTACAATACAAGGTTACATAAAATATTCACATTGTCATATATGAATTTAACAGAAAATAACAATCAGTCATTAGATATACTACATAATCGTCACACAAACATTCAAACTTTTTTATTGTTTTGAAATAGACTTATGTACATAAAGCAAGTTCAAACAGTGTGTTTGACAAATGTGAACAAAAGCACAAAAGTAAGGAATACTTCCACCACCTCTATACATATGCATGAGCCTGATATTTTGTTCCATGACCAAGGTCAAGCTTCGGATGGAGTGCTGTAAAGCACACTAACACTGGACTGTGGAGCAGTGAAAATGTGTTCTGTGTAGTGATGAATCATGCTTCTGTTTGGCAGTCAGATGGGCAAGTCTGGATTTGGCTGATGCCGAAAGAGAACATTATCTGCCTGACTGCATTATGCCAACTGTGAAGTTTGGTTGAGGTAATGGTATGGAGCTGTTTTTCACGGTTTGGGCTAGGCCTCTTTTCTTCAGTGAAGGGCAATGTTAATGCTTCAGCATATCAAGTAATTTTGGACAATGCTATGCTTCAAAGCTTGTGTCAACAGTTTGGGGAAGGCCCTCTTCTATTCCAACATGACTGTGCCCCAGTGCACAAAGCAAGGACAACAAAAACATGGTTTAATGAGTTTGGTGTGAAATAACATGACTAGTTTGCAGAGAACCCTGACCTCAACCCCATTGAACATCTTTGGTATGAACTGGAATGGAGATTGAATGAAAATAGGAGATTGCGAGCCAGGCCCTCTCATCCAACATCAGTGCATGACCTCATAAAACTCTACAGAATAAATGGGCACAAATTCCCACACAAACACTCCAACATCTTGTGGAAAGGCTTCCAAGAAGTGTGTAAGCTGTTCTCATTGCAAAAGGGGGACCAACTCCATATTACAGTATATGTATTTGAATAAAATGTCATTACGTTCCTTGTTGATGTAATGGTCAAGCATCAAATTCTTTTGTACATATAGTGTGTGTGTGTGTATATAGAGAGAGAGAGGAGGAGAGAGAGAGAGACAGAGAGGTCAAGATACTCAGAGTACCTAATTATTAATTGGTGGCCACCTTATAGAGTTCTGGCCTGAGCATCAGTCCAAGTCACTTGTATGCCTCTGACTCTCACAGATATTAACATTAGTACTGATGTCTACAAGAAAGAATGTAATTTTTTTTTGCTGCAAAATAAAAACCTTCTATGTTCTTTATACTCATTAGTCAATACACTAAAGCATTTCATCTCTGTGCAGGATAGCTTCTCAATGATAATGTAGTTTATTAATGTAAGTATAAATACTCTTTCGGAGGTGACCCATACTCTCATTCATTGATGAACATCAAATAATACTAAACTATAAAGAGAGATTGATAGATAAATTCTGATTGCAGCGCACCACTTATGATATTTTGAGGGGGTACTTAGCAAAATCCTCCAGTGAAGAGGGAATAAAGTACAAAGTGCAACACTCTCCATTTAAAGGGGTAAAAGTACAGTTTCCTTTATCACAGCCTGACATTTTGGTCCTGGACCAATACCTTGATCAAGGACATAGAACAAACAACACCACAGTGGAAGTGTTATGATTTACTGTGTGATACAACGGTTGTTTAGGAGACAGGAGTAATTGAAAAAAAGCAGGTTTATTCTTTGTGCAAAACACAGTAGAAAGAAATAATGGAGTCCCAGGAAGATTGCACTGCATATAATAGCACAGCACAAAACAAATAAACAGAGTCTTGTTAAGGATAACAGGATACAAAACAACAACAGTATAACAGGATATAAATAATAAAAAAGCAGGAAAACTGAACACTTACGAATGTAGTGGATAAGTAAACAAATTATGAGCTGAATAATAGTAACAGAGAGGTGCAGGGACAAATGAAAACAAAACATGGACAGGCAGATTGTCCAAAGCACTTGAACAAAGGACAGGAAGGCTGGAGAACAATGGTAGCAGAATGTCCAAGGCACTGCAACAAACAAAGCACCGTTCCAAGGAAACAACAGTCAATGAACAGCAAGGTGCAAGTGATCAAATGTGTTGGAGATTAACTTCTGCAAGTGAAGTGGAATGTCCATCACTCAGAGTAATAAGGGATTGTGTTCAATGTTTCTAAACAAAAAATAGAAACATTTGTAGTAAATGGATTTAGCAGCAATCATAGTCAAATCAAGTCAAATTCAGAGCCTAAAAATAACAAACAAAAGTGTAGTTAAAAATTATGGGACAAAGTATTTAGAATTATATTGACATTATTTCAAACTGAAACTTTGCATCATCACAGTTGCTAATTAGTAAAAAATTCCATCAGCTGAATAGTTGTATCACAGGGAGCTTTGTGATCTACAAAATCATGCCTATGATAAATTACTCGTTGTTTACAAATGCCATAGAGACAAAATGCATTATATCACAAATCTTGTATGAGCTGCGCATATAGCCAATCCCACTACAAAAAATTAGCAGATCAATGATGTGTCGGTTAAAATCCATACTACTATTTAACAACTACAGAGTTAGAAGCCATTTATGAATCACAATGTAAAACTTCAGAATCTAATATATAAATGCTTAGTGGCGTCTGTGTGTGGAAAAAAAAACCAAGTTGCAGCGCCACCTGCTGGGCAGAGTTATACACTGACCTACTAAATTCTTAGTGTGTGTGGGAAAAAAAATCAAAAAGGGCTGAAATTTGGTAGGGTTAAAACTCATTTTCGTGAGGTAATTTTACCTCATGAACACACATGTGTAGAGGCGTGCGTTAGTGTGTGTGTGTGTGTGTGTGTGTGTGTGTGTGTGTGTGTGTAAAAAACTATTTTCTCAGAAAGGGCTCATCCAATTGACCTGAAATTTGGTATACTGACATTATTTGACAAAAAATTAGAATAGTCAAGTCAGTTAACTTCCATCATCCCCCCTTCCCCCCGTGGGAGGGGTAGTAAAGGCTAAATTTATGAGTTGAGGGGTCAAACTCATTTTCGTGAGGTAATTTTACCTCATGAACACACATTAAAAAGGCTGCTTGCGTCGGGAACTAACGCTCTTCCCCTGAGGAGGCCTGGGCTAGGTCCAAATGCATGACAAGAACCTTTTTAAGACCTTAAGTAGCTTGATTTCACTAGAATGCATGAGTATCATGCACGGGTTAACTTGTATTAGTACATGTATATTAAAAACATCAGTTCCATATTATGCAGATTAAAGCCCATTTAATAGTTTGCTTATGATACCGAAACCAGAATATGCTTGTTCCTCTGGCAACATTATCTAGGAATAAAAGAGAAACAGAGGGCTCTTCATAATGCAATCAAAATATTTGATTAAGATTCACTATAAAAGAGGACAATTTTGTACAAGATACAATTAGTAACAAACAGGTGCAATAAGGATCAGATATTATTACCACCAACAAGAAGAATTGCATGATAGTTCCTATATCATCTGCTCCTCTGTTGCGAACCATCTTGAAGAATTTAAACACCGGGCACTAAACAAAAAAAAAATATTTTAAATCTCAAAAAAAGATATAATAAGTTCAAGAACAGATACACTTATGGGTATATGATATCCTCTTTTATTAGATTAATTTTACTAGTAAGCATTTTCAGTAAAAAGATAATAATATTAATAATAATAATAATAATAATAAAGTTCAATCTATTTAGAAATGAAAAAGAATTTGTGCAGAGGCAAGTCTATACTTTACTGAGCGGCATCAAACTAGAGCCGCTAATAGTAATCTATTAATGGAATCCTAAAACAGCTGGCGCTATTTAAATATATGATGATGATGATGATGATGATGTAAGTATACCAGTGGTATTAACCAAAAGCATTTAACATAAACTACACTAGAATTCTTTGTCCAACAATCACATAACATATACAAGGCATTTTGTGTATCTGATGGTACTAGATCATATCAGGACAAATCTGGATTTGTGAGACTTAATTGAACCAACAACCTATTACATATGTGATAGGATTCATATCTATGACTTCACCCACACCCCCAGACCGGGAGGCAGTCAAGGAGGTGGGGTGGGACTACTTCTCTCCCCACAGTGCACATTCACAGTTCTACCAAATGTCCCATCACTCATGTTTACATATTTTGAAGTACATGCTGTTAGGATTTTTAACCGGTTCTTTATGCATGTTGCTGTCATCTATCGCCCCCCTGGTCCACACCAACGATTTCTTGAACACTTCTCTGTGTGACTCCCTCACTTCTTATCCTCTGACATCCCCACCATCATCATGATTATGATGATTATGATTAAATTTCTTTCAACATCCCTATTTCTAATCCACGTTCCAATGCTGCTTACAAACTACTTTCTCTAACATCCACACTTGACCTCTCCCAGTGGATTGAATCCGCTACCCATCAGGATGGCCACTGTCTTGATCTTGTTTTCTCTAGACTATGCTCAGTTTCTGATTTCCTTAACACTCCTTTCCCCCTCTCGGATCATCACATTATTAGATACTCGCTCACCTCCAGTTCTTTCCCCTCCCTAGTGTCAAACTCTTCCTAGCCTCCTCACAACCACAGGAATATCAACTCTATTGATCTTCAACAGTTTTCCACCTCTCTTCATCACCTTCTCTCCCCAATTTCTACATTCTCATCCCCTGATCAGGCAGAACCCCATTTTCACCAAACCCTAGCAACTGCCCTTGATCACAAGGCTCCAGCGTATACTTTGTTGCCAACTGTGGCACACTACAGTAACACGAACTCTACAAAAATTTTCTCGTAAAGCAGAACGTCACTGGCGTAAATCTTGCACCTCTAATGATTTCATCACATATACTGGTATCTACCACTCCTATAGAAATGCCCTGGAAACTGCAAAACAAAATACTTCCAATCTCTCATCTATGCTCAGGCTTCTAACCTCAAACGCCTTTTTAACACATTCAAATCTCTTCTGAATCCTCTCGCCCCAAATCCTCCAACTATCATCCGTGCCCAGGATCTTGCTTCCTATTTCAAGGACAAAATAGATAAGATCAGACTTGAAATGGTATCATCTCCCTCGACAAGCAATCAGCTCAATTCCTTTGTAGCACCCTCTAACACTCTCTCTTTATTTGATCCCACAAATGAAGAAGAAGTTTCTACTCTGTTCTCATCTTCCTACTCTACCTCCTGTCCTCTTGATCCCATTTCCTCACAAATTAGTAGGTCCCTGTCTCCTGTGCTCATTCCCCCTCTAACGATAATCTGTAATCTATCTCTTTCTACTAGTATTTTTCCATCACTATTCAAGCATGCAGTGATTACTCTTATTTAAAAAAATACAAAATTACCGCCCCATCTCTCAACTCCCATGCCCCTCCAAGCTTCTCGAGAGAATTGCCTACACTCACCTCACACAATTTCTTACAGCAAACAACCTATTGGATCCTCTTCAGTCAGGCTTTCGCTCTCAACACTCCACAGAGACTGTGCTGACCAAGGTTGTCAATGATTTGATCACAGCAAAAAGAAAAAAATATTACTTTCTTCTAAATCTTCTAATTCTCCTGGATCTCTCTGCTGCATTTGACACTGTTGACTACACTCTCCTCATACAAATGCTACAATCCCTAGGTCTTGAAGCCACTGTCCTATCCTGGTTCTCATCCTACCTATCTAATTGCTCTTTCAGTGTTAATTTCTCTGGATCCACCTCTGCTCCGCTTCCTTTATCAGTACCACAAGGCTCAATCCTAGGTCCTCTGCTATTCTCTATCTACACCACTTCTCTTGGAAAACTAATAAGCTCCTTTGGATTTCACTATCATCTCTATGCGGATGATACACAAATCTATCTATCCTCTCCTGATCTTTCACCATCTGTGTTGTCTCGTGTTACTGACTGTTTTTCTGCCATTTCATCTTGGATGTCTTCTCGCCAACTCAAACTCAATCTTTCAAAAACTGAATTAATAATATTCCCACCCAAAAACAGAAGCTTCCTGCCTGACTTTTCTGTTTCTGTTGATAACATGACCAAGCTCGCTGCCTAGGTGTTATCCTTGACTCACAAATATCATTTATTCCCCACATCAACTCTATATCTAAATCATGTTACATACATCTAAAGAACATTTCCAGAATACGCACATATCTCACACAAGACACCGCAAAAACCTTAATTCATGCACTCATTATCTCCCGCATCGACTATTGCAATTCCATCCTTACTGGTCTTCCCGAAGTCAGACTTGAACCCCTACAATCTATTATGCATGCAGCGGCTAGATTGATTTTCCTTGCAAACCGTTCTTCCTCTGCTGAGCCACTCTGTCAATCTCTACATTGGTTGCCTGTATTTCAACGAATCCAATATAAAATTCTTCTACTAACATAAAAGGCCGTCAACAAATTTGCACCGACATACATTTCTTCACTTGTCACAAAATATCTCCCTTCTCAACACCTCCGTTCTGCACAAGATCTGCGTCTCTCTTCCACTCTCTCATCACATCCTCCCATTCTCGGTTACAGGACTTTTTTCGGGCTTCACCCACTTTGTGGAATTCCCTCCCTCACACAGTAAGACTTTCCTCTAGACTCCAAACCTTCAAGCATTCTCTGAATACCCACCTCTTCAGACAAGCTTATGATATTCCTCAACCACCATCTTAATCTCCCCTATTACCACCCTCTTCACAGCTAACACAAGGCAACAACCCTCTGACCAACATTGGTACACACACAGCACACTCTGTACTTTTACCTTTGCATGTTGGCTGGTCCAGTGTGCAATATGATGTAGCACATGTCCTTGTGTTTCAAACTCCCATTGTCCCATAGATTGTAAGCTTGTGAGCAGGGTTCTCTTACCTCTCTGTTTGTATGTATTATCCAGTATTGTTTTATTAATGTTTGTTCCCAATTGTAAAGTGCTATGGAATTTGCCTGCACTATATAAATAAATGATGATGATGATGATGATGATGATGAAAGTATACCAGTGGTATTAAGCAAAACCATTTAACTTAAACTACACTAGAATTCTTTGTCCAACAATCACATAACATATACATGGCATTTTGTGTATTAGATCATATCAGGACAAATCTGGATTTGTGAGTTTTAATCGGACCAACAACCTATTACATACATGATAGGATTCATATCTATGATCTCACCCACACTGTCACTTGCCGGGGTATCGGGCAGCTCCCCCAACCCCCGGCAAACTTACCTGGCTCCGGCGATCCACTCCGTCCCGGGCGCCGCCATCTTGAATTCGGGTCTGCACATGCGCAGACTCGCAACTTATAAAACCTATTACGGCTTTCTATTGGCCAGGCAATCCTGGCGCTAATTACAAAAGGCATTTCCTCTATTCATTCAGTGCCTGTTCTTCAGTTGCCCCTGAGTACCTGTTGTGGCTGCTCTCCATCCTGACTATCTTGTCTAGTGAGCTGATACTTCATTCGAGGACCTGCTACTCTGCTCGTCCGGTGAGCTGGCGCTCATATCAAGAATCGGCTATACTATTGTCTTGTGAGCTGATGCTTCAATCAAGAACCTGCTTCTCTTCTTGGCTAGTGAGCTGACGCTCCAATCAAGAATCGGCTATCCTATTGTCTAGTGAGTTGACGCTCCAATCAAGAACCTGCCTCTCTACTTGGCTAGTGAACTGACGCTCCAATCAAGTATCAGCTATACTATTGTCTTGTGAGCTGACGCCCCAATCAAGTACCTGCTTCTCTACTTAGCTAGTGAGCTGACGCTCCAATCAAGAATCAGCTATACTATTTATCTTGTGAGCTGACGCTCCAATCAAGAATCTACTATTCTTCTGGTCTTCAGAGTTTGCGCTTCAACTCAATACCTGCAGACCTATCCTCGAGTCTACTGTACTGTCGTCCCTTCAGCTGTCCGGTATTTCATTGCTCCCATTGCCTAGCTGTTCCTTGTCTCCTGCTTTCCCAAAGGGTCTTGCTCAGTACTCTAGCAGGGGCCGCGACCTGCAAGCAAACGCAGCTAAGACCATACTGCTTTGCGGCGGCTCCTGGTGAACACCGTCTGCTCGTTAGACTCCGCGCCCTATTGGAGTAGTGCTAAACTGTACGAACCCTAGGATTCGCATGGTAAAGACCTGCTACCGTCGGAGACCGTGACAGTAAGAACAGGCCATACTTCTGTTTACCATGTCGGATCCCAACGTGGAACCCTCGGCGAAAAAGACATGTTGCAACATTTGCTTAGCCGAGTGGAGCAACAGGACGCAATTCAGCGGCAGCTTCTACAAAGATTTCAAATTCTCGCTGCCCGCCTTGATTCCTTTCAAGTACCTCCAGTTGTCCAGGGTGCAAGTCCTCCGGAACCTGTCGCACCTTTGCCCTTTTACAATTCTACTTTGCGTCTTCCAACGCCCTCTAAGTTCGAAAGGGACCCCAAATTTTGCCGGGGTTTCATGAATTAATGTTCATTACAATTTGAACTCCAGCCACAGAACTTTCCCACTCAGCGATCTAAGGTGGCTTATCTAATATCACTACTCTCAGGCCAGGCATTAGCCTGGGCTTCACTTCTTTGGGAACGAGACGATCCACTCCTGGCTGATAGTGCTGCGTTTATAGCAGCGTTTCACAGAATCTTTGATAAAACAGAAAGAGTCACTTCAGCAACAACTAGCATCCTCCGCCTTCGTCAAGGTTCCCGCTCGGTGGCCCAATACGTCATCCAATTTCAAACAATGATGCATTAGCGGCTACCTTTTGGCAGGGTTTATCCGACAAAATCAAAGATGCCTTAGCCTCGCAGGAGTTACTCTTCACACTTGAAGCCATGATTTCGCTTTGTAACAGGGTGGATCTTCACTTCCGGGAGAGATCTTCCGAGAAGGACTCTTCCCGGGGCACCCCGACTAGACCTGCACCTCACTTTTCCCATCCGGTGCCGGTGGATGAGCCCATGCCAATTGGACGCTCCCGCCTAACCCCGGAGGGACAGGACAGGAGGTTCAAGAACAAATTGTGCCTATATTACGCTGATCCAGGACATCTCCTGAACTCCTGCTCCAAGAGGCCGGGAAATGCCAGACCCTAACCTGCTCGGGAGAGGTCAGATTAGGGCTTTCCAAAATCATTCCTTCTACTGATACTCCCAAGATCTGTTTCTTTCCTGTAACCCTCTACGTGGCCCTCCGGTCCCATTCTTACCTCTGCCCTTCTGGATTCTGGAGCTGCTGGGAATTTTATTTATTTTTCTTTGGTTTCACAGGCTTCCATACAAACCGTACCTTTGGGGATTCCAGTTTCCATCACAGCCATAGATGGGTCCTGAATTGCTAATGGCACTGTGGAGCTCTGTACCAAACCTGTCGTCCTGCAAGTCGGTGCGCTTCATCGTGAAGAAATCACGTTCCATGCGCTTCCCTCTACCACGACTCCCATCATCCTGGGACTACCTTGGCTCCAGAAACACTCCCCCCAGATAAAATGGTCTACTTCTCAGCTTCTCTCTTGGGGTCCTGTGTGCTTCCAGAAGTGTCTTACTCGAGTTCAACCTCTATGGGCCATCTCTACTTCACCTAAAGCCTCGACTGTACCCAAACAACATCATTCCTTCCTGGATGTGTTTGATAAAGTTCGCTCTGAACATCTGCCACCCCATCGCTCATTGGACTGTCCCATTGAACTCCTGCCCGGGAAGATTCCTCCTCAAGGTCGAGTATACCCACTATCAATATCTGAGACCTCCTCTATGTCAAAGTATGTTAAGGAGAACCTTCTACGCGGTTTTATCAGACATTCATCATCCCCAGCCGGAGAGGGCTTTTTCTTCTTAAAAAAAAAAAAAGACGGCCATGCATTGACTATCGTGGATTGAATGCTATAACAATAAAAAAACGTTATCCAATCCCACTCATCACCGAACTCTTCGACCGTATCAAGGGTGCTCGTGTCTTCACTAAACTGGACTTAAGAGGTGCCTATAACCTTATTCGGATCAGAGCCGGAGACGAGTGGAAAACGGCATTCAATACACGTGATGGTCATTGCGAATATCTTGTAATGCTGTTTGGCCTATGCAATGCTCCTGCTGTATTACAAAGCTTCGTCAATTAAATATTCAGAGATTTGCTTTATGTTTGTGTCGTTGTGTATTTAGACAATATTCTAATCTTTTCTCCTAACCTCTCATTCCATTGTCTCCACGTGGCAGAAGTTCTCTCCAGGCTACGCCAAAACCACTTGTTTTGTAAGTTGGAGAAGTGTTCCTTCGAACTCGACCAAATACCGTTCTTAGGTTACATTGTATCCGGATCTAGACTACAAATGGACCCAGACAAGGTGAAGGAAATCTTGGAATGGCCCCTTCCATTGAGCTTGAAACCTATCCAGCGATTCCTTGACTTCACCAATTATTACAGGTGCTTCATCCTGGGCTCCTTCACCATCATAGCACCCATTGTGGCCCTTACATGGAAGGGTTCCAACCCTAAATCCTGGCCATCAACCGCTGTGGACGCTTTTGACTTCCTTAAAAATGCCTTTGCTTCTGCACCTATTCTCAGGCAACTTGACTCCTCCTCCTCATTCTTTCTAGAGGTTGATGCTTCAAACGTGGGTATTGGAGCAGTGCTCTCTCAAAAATCCCCCCAAGGTCAATTCCACCCTTGTGCCTTCTATTCTAGGAAGTTCCTTCCAGCAGAGAGGAATTATGCCATAGGGGATAAAGAGTTGCTGGCAATCAAAGTGGCCCTGTCGGAATGGCGGTATCTTCTCGAAGGGGCAAGACAGCCGGTTACAATCTTCACCGACCATAAAAATCTACTATACCTCAAAACCGCACAGTGCTTAAACCCCAGACAGGCATTATTGTTTTGTGAGCTGATGCCCCATTCAAGAATCTGCTTCTCTACTTGGCTAGTGAGCTGATGCTCCAAGCAAGAATCAGCTATACTATTTGTCTTGTGAGCTGACGCTCCAATCAAGAATCTACTATTCTTCTGGTCTTCAGAGTTTGCGCTCCAACTCAATACCTATCCTTGAGTCTACTGTACTGTCGCCCCTTCAGCTGTCCGGTATTTCATTGTTCCCATTGCCTAGCTGTTCCTTGTCTCCTGCTTTCCCAAAGGGTCTTGCTCAGTACTCTAGCAGGGGCCACGACCTGCGAGCAGATGCAGCTAAGACCATACTGCTTTGCGGCGGTTCCTGGTGAACACCGTCTGCTCGTTAGACTCCGCGCCCTGTTGGAGTAGTGCCAAACTGTATGAACCCTAGGATTCGCATCGTAAAGACCTGCTACCGTCGGAGACAGTGACACACACCCCCAGACCGGGAGGCAGACAAAGAGGGGAGGTTGGACTACTTCTCTCCCCACAGTGCACGTTCACAGTTCTACCACATGTCTCATCACTCATGTTTACATCTTTTGAAGTACTTGCTGTTAGGATTTTTAACCCGTTTTCTATGCATGTTGCTGTCATCTATCGCCCCCCTGGTCCACACCAACAATTTCTTAAACACTTCTCTGCATGACTCCCTTACTTCTTATCCTCTGACATCCCCACCATCATCATGGGTGATTTCAACATCCCTTTTTGTGAGTCTTAATCGGACCAACAACCAATTACATACGTGATAGGATTCATATGTATGCTTTTTATTATGATGTAATTAATCATTCCAAAATGTATCCAGCAAATGTTCAGACAGTGAAAAGAAAATATCTAGTATCTCTACAAGCTACTCAAACTAATATGGATGCATTACAGTGGCCTAGTGGTTAGCACGTCTGCCTCACAGCACTGGGGTCATGAGTTCAATTCCCGACCATGGCCTTATCTGTGTGGAGTTTGTATGTTCTCCCTGTGTTTGCGTGGGTTTCCTCCGGGTGCTCCGGTTTCCTCCCACACTCCAAAAACATACTGGTAGGTTAATTGGCTGCAATCAAAAATTGACCCTAGTCTCTGTCTGTCTCCCTCTCTGTCTGTCTTTGTGTGAGTGTGTGTATATATTAGGGAATTTAGACTGTAAGCTCCAATGGGGCAGGGACTGATGTGAATGAGTTCTCTGTACAGCGCTGCGGAATTAGTAGCGCTATATAAATAAATGATGATGATGATGATGATGATGATGCATTCAAATTGTATCATTCAAAAGTGTGTAATATCTTGAGCTAAGGATACTCGCCCAAATAGTTACTCCATAGACAAATAACTATTTGTCTACGGAGTAACTGGAGTAACTCCTATTAGGAAAGGAGTTAAACTACTTGTCTCCTGTCAACCATTCCTCTAATAAAAATATCTACCACTGCTAAGAAAAAATATTTAAACCTACATCGACTGTACAGAATCTATAATTAGAACCAAAGCCCCTTTACAGTAGCCCAAGAAGTAACATCAGGCCGCAATGTACTCACACACACATATATATATATATATATATATATATATATATATATATATATATATAAACATAACATATAATGGTAATCTAATCATACAAACTGCAAAAATAAATGTGTTTTTGCATACAAAAAAACATCACAGCATCACCTTAAGAGGTGACGGTCAGAATGAGACTTCACAAAACTCACATCACCTGGTCTTTAACAGCCCCAAAAGTAAAAGCAGTGAGGAAAAAAGATTTCAAAACTGGCAATGTTTCTAATAAAGTAGTGGAAAATCTGTAGTAGTTGTAAGGAGAAAAAGTTGGATGATGAATCCAGTGTGAATCATTCTGTTATGAAGTGATTGTAGAAGTATAAGATATGGTTATTTCGTTCTTTTGATTATTTTCACTTAGACACATCACATATAAAAGCTAAACAACATGCTGGGTATATAGAAGTAAAGCAAAACATTTTAAAACAACACATAGGCATTGTGAAATATTTATTATTATTATTATTATTTTGTATTATTGCACATGGAATTTATGAAGTAACATTAACAATATTAAAATATTAACATACACATGCAAATAGCATAATGATGAGATTTAATATTATGTTCTATCTGCTCTAGTTCCTTACAACAATTAAGAATATAGAACCTATTTTTTTAAAACAAGAATGACAAAGCAGCAATAAGCAATCAATCAAGTACTTTCCATAAAGCCACTTCCCAAATTATTTAATGCAAGAAAACAAATAAATCTACATGATATTTTCTGATCTTCCAAATTGTTTGAGCTCAGTTCCTGCCAAAGATTTTGTGTAAGCATTCCAGTTTCCTGGCAACAAAGATCTTAAGTCTCATCAAATCCATTATCTATCCACTGCAATCAATTTTAAATCCATGGAGACTAGCATGTCAGAGCTATAGATGGAGCAAACTTAAAGCAAAAAAGCAAATTTCACCAATAATAAAGTAATTATTTTTGCTAAACAAATACTCCTATGTTTGAAACATGTAACAAACAGTTTATATATACTTTCCAATAATAATAATAGTGAATAATTCATAGTATATTCTAATATATATCTTTAAATATGTAGGGGCCTGCGGAAATTTCTTTTTGTCATTTGCAAGATCACAGGACACATGTAGGAGTGACAGTAATTTACACTTATTAAGAGACTAATCACATTGAATGTTGATCTACATGTGACTAATGTCATCATATATATTGGACTCCAGAAAACAACAGTTCCCCCATACCTTCAGACCTGGAATCAGGCATGAAGGTGGAATTGGACTCCTCCATTCTCCATACAGTGCATTCACATTCACATATTTTTCAATAGTATCTGGATCTTCAACTCCATTTCGCTGTGTGTTGCTGTGAACTTTCTCTTTGACTCCTCTAACAATTCCTTCAACATTTCCCTGGTTTAATTTCTTATTCTCTGGCATCCCCACCAACCTATTGGGTGATTTTAGCTTCCAATTGATTATTCACACTCTCGTTGTACAAGCAGCAGAACCACAACTTGATAAAACACTAACAACAGACCTTGATCAAGTGTCTGCAGCTAATCTTTCTTCTGAGCATCAAATGCAATCACAGTCATATAACACTAAAGAAAACTGCCTCCTTCAAAGACTCATCCACAAATTACAATAACATTAACAAAAGTCTCGTACTTCTCATGACTTCCTCAAATATAGCACTATTTGTTGTTGCAGCCATATGAAGACCGTCACATCTTGCACTTATGACATCCCCTTACAATTAAATAGACAAAACAGGGGAAGGACAGTGCATGTACATGAAGCCAAAATACAGTATGAGCACGGTCGAGAGATGTAACAGGAGACAGGAGATTTACAGTTCCTCGAACACTGGTGTAAGGTACGATTTGATTATGATGATGAGGAGCTGAGATGCATCCGTCTTCATATGCCTGACCACCCTCATGAGGCAGGGCAGTCTTCATGATGTTGGAAAATGAAAGGCTGACTGATGAGAATCTGATGTAGCTAGCTGCTCAAGAAGCTTGGAGAAACATGTATGTTTAGAGATGGGATGATAATATGAGATAGAATTTGAGTCAGAATATTTTTTTTCAGGGTAGGAGTAATTACCGCATTCCCAGATAATGAGGAAAAAGACTAGTGGAGAGGCAGAGATTACAGATGTTAGGCAAGTCTGGGATGAGCACAGGAGACAGCAATTGACTAATTTGAAAGGAATATGGTCAAATGGACAGGTAATATAGTGGAAGGAGAAAACGAGAACCAATTCTTCTTCATTTGTGTGATTAAAAGAAGAAAAGGTTCCTGAGGAAAAGGTTAACATTTCATGTTAGTCTTTGTCCATCTTGTCATAGAAGTAGGAAACATGATCTTGGGTAGCGACAAAGGTTAGAAGGGTTAGTGTGGGAGGGTTTAGAAGAGACTTAAATGAATGAAACACATGATTGGGGTTACAAGTCTGAGTAGAAATGAGAGATTAGAAGTATATTTATCTGGCAAAGCACTTCAATAGGAGTCTTAGGGCCTCATATTGAGTTGGATGCAATTTCTGACTAAAATACAGGCGTAAATACACTTATCATACAAATGATACATTGCCTCAGGTGACTGTTCCTGCCAATTCCCCATTCTGCTTATCATGCCACACCTTCAGTGTTTAATTCTCTATATCCACCTCCTCTTTGCTTTCTCTATCAGTTAGAGTACCACAAGGCTCAATTATAATCTCTTTATCATTCTCTAGCTATACATATTGTTTAATAAATGAATAATCTCCTTTGGATTTCACCTCTGTGTGGATGATATTCAAATTTAACCACCCTCTCCTGATTTCTCACCATCTGTGGCCTGCATTGATGAATGACTTTCTCAGTTACTCACATTTGCAAACATGTGATAAGCCACCAACCAAGTCAAGTCACTCCTGCTAGTAGAGTCAGCCTAACTCTAAACAATAAGAGTCCCTATATTGGGTCACATATTATTGTGTTTTTAAATTGAGGTCTAACTTACAAAAAGGTACCCCAGGAGCCTCCAAAATAGAAGGATCAGCAGTCCTTGTCAGCTATGGATCCCATACATGCCTCACAAACAACAATAGAAAAAATGGAAGTAGCTCAATCAATTTATAAATTCACTGAAGGTGCTAAAAAGTAGGGATTCATTTAAAGAGTCACAAGCAGAAAAATCTCCTGTGGACAAATAAAAAAGTGGATTTTTATGTGTCTTTTCTTCTAGATAACTTCTGTGAACATCTAAATTGATTGAGCAACTTCCATTTTTTCTGTTGTGGTTTGTGAGGCATTTACCTTTCCCCTCAAACTCACTGTCTAGGTTTTATCCTTCAAACCCGTAATTTCATCCCCACATCCAATCTGTATCCAAATCCTTTTACATACATCTAAGAAATACCTCCATATTATGCATGCATCTCACACAAAACACTGATAAACTTTAATTCTTGCAGTCATAAAATCTTGCATTGAATATTGCAATTCTATTTGAACACATTGGCTAGATTATTTTCCCATGCAGAAAACTCATCTACTGCTATTCTGCTCTGTCATTCCCTATATTGGTTGCTGGCATTTTACAAAATGTACTTGTAAGTGCTGAAAATACTTTGCTATTACATAAAGCCATTAGCAATGTTGCACCAATATACATATCTTCAGACATACATATCTTTCCTTGTCTGAAAATATCTTGCTACTCAATTTTTCAGTTTTGCCCGGTAATCTCATCCACACTCATTACCTGCACCCATATTGATTTTTCTTGAGCTGCACCCACTTTGTGAATTTATTTCTATTTTTCAAAAAGACTTCACCTAGGTTTAAGCTTTTACATTTTTGTGAAAACTCACTTCACTTCAACGGTCCATTGATCTTCTCTCGCTATAGAGGATGGGCTTACGGGGAACCCACAGGCAGAGGGACCGGCTGTGCTATCCCTGGTACCCAAATAGGTAATTCCGACCCTATATACATGGGTGAGTAATCATGATACATCATGTATGATACACAGAACTAGAGTTTAAGCAAAATAAACACTTTTTAAAAAAAAAAAAAAGACAATTTTGAAAATATGTTGTTTATTCTAATAATGATAAAGATTCTAAATGACAACAAAAAACATTAAGAGGTCCTCTGTGTCCATTTAAATAATGAGGACATTGTCAAAAACAAAATTTCTTCTCACTCTATGAAGTGCCCTGTATTTAACACTGTAAAGTCAAAGTTTAAACTACATGTCAAAGTTAGGGGCAGCAAGTTAAAATCTACTTTATTCAAATGGGATCCCTTACCTAAAAACAAGGAGGAGGAGTTCCAGCTCAGATTAGGCAAGTATGCGTCTGAGGGTGGGGGTATGCTGTGTCTGGAGTTGGGGATTATGATGTGCCAGGAGGTGTCTAGGGGGGTGTAATGTGCCTGGGGTGGTATGATGTGTCTGGGGGTGTATGATGTGTCGGGGGATATGATGTGTCTGAGGGGGGTTTTGATGTGTCTGTGGGGGTGGCATAATGTGTCTGGGGGGTGGCGTGATGTGTAGAGTAGGGTGGGGTGATGTGACCAGGGGTGGCGTGTTAAATTTTATGTTTTATTATAATGTATGTATATTATACTGCATAATCTGTGTTTTGTACTGTGTTCAATTATTATTTTCAATATTTCATGTACCTATACATTTTCCAAACAGGTCCCAACATTCCAGGATCCATACAAAAATCTAGTATCAGGTTGTGGACCTTGACATTGCTATTATTGGAGATCAGATTATGTGAAATCCAACAAGATCTGACATTGGGGAAGAATGAAACCGAGTTGTTACTGAGGAGTGTAGCTGCTGTTCTCTGCTCAAAAAATAGCGCTTTTAATTTCTTAATTTTTTAGTATTCATTGATTGCTAAGAGGAGGTCTTTCGCTACCTTGCTACTATATAAATAAATGAAGATGCTGAGATATGACAGCCATACTAAAAGCCTTCAAAGACCAGGCACACAATACAACACATTGCTAGATTATTCATTGGTTGCCAAAAGCAGGGCTTTCCTTACCTTGTCACTACTAAGCATGGTTATATGGTTAAGACAGTCCCCTCAAACTCACAAATAAATACTGCATTTGAGTCATCTATTATTATGTTTATGCATTGGATATAATTTTGTATACATGGGCTAAGAAGTACCAAAAAATTGTTCTATAAAATTATAAGATACGAACCACCTGGGCCAGTTTGGAATACCATTTTAGTTCATAATACCAATTAACTCAACTGCAGTTTTGTGCTGACTAATACAACCTGGCTATTAACAGGCAGCTGGGGAGTGTGGCTCTAATTAAATTATTGCTGACTCCTGAGTGGACATGGGGGGCATGCTCTTTGCCCCATTTCCACTATCTCTGCGCTACCGATTCTTGTTCATAAGTTTTTACTACATTGTGTTAAGTCCTGGGGGCATCCAAGTACCTGTGAGTGCATCCAACTCTAATCGAATTAGAGAATGAAATGCAATGATGGCAATGTTACAATATTCTTCATTAAGAAAGTTTGCTGCAGACTACAACCAAAATTGGTGAAAATTGGGACAGTTATAAAGGGATCATTAGAAAAAAGACTGTAAATGACTGTAAATGAATGTTCACGCTATAAATAGTAATATTGGAGGAAAAACAGCTCAAAATTACATTATTTTACCTATTTCTCAAAATTTTTAATTAAATCCAGATCCAAAACCAAAACCTTTTGCGATTGTTTGGCAAAGCTGGTAGCAAAGCTGAAACACAAACGTGGTTCAGACACCGGTTTCAAAACCGAAACATGAGGGTCAGCGCACATCTATATTATTTAAATGACCTTCCATCCTACTGCTACATAGTTCATTTGAAGCAGGGGCTAATTGAAAGGAAAAAAAACGACTGGGAAGACATTAACAATTAACAATTATCTGAATTGAAGTACATGGGAAAAACATCAATAATGTCACGGTTGTATAGTGGTCAATATTGCTGTCTCACAGCAGTAGGTCCATGGTTTTGATTCCAAGCAGCATTTGTGTGGAGTTCTATCCATGTATGTGTGTGGTTGCTCCAGCATACATCCATACTCCAAATACATACTAGGTTATTTGGCTTCTGACAAAATTAACTCTAGCGTATGTGTCCATCTGGCTGGGGAATATAGATTGTAAGCTCAACTGGACAGGGAAGACTGTGAATGATTAAAATATTCTCTGTAAAGTGCTGCCTAATATGTGTACACTATATAAATAACAGTAAATAAATCTTTACACATTAAAAAACTATGGGGCCAAAAGAAGTGCCAGGGTTCCAAATTAAACCCTGATTATGTGTAAAGAGCAAAAGTCCAATAAGTAAGTTTTAAGATGTTACAATTATTTTTTAGCGTAATGTACAGCTAAATATTAATCCAATGCTTCACTTTATGAGAACTTTTGTTACTAGGATACAGTATTCACAGCACACATAGTATGTTCTTGCAATAAATATAACGCATACAGAAGCAAGATGGTTTACCTAACACTCCAGAAAAATATATTGATTCAGCTGAAAATAAAAGTTTAGACGTAATGAATCAGTAATGTTATAACAAGTGCCTGTGATTCATTTTGCAACAATATCACTTCAATATTATTGCTACATTTAGGCATTGCTTTAGAATTATTTTAAGACAGTACAAATCTATAATTACATTGTATATTCTATTATTACTTTTACTGCATGTTCATCTATGTCTTCTTTCACATAATAAATAGCTACATTTTACAAGTGAATTTAACTATATGGAACATGAAAGAATAAACAGATGGCTTGTTTGTTTTTTGAAGTTGTACTTTTGTTATTTTTTTTGGAAGGTTATTAGAAAATAAGAATTAGTAAATTCAAAAGAAATTCTTATTTGTTCTACATCCATACATCCATGTTATATGCATACATGGAGAGTGTAGCATATTCATGTATGCAGTAGTGTATTCAGCACTAGTTATTCCATACGAAACCACTAAATCACAGTTCAGATGCTTTTATACAGTCTTTGCACTTCTCTGGGACCTCTAATATATATTTTGCTGTATAAAATGTATGTATCTATTCAAAAAAAGGTCCTTATGTAAGGTGATTACAGACAATGATTTTGTAAAAGAGATCTGAATTAAACAAGAAAACCAAATTTGGCTTCCTGCAAGACCACAAGACCACAAGTGCAATTAGACAATGTGTTTGACCTACAATTTATTTGTTAATAATATTTGTAAGATTGTATCGGCTGTGATGAATATGGGATTTAAAATAAAAGAGTTTGTTAATTGTGATACAACTTTTGTAATTTACATACTGCAGTGTCCTTGTGGCCTGCAGTACGTGGGAACAACAACAATAAGAATATTGAAGTCCCACTTTAGAAAGCATATATTGAAACAATATATGTTGCACAGTTTCTCTAGGCATTTTGTCATGGTGCATAATGGAAATCTTAATGGTTTGGAGATTACTAGGGTGGAGTTTGTAGCCAATATAGCCAATTTATGCGTCAAGAGTTCCTCAATGAGTCATTACAGTTTGAATCCCTGTTATAGGACTCTGTATAAAATAGTATCCTTGTGGAGTAATCTAAGCTATCATGTGATCGTAGCGGACATCTAGTTCTGAGATCCTTGCAACATTATATAAATATATAGGTGTTGGTCCTTTGAATCGACCTATGACTGATTATCTAAAGATTATGGGCCTAATTAAAATTGGAAAACGAACTTGCGCATAAGTTGTATTTTTATAAAGAGTGTATATATTTGTTTGTTTAATGTTTGGAGCAAATGCACATTTCCCTTCAAGCGTATTGTTATGTGCGTCTAGTCGCTATCCAATAACGATTGTCCACTTCCAGTGATGTGGTTCCAAAGCACAAAGTGATTTAATAGCCAAAAGTAGTAGAATGACAAGACAGAATAAAATAAGTACAGCCCTTACTTTTAGCAGGCGCCCTGGATCCAGTGTACAGTCATTCAGGTCTGAAGACTATGGTCAAGTAGACTGAACACTGGTCCCAGAGCCCCTGCTTATATACAGTCAGTGATACAGTGAAAACAATATAGATCATGTGGCTTTCTTCCATAGGTTCAAGCTCCAGGAAGGTCCAGTGTAATGCAGGTCTTTGGCCAGTTCAAACAATGTCATCCAGGGGTGTGTTCAGCTCTCCAGAAGATGCATACTTAATCTTCCTGCCAAGAACTAGTTTAAACTGGTCTATTTGCATTACACAGACAATATCATTCTAATCATTTATTCCCCACAATCCATAACTAGCATACGCAACATGCGATCCGTTTGCCGATTAAACCGGACGTCTGAGAATAAATAGGGGATTAGAATGATATCAGACATGATATGTTTTCTGTGACCTGAACCTTAGATCTCACTAACGTGTATATTACATTATTATCTTTAACCATTAATTCTGCTACATTTCACATAACTGTGTTACAACTACTTTTAATATGAGCTAATTATAGTTGTGTGTGTTCGTGTAAATGTGTGCAGAAGTGTCTGCCACGTGTAGCGGTTAATTACACTCCTCCCCACCGTAGCGTGCTATTCGCATAATTTCAGACAAAGACAAGTTGTTAGATATTAATTGAAATGACCATATACAATTATCTGACTTCGACAGTATTTACTTCTAACTCACATCTTAATGCACATGTGTACATATACCTTATTGGCCTTACTATTCCTAAAACACTGATGTATCCTGACAGTTCAATAATATTAACTCTTTCACTGCATTATCTCATCAACCTGCACTGTTGCTTGCTAACAATAACCTGTTTATCACATTTTTTTACTGTCTAATTATTACACATGAGCTTTTTAAAAATCAAACACATAAAAATGTTTTTTTGAACATCAAACATTTGTAACAAAAGCTGTGGAAAAGAAATTATTTTACAAGGTTTACAGAAAACAAAGTTGCTACTTTTTAAAATGAAATTAATATATTTCATACTACATTTAAACATCACATCATTATTACACATTAGAAACATATCTTTGCTGTATAGGTGTAGTATTGTCCCACATTGATCTAGCTCTACAGAGTTCAGAGATGCTACATTAATATAAATTATCACATTATTACAAGATTCATCTTACTGTTAACACAGTAGTTGCCAGAATACTGCATTTTGGAGGCACCTGCAGATGTGTTGGAGTTACCTCTATGTAATAGCAATATTTGCCTAGCAAATAAATAATTTGTGAGGCCTATACTTTTCTTCAGAAGCAACACAGTAAAGTCTACTACTATATTATGAAATCATTATACTTAGATTCTTCTTCTGGGGCCTGGGATGGGCTCCCTGACTCCTCATGACCCTCCAGCTCAGCCTCCTGGATCTCTTCAAGGGGTTTCTCCAGGAACTTCTCCAGTGGTTCCTCCAGGGCCTTCTCCTCTGCCTCAACCATGGCCTCCTCCCTGCCCTCCTGTTGATGGCGATGGTGACGTTCTGTTCAAAAAATATGTAATACATTATTATTTTAATAAATATTATCTCTCTCTCATAGGAAGACAGATAGATAGATATAAAACTTTCCTTTCTTTTGTTAATGAAAATTAGTAAATTTAAAAATGTGATTTTCTTACACACATTGATCTTTCATTGTATGGATACGAACAACACCACACACCGAGCATTAATCCTTCATTGCACAATCCTTTACAAACACCTCTGCCCCACTTGCATATGGACATTTTTTTTAAAATTACATACCTTAAATTGAATGTAATCACACATGTATCCATTATACTGACACAAAGTGGTCGAAGTAGTCATTTAGAAGTGGCAGAATGGAAAATGTAAATAGGTGGAATTTGATAGTTTTAAAATGAAGGCAGTAGGATAAGTGACGCTATGGCATAACAACGTATACCAGCCCACTTCAGCCACTGCTGACAAATCACTATTACATAGCATGTCTTGTACTTTGTTGTATGAAGGGTATTGCAAGCAACATTACCATATATAATATTTTCTCTTCTACACTGGGATATAACTACTTAGTGCAAACTCTTTTTTTCCTTTGTTTAATAGAGAACTTTACTCCTTGTTATCTCCTAATTTCAAGGAGCTGCAGTTGTCTCCTGCAGAGGTCACTCCATCTATGCTGAAGATGGGAAACTAAGTGCCTGCAGCCCCCTTTGCACCACAAATAGGGATTTGCAGCCCTAAAGGCTTAATTTGTGGTCATATTGGGTTGCTGGACCCAAAAAAAAAAATTTTTTATTATTATTATTATTATTATTAATAATTTTCATTTATAGGGCGCCACAAAGTATCCGTTTATCACTTTTGTTAGGGTTCGCAGCTCCATTCAGGATAAACTGGCCCTTTCACTTGTCCATAACAGAGAACCTGTCATATCTCCATTCAATAATAATTGTGGGACATAAGAAACACAACCAGAGGTGCTCCAATGCCAGGGTGTTCAAACACAACAAATGGTATAAAAATATGCCTCTGTAGACACTGTAAAAAGCTAAAGAGCTGGACTGCAGCTTGTCATTTTGTGATCTAATATCAATTTTGGTATTTTGCTATCTGTTGATTTGTTAATATTTCAGTCATGTCTCATTCTGAGGAAGAGATGACTGGGTTCAGCCAAGCATCTACTAAATGTCAAGAGGCCCTCTACAACTACCAAGAGGTGGAGCTGCTGTTGCAGCTCATGATTGAAAGACTGTATCACACTACAGCTATCCTTCCCTGTGAAGAACTGCATTTGAGTGCCTTTAACCGAGCAGGTCAATGCTGAGTCAGAGGGAATCACAAACATATGGGAAACAGGTGGTGGTCCGATGGTGTTTTTGGACTTTATACCTCTGAAGCGCACAGCATTGACCTGCATGAGCAACTGGTTCAGGATGTGGGTGAAGGTCCTCCCAAGCGACACAACAATCACTTTCTGGTAAATATCATACAAAGAGAAGTTTTTCTATGCTTACCACCTTCCTTTAAGACTTGTTTCAGGAAAAAAATGCTAAAGAGCTGGTTTAGAACCATGGTGTCCACCCTCCACAGCAAAATAATAGTTCATAGGCCCAAGAGCTACATTTTGCATTAGTACTCTATAGCTTATAATTATGTGTCTTGCACTAGTACATAGCACAACTGCTCCTGGTGAAAAATAATGAATAATGTAAACATGAGTAATAATATCTGAGTGATCAAAAAAGACCAAAAAAAATTAAAAACAAAAGGAACTATAAATCTATTCGGTGAAAACAAATTATCATTGGTGAGTCTTATCTAGAGAGTTATATGTCTGTCTCATGTGGCACAAAACAGTTTAGTCTCTCCATTTGTTATTCATCAGAATTAATGGTAGAAGGCCAAACAGTTCACAGTCTACCATGAAGAATTACAGGAACAATCAATCTGTCCACACTCAGGTGCATCAAAATAAATTTGCAGCTTGCTTCCCTATCCCAATGATGTATTATCTCAAAGAAAGTCAGAAAATCAGGATAAGTGTCCTACACAATGTCATGGTGACCCTTAACTTGAAGAATGTTGATACTCACACTGGGATTCCTTCTTGACTGCTTCTCCACATATCTTCTTTACGTCCTTTAGTTTACTATGGGTAATCATGTATAGCGATAAAGGCTAATGATGGTTGTTCTGTTGTAAAAACAATTTATTTAGCAAGTATATTGTATCCAATAGTTCAGAAAAAGTACTGTAAGATAGAGGTAGAACTCCGAGTCCACTACTGACAATTGAGGCTGTAAATCGCCTCTGGCGTTACACAGTGGAACTCACTAGCTTTCGAGTTTCGTCTATCTGATGATATAATGACTGTGAATCGAACGCATTTCAGCTATCAGTTCTGTTCCCGGTTTTTGTGTGAATAAACAAGCTCTGCCTTGTGGGGTTGATAAAGGGCCGGAGGCACCTCCTCCATAAATTTAATTGGCCCACTGGCAATTACTTAGCTCTCAATACATTTGTGTTTGTTAGAAAAAACATAAACATGAGTAAAATAAGCTACTGGCATATAAAACATTTACATTGTTTTAGTTGTTTAGATTGTTTTACTTGTATGTTTTTTTATATTATAATTCATCTGGGCACTTAGTTTTAGTTCTGTATTGCCTTACAGTGATGTTGTTGTAGCAAAATAGCGATAGTTCTAGTATATAGACAGTTACAATATGTGGGATGCTAACCTCAAATCAGATTTCTCACTCTGAGCTCATCTGAATAAATTGATATTAAGCCCTGTAGGTAGCTTCTTGAGAGGTGACTTCCTCTCACACCTCAGTGATTCAGTTCTGTATACATACATTTCATATTACATTGATACAGAAAGAGAAAGACACAATATAGTGTGCGTATCTCTGATTGAGTTGATAATTGCCAAAACCAATTTTCAAATATTAATTCCATTGTAGGAATTACATCATTCTGCGGGGCCGATTCAATTTAGCCATGTTAGTCTAGGATTAATGCACCGTTAGTACTATTACCTTTAATACAGGGATTTTAACCCGGATTATTACTTGCGGCCCCGAGAGGTGCGAGCAAAAATAAGCGTTAAAATTACTGTACTAACAGTAACAGTGTGCATTTTCACCATACTAACGATAATAGTGCGCAATATATTATTCCTAAAATAACGCAGCCGAATTGAATTGGCCCCTATGATGTAAATCACCTCTACTGGTACATGTAAAAAAACCACATTATTGTGTTTCTCTTATTTCCTCAAAAGATTGTAAATGGTAGCCCCATAGCCTTAATATGGTAATGATAGGGGTATACAGGGTTCCAATATGTGTGATTGTCATGTAGCTTGTATGTAGACTTGTGTTCAAAGCAGTAGGCTCAATTGATTTTAAAATTATTTAATTCACAATTAATTCAAACCATGTAGCGATGTAAAGTTATTTCTATTGTTGGTCTGTAATAGGTCTGCCAATGGGTATGTTACAGGAGATGGGTTCTTTTCCCGTTTTAATAATTTTTCTTAATAACTGTATATCAGGGTAATTTCATGTTACAGTTGACTGGACCTCTAGATAAATATCATTTTATATTACATGCATTAACTATTTAAATGTTGTGACTAACTAAATGTTGCTACACTAATAGAAATTTGCTCAAAATATATAATACTGTTTGATGTAATACGTTGTCAAGGCATCCAAATTATGCCACCAAAATAATTAGATAACTACCAAATAATTTTATAAACACTACATACATTTAGGCAGTTATTAGGCATTATAAATAAAACACTTTCAAATTTACTATGTATTTTATGTGATTATCCCTTGGATAATAACTAATCAAAATGCATGCATACACCGATCAGCTACAATATTAAAATCACTGACAAGTGAAGTGAGTAACATTGGTTACCTCCTAACAATGGTACCTCTCAAGGGGTGGGATATATAAGGCAGCAAATGAAGTGTCAGTTCTTGAAGTTGATGTGTTGGAAGCATTAGAAGCAGGAAAAGTGGGCAAGTGTAAGGATCATTAATGTACATCATGTGGACGACCGGGTTCATGTACTTCATTTGCCTGGGGAAGAGATGGCACCAGGATGCACTATTGGAAGAAGGCAAGCTGACGGAAGCAGTGTGATGCTTTGGGCAATGTTCTGCTGGGACCTGGCATTCATGTGAAAGTTACTTTATGCACATTGTCAATCCATTTTATTATTTTTCTTTCAAAATTACCCTACATATACACACATGTAAAAGTATGAATCTCACGTGTGAAATTACTAATATGTGTAATGAAGTTTACTAATAAGTTTTAATAATACAACTGGATAGATTAGGGCCCATATTTATGCTTACATTTGTTTAAATAAATTGTATTATTTGCCGCAGTAATCAATGTAAAGTGTAAAGATAAAAAAAACTATAAAAATAGATAATGTATCTAGGATTACAGGGGTAAACTATTGCAAATAATGTGTAAAGGGACAACATAGGAGAATGTATTGCGGCTGCTGAATCTGGCCCACTGCCTATGCTTAGCGGCGATATCCCATAGTGTTGAACTTGTGGCAGAGGAAATGCATCTTGGATAAACATGGATCATGGATAAACAAAGCTGCTAAGTGGCAATTAGAAAGTATATGTGGAGGACGTGGCGGAACTTGTACCCATCAGTTGGCAGACACAACAGGTGGATTTTGTCTTCATTGTTCGGCACAGAAATCTCCCTATCATTTTGCTCTACTTTGAACACTTATTGTACTAAAACTGCATCACAGCCCAATTAAAATAATCATGTTTAGAATCTGGAAAATGTAATTCTTTTATTTTACATATTAAAAAGCTTTTCATATATACCTTGTGTTTGAAAACATTTTTGAAATTTTTCATCACAAACCTTTAAAAAAAATTATGTTTAATATTATGCAATTATTATTATTTTTTTTTTTTTTTAAAGCTCCATGTACAATGAGGGATGGTTATTTAAAAAACTGATGCTGTCACTGTCTGGTATAGAGTTATTAATGACCGTAGCTGGGAAAGATGCAGTAGATGTCTGTCAGAGGAAACCTCAGCTTTGTTATTAGAGTTACTGCCAGACTGTTAGTAGTCTCTGGTGGTCATTAGTATATCAGTGTGAGCAATTAAGTTCACTGGAGTGACATATAATAAAATAATGTGCAAGCGTACGAATAAAACCGGTAATAAGAAAAATGTGAAATAAAAAAATGATTCATCAAAGTTATTTATGAGATGCAGAATAGATCAAAATTTCAGTCTACAGATTATTTCACATGTATTTGAGAAAAAGATCCTGGTGCTCATTTAGAGTTGACGTATGTCAATTTATTTTCTTATTTTTTGGCGTAACATGCACATTTCCATATTGTGCATATGCACATATCAATATATAGATTTTAACATAGCAAAGACTTAAGTCTCCTTATACCTGGACAGTCTATGCCTGCAGGCAGGAAAGGGCAAGCCTATGCTGAGTACAGTAAGGGAATGTTCATGTAGTTGCAACATAATTAGACTATATTTGCCTACTCTCCCGGAATGTCTGAGAGACTCCTGAATTTCTAGGAGTCCTCCTGGACCCCCGGGAGAGCCCGGACCCTGCCCACTGTGTTTGGTTAAGTGGTGGGGGTGAGGCTTATGACACTAGTCATGCTTCGTCATGGCCCTGTCCCCTGCTGTTATAGGTTAGAATTGATTGTGTGAGTTTAGGGGGCATGGCCAAATGGCATGATTCACTGAACCCTGCCCCCACACTGCCACCTATGCCCGGATGCCAACTTGCTAAAGTTTGCAAGTAAGAATTAAACGTTTATGCATCAGCTGTTAGACGGCATATCTTTTGCAGGCACTGGAGGGCTGGTGCAATGATATGTAACAATGAGCATCAGCAGCACTAGGTCGCCACTTCTGATTGGCTGAATGCTTACTGACCCATCTAGCTAATGGAACTTAAATTATTAGTGCCACTAATATATCATATATCAATTTGTAGCCATCTATGGCATTATTTAATAGACATTTTATATGGAAGATTTGACTTCCACATTTATTGATAACTTTCAAAACATCTTGTGCGTTTGACACTTGATTACATTACAAATAGGGTAATGCAGCATTAACATTTACCACAAGTAATATCTCTACACTAGGGGATAAATGTATCAAGCTGCGAGTTTCTGGCGGGATTGAAAAGTGGAGATGTTGCCTATAGCAACCAATCAGATTCTAGCTATCATTTTGTAGAATGTCCTAAATAAATGATAACTAGAATTTTATTGGTTGCTATAGGCAACATCTCCACATTTACAATTGTATGCCTGGCGTAGATCTGATGCAAATGCTACTGTTTTTGAGCTGGACGCATCTTGAGATTTTTCCAGGTCAACATTTACATGTAGGTACACTTTTCTTGCGTTCATCTTTTCCTATGTACATTCAGTGCACAAATGCATCTACTGTGCGTTTTTTCTTTATAAAGAAACCTGGAAATAAAGAATGGCAACTTGTGAACGTAAAATAGTAAATAAGGAACATAAAACTAATTAACAGTTTGTTTTAGAAAAACATTTATATTCTATTTGACATTTACAGCAAGTTACTTAAACTCAATTTTCCGTAGCTCGAGTAAATAAACAATAGCAAGTTCAATAGCATTATTCAAACTTACACTTTAGTACACAATAACAGGAGTAAAGCCTAGGACAGAGAGAATGTTTTAAATACAATTTTTATGTATTTCTGAAACAAAAAAGCCCACTTCTTTAAAGTCAGATGTTCAGGACACAAAAGTTTTAGTTTTTTTGCATTGCATTTTTTTCCACTTTTTTAAAAGGCAGTACAATCAGATTTATTTTATTAACATATCATTTTTACCTCACATTTACCAATGACACATGAAATAATGCAGCAAAGCTTATTTTATTGCATTTCTATTTCTTTATCTATTGCGAAATTTTTGAACTGAAAAATATGATGTTTTCAGGAGCAATGTGAAAAAAAACACACAAAAAAGAACAAGAAAAGAACAAAAAGGTACCGAGGACAAAAATCAGAAAAAAAAATAAAAACAAATAATAAAAAAAAAACACAGAAAAAAGGGTTAAAGTTACTTTCCTTAAATCTTTAGAACAGTTCCGCAGAAATAACACTCAGCCCAACAAAATCTGTAAAATGAGATTAAAAAAAATAGCAGGCCTTTCTTTTCAGCTCTTCTTCCAATCTGACTTGGAATTCTTAGGACATATTTTAGAATTAGGGGTAAATCCAGCTAAAAGGTGCAATTTTGGACCTTAGCAAAGCCATGTTATACTGAATTGGGGGAAAATTTAAAATGTGCAGACAAATTTAAAGTTAGGTCAGGGGTGCAGTCTACCTTAAATCTAAAGTGCTGTATAACAATAAAGCTGCCCAGTATTTGTTTGCTACATGTCAAAGAAGACAATAATTTTCCTGGATGTAAAAAAAATTGTATTTGCACCATGGTTTGTCCAGGTGCCAATTCGCATTATATCAGTAGACTCATACTGCCTATGGCCCATTCTTCTTTTCTCAAGACATGACATTTCTTCAAAATATTTATTACTGAAGTTTCTCTGCAAGGCCTCAGCCATGTACATTTTGTAGCAGGCATGATTCAATCTCTGTCTGCTAAATGTCTTTCCTGCTTCCCAACTTCAGTAGGTTGGGTACGTTTTTCCGAGTACCACAACCCCGACAACGATGATACCTACAAAGAAACACAACATCAATATAAACAGACTTACCTACAAAGCGACGCTGCAGATTTCCAATGGTTGGATGATGCTGACCACCACTAATTCCAACGACAGACCTCTCCAGCACTTGACTTCCGCGTCACTCAACAGTGTGACCTAAGTAACAGGTTAAGTGTCACTAAGTTGCGGTCAGCATCATCCACCCATGGGAAATCTGCAGCGTCGCTTTGTAGGTAAGTCTGTTTATATTGATGTATGGTTTTTTTTAAAAAATCAGTGTTGATTTGTACATATCGTCGTTGTCGGGTTGTGTTAATCGTTTTTACTATTACCACCGGCTTCAGCTATCCTTGTTACAATCTATCCTCAATTCTGCAGCTAACATTCTGTACTTCTCACCATTCTCTTCCTGCTCACTATACTCAAATCTCTCATGTGGCTAACTATAATCTGCCGTGTAACCTACAAAGTCCATTTTAATAACTTAGTACACTCGGCTGCACTTACTTATATATAATCTCTGTTCTGTCTCTGGATTAATTTTTAATTTGTGTCAAAATTGCCTTCTGTCTGATCTATTCTCTGTCAAAGCTTTCTTTCTGGCTTCCTCTGGAACTCCATCCCTCTAACATTATGTCAAAACGTATAGCTATCAAATAAAATCTTACCTTTTAAAGTTGAAATCTTACCTTGCTACCATGTGTGAAGTATTCCCAAATTCAGAACTTGTTACCTTGCTTTTTTATGCGTATTTGTCTCATCACCAATTTATATTATACACTATCATCATCATCATCATCATCATCTATTTATATAGTGCCACTAATTCCACAGCGCTGTACAGACAACTCACTTACATCAGTCCCTGTCCCATTTGAACTTACAGTCTAAATTACCTAACATACATACACACAGACAGAGGGAGAGACTAGGGTCAATTTTGATAGCAGCCAATTAACCTACTAGTATGTTTTTGGACTACAGGATAAGGAACTCACTTTTAATGTTTTGCTGTTTGAACTTGTATGTATTTGTTTCTAATTTAATGGTTTTCAAATGACTTGTTACAGATGTCACCATTGTTTGACTTGTCCAGTAAGCAATGTTCAAATGAGAGTATGCTCTATTACTGCTAACAAGTTAAATAAAAATCTGCAACATATAGTAGATATGAAGAAGGAAAAATCTATTTCCTATTAGTTTTGAGTGATAAAGTTTCTTATTTCAAATTGGGCAAACTACAAAGGCACAACAATTAAAGATGTTCAAGTACTTTCTATTTAAACAATGTAAACAATTAACAACTTGTAAACTGTAAAATGTTTACATTTTGTTGTGGACATTATGGGCCTCATTTACAGTCGTACGCACTGTGCGTCTATAATGCAAGTTCAAAGAGAAGTTCGGTAGAGTATTTCGAGTGAGACGCAATTTGGGTTTCGTCCCACTCGCAATACCCTACCAAGCTGCGGCCAGTTCCCGCAGGTAGCTAACTTTTTGCTCCACCTTATTCCTGCTGCACATTTTCTCTCTTTTTTGTCATGTGTTCCGTCTGTTTCTGACTCCGTCTAGGGTTTTATTTGTAGGTAGACGCCCTTAGTATCTTTATTATACACGTTCACGCCTACATAATTCCACGTTCCTCCCTTTCCCTCGTACTGAGACGCAGGCTGTCACAAGTGTACACTGCGTCTGAGGAGCAGACGGAACTGGTGCTAATTGAGCATGCATGTCCATATAAACATGCAAGATGCTCCTGAAACTGACTGAGTCTGACTCTAAATTTGGCCCTATAACTGCTTCAGATCTTGAAAGAGGATTTTAATTTACTAACCAAGAATTATAATAAATGAGTAAATATATGGCTTTAGTTTTAGGAATGCTCAAATTGCTTTAAATAATCACAAAGAAGAATACCGGGCACAACGTATTAAAAAACAGACAAAAATTACTGCAAAATATATATATTATTATTATTGTAACATAAAATGGACTAAGTAATCATTCTGACTTTTTTTAATGAAAATATTAACCAAAATGTGCTGTCCCATGGCAACCAAGCACGTACACATTTTGAACAATGCACGTTAGGATTAGGGTACCAAATGCCCAGTTAGAGTGACATCCCATTTGTGCTGCAATATTAAATAAGTCCTTAATTAAGGAACAGTGCATACATTGTGACCTGCTGTGAAATCATGTTGCCATTTTCTTTTTTGCAGTTGGCAGGTAATGACAGAGACTTGCAAATACTATATGTAGATATGTACTTGCATCCTGAAACATTTAGCACTTTAAATCTTGTTTGTTGATATTTAATCCATTACAACACTAGATAGAGAGGGTGAAGATTCCAATTGTTAATTCACTGTTGACTATTAAATTGAGAACAGAAGGCAGAAACCAGCCAAGTCATTTGAGGTGCTAGTCAGGAAGGGATTGTTACAAAAGTTCATGACCTCCCATAGCAATTGCTTGTGGGAATTCTAATGCCTGACTACTGGCAGCTGTGTCAATGCTGATGTCAATTCACCCTTCAAACTATTGTGAAGCTTATTCATTGTAGCAATAACCCACAATATTGATAAACTGTAACTAATGACTAGCTTTTTGTCAAATGTTATCTAGTTAACTATTCTATTATTAAAGCTAATATAATAATCTGTATTCCATTTTAGTGTCTACATGTGATCATGTGTTTCACAAAGACTATAGCTGACAAAAAATTATAGTAAGGGAGAAATGGTTTAAATAAACTTATTTCCAATACACTTATTCAAGCAGATGTGATTGCTGCTCACTGCAGGGAAAAGGGACTTTTCGTGTTAAATGACCCTTATTCAGTCTAGACATTCCTTCAATGTTAAAAATAGAATAAAACATCTAGACAACACAAGCTTTGTTGAGTTGATGCAACTCATAAAAGGGAAGCCTGGCTAGGCTCAAATGCACTTCCTTTTCACTGGTATAATTGTTCATGCTTGGGTTGAGCTCTGTCTTCTGTCGCAAAATGATCTTTGTGTGGTCTGCTTTGTTAAAGTGTATCAACACGTAATACTCACTAAGATGGTTCATGTACTGGATGAGATGCCTACTCAGCAGAGATGAGTAAAATTGAGATGAAACTTCATGTGTACCAGGATTCACAGCATCACATGTAGTTTTACAGAGGTGCAAAGTCTAATAGTTTTGCTTTTGTTTCACCATCCTGTGGATAGCCAGTCTGTACTGTATTTGTATATTGACGACCATTTTTGCCTACTGTCTCGAAACATCCAGAAGACTCATGAATCTTGGGGGAGTAGGCCACCCAGTCTCCGTCTCTCCTTCTCGTAAATAGGGCCGGGCCATGATGATGTGGTTCACGTAAACAGACCTCGCCGAGTGGTCCGCAGGAGATTGCCTGTGATGTCACGAATCATGTAATCATGTGCAATCCAAAAAGTAGCCAATTATGATATTGGCATTTTGCATAACTTTTAGTCTATGGATAGAGTCTGGATGACAATGGTCAATTTGTTCTGCAAACTCTAATGGCAAAAATGTTGTGGCCAAATGAGGCAAATATAGCACCTTTTTGCTGGATTAACTCCTAACTGTAAATGAGACTGTAAGTTACAAAGTGCAGCTATACAATGTATTCTTAGTATTTTAAGCATGTCCTTTACCAGGTCTTGTTTTTTGGATGGTCAAAACAATATTAGAAAATATTTTAGATTTAAAAACTAGATTTATACTGCTTAGTACACTTTAAATGGGTTTGACCATAATAAAATGATAATTTTATTATTATTAGTAGTAGTATTCTGTGTGTATATATACACACCTGTGAACACAAATTTCAGACAATGGAAAATTTCAGAATATAACATATGCTCATGCAAGAGGATATTAGCGTACCTTATCCTAAACAGGTTTCAATTTTAATGGTGTATTTGAAAGATCTGCAGAAACACTATGTACAAACATTGTCCCATGATCTTTTGTTAAAAAAAATGTGCAGATCTTTAATATGGAGGAGAAGGAAAAGCTGCCTAATAGTATAATACAGGAATCGGCAACCCCCAGCACAGGTGCCAGACATGGCACAGGGCGCTGTGTCGTCTGCCATGCAGGAGCTGCTTTAAAAAAACAAAACAGTATATCGGTGAAAGTGAACTTTAATAATAATATTAATATATTATTATATAATATTAATGCAAATATTAATTGGGGGCACTTATGTGTGGTATAATATTAATTTTGGGGACTTATGTATGGCATACTGTGCATTGGGAGCATTACTGTGGCATAATATGAACTGGGGGCAATACTGTGTGGCATAAAATTAATTAGGCACATCACTGTGGCATAATATGAATTGGGGACACTTATGTGTGGCACAATGTGCTTTGGGAGCATTACTGTGAAATAATATGAACTGAGGGCAATACTGTGGCATAGTATGTACTGGGGGAATTACGATGTAGCATAATATGAATTGGGGGCATTACTATGTGGCACAAAATTAATTAGAAGCATCACTGTGGCATATAAATTGGAGGCACTTATGTGTGGCATAATATTAATTGGTGGTGCTTATGTGTGGCATAATGTGAATTAGGGAGCACTTATGAGTGGCATAATGTACATTGGGAGCATTACTGTGGCATAATATGAACTGGGGGCAATACTGTGGCATAGTATGTACTGGGGGCAGCATAATATAAATTGGGGACACTTATGTGTGTCATAATATTAATTGGTGGTGCTTATGTGTGGCATAATGTGAATTGGGGGCATTACTGTGGCATAATATGAGCTGGGAGCTCTACTATGTGGCATAATATGAACTGAGTGTACTACTCTGTTGCATAGTACGAATTTGGTGCGAATGTCGCATAATATGATTTGGGGGTACTACTATATGGAATAATTTGAATGCTTATTTATTGGTCCCAGTACTATTGCTTTTATCTTGATATTATCTCAAATCTCTTTGTGGGTTGGAACCACAATATTCGCATTGGACAATATTTACTGGTAGTGATAAGAGGAACATTACACTATATCTATATATGTACCAGATAAAATAAAATGAGAGGCTTATGTGCAGATGTACATGACTTAAATACAATCATGATATACCAAATTATTTACTCATTTATTGATGATCTCCATTATGCATAACTTGGATGAATAATTTTAAAAACTGTACCAGTATGGTGAACACAACAAAAATAAAACCTGATTTTCTTTATGAACAATATATCATACCAGCAATTAACCAGGTTTATTGCATAATACAGATAATATGAGGCCATACAACATAAAACATGTTGTAAATAAAACATATTTTACTATCTTGAATAGTCTATTGTTTGTTTCTTAGTTACATATTTAACATTGTAAAAATATTATTAGGAAAATCCGTTATCATCTTTTAATTATGAAATCTAATGGCTCATACATAACTAAAATGAAAAAAAAAAAAAAAGAATACCACCCCAAACCAGGGGTTACCAGCCTTGTGCTGAAAATTGTTGGTGCTCTTCCCTACCCTTGGGCTGTGGTGCTTGTGCTAATGAACAATGAACTGGTCAGACTATCACTGGATACTGCTTCTTTGTAAATGAGAATGATGTTGTCGGATCCTTCAGTTGGTGTAAAATATTTGGTAAAATTGTTTAGTAAATCTAGACTGATTTGCAAATTAAATTGGGAATCACTGAAATTAAGTAAACCATAACTTGTTAAGGTTCATAAGTGAATTGGAGACCTCTCTAATCTATTTACATTGGGTAGTTAAACGGATAACATATAGTTGTGGGCTCCACCTAGTGTAACCATGTAAGATGGCAAGGAAAGTATATATATATATCCCTCTCTGTATATATATATATATATATATATATATATATATATATATATACAGAGAGGGAGAGGGAGAGAGAGAGAGAGGGCAGATTGCAGAGGTCAAAGTGTAAATTTAGAAATTTAGAAGTGGTGGAATGAAAATTGTATGTTAGTGAATAGAATTTAATAGTTTTACAATGGAGGAAGTAGGAGAACTGACGGTATGGCATTCCTCCGTATACACCCCCACTTCAACCACTGTACATATACTACTGTGTTTATGTGTGTGTGTGTGCTCTATTATCCTATTATCTCCCACTTTTCAAAAACATACTGGTAGGTTAATTAGCTTCTGAATTGATTTCTTTTAAACTTAAATTTTGGTTAATGATGTCTCTGCATTTGGAATGAGTGTTACCACTACATGTTTACAGCATTCTCACTGCAGGCTTGGTGAAAAATAAACACACTAAAATTTAATGAGGTAATAGAGATAGACACTAATTCTCCATTCACAAACGTAACACAGTGAAAACACAAAACATACTGTATGGTGTTTAGTGGTTATTTACTGCAAACAGTGCACTTCAAGTGCACATATGATCACAAACATTTTTTTGTATGTCTCCATCTGCCAAATGGAATTCTTCATTTCCTTGTTCTAATTAAGCAGTTACAGACTATAAATCGTGCGTACATACTTCAAAAATCTACAATGTCAGCAATATTTTTTACGTTAATAATACATCCCTTTTTTAACCTGAAATATATTTTAAAGCACTTTTACATTTGAATCAGCAATATAAGTGTGCCCCCCCTTTCACAAGTGTTAATGGTGTAAGCGCACAACAAGTTTTTGGGGTTCTCATTTCATGCCCCTTCCTTACTGGCACATCTACCTTCTGCCCAGGTTAACTTTTGGGTAGCTCCAATTAAGATTAAAATTAAGTGGTCAGTGAAACATATGTGCATCAAACAATTCTCAGTATAGTTGGGATAATGATGGCCACCAGACTATCTCTCAATAAAATCCACTATTTATTAAATCACCTCCTGAGCAAGTTTGTCAATTGCAATAAAATACAATAGTATATCACTGTTGTTACTCAAGAGCTGACACTTCATGCCTTGGTAATAAACACTCTAATTTTTGTTCTATGTACACTACTTTGCAGCATCTTTCTCTCCTGATGTCTTACTATTTGTTCACTCATCCTTCACTTTATTGTCCCTCGACCCTTTATTTCTTTGGACATTGGTGTTACACACATGTCATGTGTCCCCATGCTTTATTAATGGAATTGGATCCCTGACACCATGAATCTACTTGTAGCTTAGGCTGGTATAGTGGTTTTGCTCACCCAGCATGCCTGCAAATGTCTCATTGTTTTAACAGTTGGTCATTGTCTCTCATTTGTCCCCCTTAAGACTCTACCTAGCATATCTCTTGACCGTATCTCTGTTTATCCTCTCTACACATAGCATAGCATAGCATTCTTGAACTTGGACTTGATTCAGACATATATCACTCTCCTATTACCAACTTGGATCTCTATTAAGGTTAGTTAGTTAGTTAGCTAGTTAGTTAGTTAGCTATCCTGCTCTAATTCAGATATGTCTCTCAACAATGTTGTCCATTCTCTTGACATACCTGTTCCTCACTAAAGTATATCAAATTCCTTATTCTACAAATAAGATCCTTGCAGCATTGGTTGGGCTCTATTTCCACCCACACCCCACCCCAATCCTTCCACTAACTCCTAATCCCCTCCCTTTTTCTTATTCTTCATTTAAGGCAAAATTTGTATATTGCACTAATAAAAACACTGGATAAGTTTTAAACCAGAAACATTATGCTGTATGCATTATATAATGGCATTTTTAAAGGCATTTTCCACTTATTCCAAAATGAATAATTTTTGAAGACATCCCCAATAAGAATGTCTTCCCTTATAACGCGAACCCTATAAGGTCCATAAAATTGACTCTTAACACTACAGAATGATGTTCCATCCCTTTTTTAGAGACACCTCAAATGCCTGCAAAGACATACAAGAATTGAATCTAAAAAGAAGAAAATAAAGAGCAAAATAGGACAGAGAGGAAAATATCACCAACAGCAACATAAATTGAGGAAGGAAATATACATTAGCAGACATATATAATATGTTCAACCAAGTATACAGTATATTGGTTTAATGGATAATGATTTAACATTTTCTCATGAGTGAAGATTGGAGAAAAATGTCAGCATATATTGGTGTTCAAAAATTCGGAAATAAGTGGGTCCTCTAAGTTAAGTTATGCATTTTAACATACTTTTTTGAGGAACAGTTCCTGTTTTAATTCTGGTAACCAACAGGGCTGCTTTTTTAGACACTTGGCATTAGATGATATGGTTGCTTTACCTGTATGTATATATATATATATATATATATATATATATATATAAAGAGAAGCAATAATGTGAGTGAACATATAACTGAAGAAATTTTAGTGAATGATAAATAAAGTGGTGAATGACCAATTTGCTATAAAGGTGGAAAATTAATTAGGGGGTTTAGTCATCCTTGATAAAAATAATGATTATATAGGAGAATAACAGGATCTTATTAATGAAACTAATAGATGTAAAAAAGGAGCTGCAAAACAGTTTAATGTATGTAATAATAAGTTACTTAGGAAGAGGACCTTTTCTCAGTTCTCAGTGGTAGAGAATAGAAATATTATTTTTCTCTGCTTCAATGGCACCAGTAATTATTTATCAGACATCCATAAAACTGCAACCCCTTCAGGGAAGCCTACATATATATTGATGTGTGGCTGTAACCACTTGCAAACACTCTTCCCACTTTTTCCTCACATTTAAAAGACTTTGCAGATGTGATCATATGTTTAAGTCTTATACTGTGGGAGGAGAAAATGTATTGGCTACTGGTGACATCTCCTCACTTAACATCATCAAGAACAATCAACACAGTCTAGAGAAAGTTATTAAAAAAAAACAAAAAAACAGGCATCTATGCTTAGTTCAAGGATAGCTTTTACGACACAGTATCCTTTTTACTTTAATGTATAATTACATTGGATTTGATGGATATTTTTACCTACAAATTACAGTCTGGGTTGTTGGTGTAAATGTTTCACAATCTTATTTACGTGCAAATGGAAGTTAGATGGGAGTTTGAGTATATCTATGGAAGACATTTCTATTCTTGTGAAATGGTTTAGAAATATTGATTTCAATTTCTACTTTCATTATTAGGTCCCAAACATCTACCATACCTGTAACAATGTAACTACATTTGGCTCCCTTATACACCTTTGAAGTCAATGTAGGTTTTTTTTGTGATGGTATGAAAATACAAAAGGACAGAGTGACAACTTTGTGCAAATATAATTGCAGATGTTTGCTCTATTTCTCTATATAACATAAGTAATCTAATATTATTAATAATAATAATAATAATAATAATAATAATAATAATAATAATAACAATAATATTAATTATAATAACCAGTATGGTTGGAAAAGAAAACCTAATTTACCTAAAAAAAATGATAGGAATTGAAGAATGATACTGGGTGTAACTGCAGTCAACTTCTTAATGTGAGCAATCAGTTGAGCTGTAGTAACAAAATGGCTAAACAGGAAATATTTTTTTATGATGGTATATTGAAGGTTAAACATTATCACCAGATTTACCTCAAGTTTATGCTTTACCGTTAATTTATCATCACTATTACTTCGAGTTTATCACCTGTTTTTCCTCAAGTTTATGCCTTACTGCTAATTAATCTTCACTGTTATTTTCCCTTTATCACTTGATTATTATTATCACAACTTTTACTCTAGTTTATAATAGGTGTTCGGAACTGCAAACATACTGTTCCAAAATCACGTTTGAATTGTGTGGCCTTCAGAACTGATGGGTTTCATCAAATTTCAAATTGCTTATAAACCTTAAACATCTGTATAATCTAAAGTCATATTGCGTCTGCTATTCATAGCGTGTGGGTGGGTTGTAATTTTATGGTGAGGAGTTTGTATGCTCTCCCCTGGTTTGTGTGGGTTTCCTCTGGGTGCTCCGGTTTATACCCACACTCCAAAAACATACTGGTAGGTTAATTGGCTGATAACAATTTGACCCTAGTCTGTGTGTGTTAGGGTATTTAGACTGTAAGCCCCAATGGGGCAGGGACTGATGTGAGTGAGTTCTCTGAACAGCGCTGCGGAATTAGTGGTGCTATATAAATAAATTGTGATGATGATGATGTTAGATAGAGAGAAAACACCCAGTCCAATATCTGGTAAAATTACTACTTTAAGTTATCTATATAAAAATGTTTTTGCTTTTTTATTTGGGAAGTATTTCCCATTGTTACTTACCCTTAATTATGCTGAATCCCACACTACCTATTAACAAGATGACAAAGTTTGGTGAGTGTGATTCAGAGAATAGATTCTATATCTAGGGACTGATTGATTAAGAGGGAACATATCTGTTTAGCATTTTTTACTGATAAGCATTTGTCAACGGTCTCCCCTCCAGCTCATAACCTAAGAGTTGACAGAAGCTATGATTAATAATAGATATCAAACTCAATGCAATTTACTATCTGCCTACGATCCCCTTTATTGCAATGACATCCAACCTCCCTCGTCTTGTCAAATGATGTATATTAAACCTTTATCATCCCTTGTCTACAAATTAACGTAAGGGGAAAATATAATATCAATTAAGCAAAGTGCTACTGATTCTATTTTACACATCATCATTTGGAATTATCTTCATGTCATCATATGGTCACATCCAGAATTTGTAGTGACATTTCCTTCAATGAAAATTCTTTATTAGGACCAATTCTATGTTTATACTTTATTACCAGTGTTCCTGCATGCTACTATGATAAAATAAATAACAACAGCAATTGAGCAGGGCCTGAGTTTTAAAATATTGTGGTAATTGTCTTTGTATTCTGTATGCAATTTCCAAGGATTAACTCTAGTAACAGACGCAGGGTCTTGTGACTATTATGTAGTATATCTAATGACTGATTGTTATTTTCTGTTGAATTCATGTATGACAATGTATATTGGAGGTGTCACGCCTGAGGATCTGTCTGTACCCAGACTGGGTTGTGTCTCTGGAGCTGTACTGGTGACTACATGGACAAAGCTGGGTGGCCTGATAATGTTCCTCTGCATGTAGTGAATGGACTGGGGTAGATGGTGATTACACTAGCAGGGAAGAGCAAACAGGAACTGGATTGCTGGACCGGACTGGAACCGGAATGCTGGACCGAACTGTAAATGGAATGCTGTAACCAGAATACTAAAAGAGGATTGCTGTAACCAGACTGGAACTGGAATGCTATGACCGGAATACAGTAACTGGAATGCTGGAAGAGGATTGCTGTAACCGAAATGGAACCGGAATGCTGTGACCGGAGTGCTGTAACCGGAATGCTGAAAGAGGATTGTTGTAACCGGACTGGAACCAGAATGCTGTAACTAGAATGCTGGAAGCGGATTGCTGTAGCCAGAATGGAACCGGAATGCTGTAACCGGAATGCTGTAGACAGAATGCTGGAAGAGGATTGCTGTAACCGGAATGGAACCAGATTGGATGGAACCAGATTGCTGGAGTCGGACTGGAGCCAGAAAGCAGACTGCACTGTCAGAGCTGGATAAATAGCAAGACTGTAGCGAGAAAGCAAAACTGTAAACTGTTGGGAACCAGGTTGGCGTCTTAAATGCAATGTTGCACCGGCAACAGGTAAGGGCTACAGGAAGTTCTTTTATAGTTGTTGTTGATTCCTGATTGGAGACTGCAATCAGCTGGGTAGAAGCAGCACTCTAAATTGCTGGAATGGATCAGGTGACTATATTCAATATGGCAGCTCCCATGGACTGGTTTTGGAGGGAATTAGAAATAGAGGCTGTTATCACCTGATTGGCTGAGAGGAATCATGTGACCAAATCCAAGATAGCTGCACCCATACTCTGATTCTGGAGGCATGTCTGGAGTGGAGACAGACTGGAAAGCAGCCTACAGAAAGGTCTGAAACCAGCAGAGCCCAAGGAAAGCAGGGGCACCTGGAAAGGCAACGAAGAGGTAAGTGGCAGAACTTGAGAGCCTGGTGTATCACAGTAGGTAACCTTGTAATGTCATCTCAATGTGTGCTTTGATAGATGACATGAGTTTGAACTTATGTAAGTGTCATTAATCTGTCATTAATCTGTTGAAAATAGCCAGACCAGGGAGAGATAGGATCTTGGAGGAGTTTGAAGCCCCAAAGTTGTCAACCATCTAGCCAAGCAGAACGAGCAAATGTGAAAAATCAGGTCCTGTGAACAGTACAATCTCAGGGCATCCGTAGCTCACTACGGAAGCCCTGTGACATTTGGGAGATCAATCTGTCTATTGACAGCTAAACTCAAAGGGTGAGGGGTGAGAGCTATGTGGCGGAAAGGTTTAAAATCTTCTGACTTAACAATAACATGTGCATTCTCATAAGGGGATCTATCAAGACTGAAATGTCCCATTTTCCTCAAAGTTGTGTTCCCTCAAACATCAGGTCTTAATTAGTAAGTAGTAACTCTGATTTTATTTCCTATTTTATTTTCTGAAACTTATTTGTGCAAATTTATTGTATGTCTTGTTATTAACTGTTTTTGTAATTAAATTTAAATTTAATCTAGCGTGTTCACCATGATTCTTTGTGAACTTACAAAGCCCAGGGAGGCTCATGCTACATGTGTATATTATTTAAGTGTAAAACATTAATAAGTGGTTCTCGTGAACGTAATGATAACATAAAAAATGCTTTGTAGTGGCAGAGAAAGTGTATTCATTGCAAAGTGATTAAGTTGACGCCTTTCACGGGCAGCTGTTCAGTTGCTGTATCTGGGACAGGTTGGGCGTTCATGACAAACTAGTTTACTTGAGTGGGATTGATAATATTTTTCTTTTTATCATAAGAACTTAAGTGAATTAGTGGTGTATGATTCTAGAGAGTCAGTATCCTAATTGACCGGAGATTACACTCAAGGCTTACAAAATTTTAAAAGACATACTGTACATGTAGTTTCTGATCCCCCTCCCCCAGCCCTTCTTGGTTTCTATTTTGTATTTGGTGGAAGTATGAGGTCCAGGATGGCCCCTGACTATAAGCAGATGAAAAGGGATGAGCTTCTGGAAATGTGTGTCGAAAGAGGAATTGCTGTCGTTCCCGGCTGGAACCGATTGCAACTGATTCAACCGCTTGTGGAGGCTGATCACAAACCAAGAGTCAGAGGAGACAGTGGAGAAAATCTTTCTGCTTCAGGAGAGCAGTCAACACTGGAGATTACCACAAATACCTCTGTTCAATAAAAGCGAGAAGTCTATCCTAGACAATTACCTTCATACTGCTCTCAAACAGCTGAAGTATGCCGACCCTGCAACCTCTCTGCAGCTGATCCAGCAACTCAGAGAGGCTGCCGAACGCCGCGCAGATCGGGAGGCTGCTGAACACTGTGCAGCCAGGGAGGTTGATGCTGCAGAGCGTCAAGCCAAACGCGAACACCAGCTTGAACTAGCCTGGCTCAACAGACAGTTTCCTACCCAGACCTCGATCCAGGTAGGAAAAAACCCAGGCCAATTTCCCGTGTTGGAAAAGGACGGCAACCTTGATGTGTTCCTGTGGGGATTTGAAAGGACTTGCCAACAGTTTAAGCTGGACCCCAGTGAATGGGCCAGCTATTTAACCCCTTTCCCACTGAGAGGGAAAGCTTTGGAAGCATTTGCAGACCATCAGGAACAGGACGGCAATCATGTTGCTATTAAGAAAGCCTTATTACTTCATTTCAACATAACTCCTGAGGCTTACAGGCGGAAGTTCCGAGACTCAAGGCAAAGTCTCTCTGATACCTATGCTGGACTGTTAGCACAATTATCATCCGTAATGCATCAATGGATTGAGGGATTGCATTTACTGGACTATGATAAGATAAAGGATCTTATTCTCCAGGAGCAGTTCCTCACACTGTGCCCAGCTGAGGTGAGAGAATGGGTTGTGGATCCTGATCCTAAGAAAGCGCAAGAGGCTGCTAGCCTGGCTGACAAGTATACAGTTACCAGAGCTCCTGTAATGAAAAAGAGTTGGGGAGCACCAGGGAAAACTACGTGGAAAGTGAGGCAACCTTGAGGTTCACCCCTAAGTTCCCTGTCAATCAAACCAGCTGTTGCTGCACCTTTTAGAGGGCTGGTGGGGAAAACCTGTTTTGGCAATTGGCCACATGTGTTTTACATGTGATGGAGTGGGGTACATCAGTGTCAATTGCCCCAGAAAGAAGAAAACAACTCCTTCTCCTGTATCGGGCCCAGCAGGAAAGTCTGTGCTGGCCGTCCTGTGTGTAGGAAGACCCCAAGAACACCCCAGAGACAATCTGCAAGCGGTTAAGGTAGGACACCAAGTAGTACTTGGGTTGATAGACTCTGGCGCAGACCTGACTTTTGTAAATCCTGCTCTAGTGAGCCCAGAGAACATTATTCCTGCGAAGACTATTGCTGAGTGAGGAGTGGGGGGCCTATATTCCATAGCACCCCTAGCCAGGGTGTGCCTAGATTGGGAATCTGGCAGAGGAATACGAGACGTTGGGGTACTAGATAATCTGCCTGTCATGGTACTGTTGTGGACTGATTTGGGAAGGATGCACGCTGCTTATATAAATTAAAGTGATGTCATTTCCAATGTACTAGTGCAAACTAACCTTAATCTCACCCAGATGAACTCTGCTGAGCAGCATAAAATAAGTGCAGAATTTGCAATTAAATTTCATGTGCTGCTGAGAATACACATACAGATTTGCAGGTATCTGTGATGCAGAAGGAGAGCTTATGTGTCAATGTGTTTGAAGATAATGCTCTTGTTGGAGAGACTAACACTTTATATCTCCTAGGTTGCGAATTTTATCAGGGAAAAATGTGTGAGATTGTGCCTAAATGTGGTACCATGTCTGCTAATGTTTTAGGTAGTCAGATCGATTTACATGTGTCCAGTTCAGAAGGTGTCCCAAAGTGTGAAAATGTATCCAATGTTTTAGCAGTAGTGACCCGGAGAGCAACACAGAGGAGCTGTGCATTAACCCCTGATAGTGTGGAGGGAAGATCACTAGAAGCTTATTCCCTTCCACCCCCCTCCCTCACTGTAGGAGCTGCAGATTCAGGCAGTGATTTGAATTAACGACCTCATGCTGTGTGCAACACTGACAAGCCCAGAAGTGACACTTTTAAAACAGAACAAAACACTGATCACAGTTTATCGACAGTAAGGGGGAGAGTCAGTCAGTCCCATCTTGAAAGTAAGGAAGATAGAATTTGTTGGTAAAATGGCCTTTTCTACTGAGAAAAAAATTTCATCCTGTCTCAAGAACCTGAAATGCTCTGTGATCATTCTGCATCCTGTAATGTGATATAGATATGTGAGAGTGAGAAGCAGATAGGTGCCAGTGTTAACTCTTGCAATTATGTGGATTTATGCGAAGATCCAGATGTAACTGGGGATAATTTGGAAATCCCTAACAATAGTGAGATGTGTAATGGTGTAAATGTCACACATGGTACTGTGGTAAAATCTAAACCTGTATTTCCACTGACCTCTTCTCGTGTGGTAGAGACATGTGGTAATGTTCCTGCAACTGTGTTAGAATCTGTTGAGAGTACCCCTGTTTGTACCCAGGTACTAGGATATGACAGGGAAAATGTAGGTCTTAGTATATCTGAAATGTGTAAACTGTCTGAAGTATCAGTGTTAATATGCCGGCAAGCAGTGCAGGCCAAGTCCTCAGAATTAACCCATGAGGGGGAGGAAAGGGGGATGCCAGAGGATAACACTAACCCTGAAGCAGTCTCTCTCTAACCCCATTCCTTCATGTCCAGCAATGATAGAGGTGTCTGATGAAAATATGGTAAATTGTGTTGTTTTGCAAACTAACCCCTCTTTACAGACCCCCTGTCCTGAGATAAGAGAAGCGTGTGTATTTGCTGTGTGTAGCTTGCAGAAGAACGATCAGGAGTCTGACCCCTTGGTAGATTTATCAACTGCTGCTAAAGAGGCAGGGTCCCTAGCAGATGCCCACTGCAGTGAATAGCTGTCTGACTCTCAGCTAGAGCAGCTAGCTGACATGCTACAGGGAAACCTGGGAAACACACTTGGTCACACATCATGTAAATCCAGGCAACCAGACACACTTCAGACAGACAGCATATCGTACTTTCTTAGAAGTGCTAGAAGCGATGAAAATGGAAATAGACAAGATGTAGCAAAAAAAATCTCACAGTTCTTGGGCTGCCCCTGTGGTACTGGTCCCAAAGAAATGTGGGGGCACCCAGTACTGTGTAGACTATAGGAGGTTGAATGATGCCACAGTGTTTGATGCTTATCTTATGCCTAGGATAGATGAACTACTAGATCAGCTTGCCTAGGCACGCTACATCACTATCATGGATCTCAGTAGAGGGTACTTTCAGATCCCATTGTCACGCGAGGCACGTGAGCGCCCTGCATTTATCACTCCATTTGGGCTGTTTGAGTTTTTGATCATGCCCTTTGGAATGAAAAATGCCCCTGCGTCCTTCAAGCTCCTGGTCAATGACCTGCTAGAGGGCCAGGCAGTTTCCTACCTGGATGACATTGCGGTATTCAGCCAGACCTGGGAGGAGCACCTGACCCATCTGAATAGGGTGTTAGGCCGAATTACTGAGGCAGATCTGACTATCAAGCCAGAGAATTGTCAGCTTGGCATGTGTGAAGTGCAGTACTTGGGGCACCGTGTAGGGGGAGGTACTCTTTGCTCAGAACCAGGCAAGGTATAGGCTATCACAGCGTGGCCGACCCCTACCACGAAAGAGCATGACATGTCTTTCTTAGCTACAGCTGAATATTATTGAAAGTTTGTGCACCATTTTAGCACCCTAGCCAAACCTCTGATTGACTTAACAAAAAAGAAATTACCACAGGTGGTTAACTGGACAGAGGCTTGTGAGAGTGCATTTACAGCTCTGAAATCTGCTCTGGCCCAGACCCCTGTGCTACAGGTCCCAGATTTCAAACGGTTGTTTACAGTACAAATTGACGTGTCTAACTATGGACTAGGTCCTTAGCCAGGTGACAGTGCAGGGGGAGGAGCACCCTATCATTTTCCTAAGTAGAAAATTACTCCCCCAAGAGGTGGTGTATGCTCCATGGAGTGAGACTACCTAGCCATCGTATGGGCACTTCAAAAGCTACAGCCCTACCTGTATGGATGGTATTTTACCATTATTACAGACCATAATCATCTAAACTGGTTAAATAGAGTTTCTGGGAAAAGTGGTAAGCTTTTAAGATTAATTTTGCAGCAATATAACTTCACTATTCAGCACCAGGAGGGCGCAGAACATGGAAACGCACAATGCCTCTCGCCCCAAGGGGCAGAAGTGGTGAATGGGCAGGACAGACAGTGACAGGTCACAGTTCTCCATGCCCTAGGTGGATGTGTGACAATTATGTAGTATACCTAATAACTTATTGTTATTTTATGTTGAATTTATATATGACAATTTATATTTTAGGTAACCTTGTAATGTAATCTCAGTGTGTGCTTTGCTAGATGACATGCATTTGAACTTATGCAAGTGTCATTAATCTGTTGAAAATAGCCAGACCAGGGAAAGATAGGATCTTGGAGGAGTTTGAAATCCCAAAGTTGTCAACCATCTAGCCAAGCAGAACGAGCAAACATTCCAATCTCAGGATATCCGTAGCTCACTTCGAAAGCCTTGTTACATTTGGGAGATCAATCTGTCCTTATTGACAGAACAGATAAACACCAAAGGTGGGAGGTAAGAGCAATGTGGCAAAAAGGTTTAAAATCTTCTGACTTAGACAATAACATGTGAAATCTCATGGGTGGGTCTATCAAGACTGAAATATCCAATTTTCCTCAATTGTGTTCCCTCACATTTCAGGTCTGACCTAGTAACTCTCATTTTATTTCCTATTTAATTTTATGAAACTTATGTGCGCAAATTTATTGTATGTCCTGTTATGACCTTTTTTTGTAATTAAGCCTTGGAAACATTTTTTAGATTAAATAAATTTAATCTAGCGTGTTCTCCGTGATTCTTTGTGAATTTACGAAGCCCATGGAGGCTCATGCTACATGAGTATATGATTTAAGTGTCAAACATTAATAAGTGGTTAACATAATGACACCATAATAAATGCTTTGTGGTGGCAGAAAAGGTGTATTAAAATAACACAAATGGTGAAACAGATCACCTGAAAGGGGTTGATTAATGAGGCACTCCAGTCCATAAAGGAGTATAAAAACAATTTTTTTAATTAGAGGTCTTCTTTAAAATCAAATTACCAGGTATCACTAAGGTCGGCGAATTATCACTCTCTTTATTTTAATAATTCGCTGACCTTAGTGATACCTGGTATTTGATTTTAAATAAATTGTTTTTATACTCCTTTATGGACTGGAGTGCCTCATTAATCAACCCCTTTCAGGTGATCTGTTTCACCATTTATGGTATTTTGATATAGCTTTGGTTGGGAGAGCAATCCCTCATATCTAATTGCCATATAAATATTTTTTCCTTAATGCCAATATGATGAGGAAGTCCTAACTTTTGAGCGAGATGGATTTGTTCTTTTTTTTCTATGTATATATACTGAGAAAAGGTGTATTCACTGCTAAGTGACTAAGGTGATGCCAGTCACGGCCAGCTGTTCAAATTGCTGTATCTTGAACAGGCTGGGCGTTTGTGACAGGTCTGATTAAGGTTTCAGGCCGCCCTAAGCTAATATGCTTTTAGTGTCCCTTTTCCTTCCACGTCAGGCTAATAGTCGGTAGGTAAAACATAGTTAGTTCTTAATTTAAATTCCGGTTTCCTTAATTGTCCTGTGTTTTAGAAACTCTGCTCCACTTGAATTAAAACCTTACTGCATTTTTCTTTCATGATTTGTTTTTTTCTTTTTACATTGGGGAACTACTATTCTCTTATACAGGAAACACCCTTTTCAAATGGAAATGAGTAAAGAAATATTAATCCATTGCCCACACATATGATCTGGGTGTGGTGGAAAACTTCTTAGAGTATGCGTTTAGTATGGAGGCCATCTTGAAGTCAGCCATCTTGATTAAAATTTCCTTACTTATTTCCAAAGTAAAATTGTGTTTCCACACTTATGGACCACCCTGTATTTTAAAATGAATTTATAGCTCGCCCTGTCACAATTTTTCACCTTGAAAATGTTGCGCCCCCTCTCCAAAAGCCTTGTGCCCTAGACTAAAGCCTAGTCAGCCTATTGAAAAACCAGCCATGTGTTACAGAAAGGGAGGATATGAGATCCCAGAACTTTGCTTTTGTTACAATTTTCTATTTAGTGTAAAGTCATGAGATGCATTGCAGGAACCCACAGCTCACAGACATTCATTACAATTCTGAAGTATCACCCTTGCTGATAAAAAAAAAACATGTTTTAGCAAGAGGGGGAGATTAAAAGTGTTTTTAGCAAAAAAAAAATCCCCTCTCAAGTCCATTGTTGGTAAATATCAATTGTGTATAACTACCACAGTTTTCAAATCCAACTGCTGAAAGACATAGTGTACCTTTTATAGTATTTTGTCATGCATTACTATATGACATGTTCCATAAACAAAATTAAATATGACAGTGAGTATGCCCAGCAATATATAGTATGACATTGATATGCCCAGTAACATTTAATGATAGTGACAATGAGCTGAAAATGTCCATCAACTTGTAATATACCAATGTTCATAAAGTAATGTCAGCAAAATGTACTGATTATTCCTATCATATTCTAAAAATGACCATGATAATGCCCAGCAAAATACTAGCAATAATTCACCCCACCCCAATTGTAAGAAGATAATAAATGTTATTAATTTAATTTGCCAGTGGTTTTACTGTTGTGGCTGATTAGTATATATCTATAAATACTGTGACATATAAGGCTTATTTTCCACACCTCTCCTGCGTAGGGACAGTCCCCAGGAAGTCTGCAGGTACAGGCTGCAGACAGGGTTAAGTTCTTACAGTCTAAGACTTCTAGGTTGAACATACACAGAAGGAGGACAGAGTATATTTAGGTAGTTAGACCAAAGGGAAACGTTTATTGTATTTAAACCTGCGTTGTTCCATTGTGCAGTATGACCAGTACCAGCTAGTTGGCCGGTGACTACACAGGAGGACTGTGTCTAGGAAGAGTTAGGTGTCACGTACTGCCAAGTTGTTCAGCTTCAGGATGGGCCTCAAAGTCTGCTAGGCAATGACAAACCCCCGAGAGATTCGGAGTCTAATGGAAGAAGAGGCATTCATTAGGGATCCCCACAAGGAGATATGGACTTGGCTGTTCTCCAACCACAGGACACGGTCCTCTAGGGGGCGCAAAGCAGACTAAGAAGGAACCTGGAGACAATGGAGACATGTAGCTATACCGGACTGCAGGAAAGTAAGTATACAGGTCTTGGAGAGTGGCGGGTGAGTCAGAAGAATACAACAGGAACAATACACTGAGAGAAGTAGATGATCTATAGTCAGCAGACCATCCACAACTCTGAGAGGTGTCTGTGCTGAGCGGAAATATACAGAGCTGATATCCCTACGAGCCGGTTACCCAAAGACAGGATTTATGATGATGCTCAATGCCTTGTAATAACTGTGGAACACACTACAGCAGGTAAGAGCACTGAGGTCCTAGATGGGTAGTGAAGACTTGATTCAGGATCAATGATGAGGTGCGATATAATGCTGGCTTAACACAAACATATACTGAGGAACAGATGACACAGGAACAGTAGTGAGAGAGTTAAACTGTAGAGAACTGTGTGCTGAGATCCCTGTGGGCAGAATAGCTCAAAGCAGGATCAATGATGAGACGCGATACGCAGCAGTATAATCACTGGCCTTGAATAGAACAGGTATGAGCAACGAGGAGACGATGAGTAGTAGATGACTGATTGCTGAGATCCCTGCTGGCTGGATAACTTAAAAACAGAACCGAGGGTAAGGCACAAGGCGCTGCAAAATGCCCACTGATCTGATCGTGGAACGGGTAACAGTGGTTAGAACCAGGAGGGTGATGTACTGAACAAGACAGAGGCACTGAGATCTCCGTTAGCCTTATAGCCTAGGAACAGGACGAATGATAAGACGCGATGTACCAGCAATTCAGCCGTGGATCATGATGATGATGCAGGTGTCACAGGAATCAGCAGGTAGGTATGTGTGGAAGCGATCAGGAGTCAGAGTGAAAACGGGAAACAGAGAGAGCTGTATCCATACAGGTAAAAGACCTGAAGATCTGAAAAATGGGAGATAGGAGGAAGCGCTTAAAATAGTGAACAGGCCGGTAATCAGCCAGTGAGGATCCAGGGGAAGTTTGAAAAGTGCCAGGACTGTACATGCGCAGCAGAGGAGGCAGGATGGCAATAAAGAGAGGAGGAACGCTGTGCAGTCTGAGATGAGATGCAAAAAAGCTTTTTTGTTAGATGTGGAAAAGACACTTTCAAAGCATATTAACAGACTACTCCATACAAAACACTCCAGAAATCACTGATTGAAAACGGGGACTATATAAGACGGGGAACCGTGTCCCAAACAATATCGACCCTTTTGATAAAGTCTATTGTGGACGAAACGCGTCAAGGAGGCAGCGTCTTTTTCTGTGTGTTCCAGCTGACAGCAGGAGGAGTTCCCGGTCCATGCTTGGTTCTATTTGGAACTATATGACACAGATAAGCCTGCTTATATTTTATCCAATGTACGGGCAATCTATTTGTCTTTTTGGAATGTGCCATGTTTATTAAATTGTATTATCTTTTATGAAAATTATGCACTTGTCATGAATATACTACACTATTGTGTTGCTATTTCCTTTTGAGCCTTAGTATGTGAATCAAACTCGGGAGGCCAGCTTTGAATCCCAGTGGAATATCACAGAGATGTGCAATCTATCATCTGCTATCTGGTACGGGGCTAATTTGGAATAATTATTTCCACATTTAACCAATTGGTGATAATACACTATGTTTGGCGCTTCCCTTTTCTATTTTTTTCTATAGGTTTACATCTGCAATCTGATGTACAAAAGTGAAGCAGCCTACTGTATGTGATTTTATGTATCTATGAGCACGTTTGTTCACGTGTTTTAATTCACACTGAGCGCCGTTGTCTTTTTCACTATTTTATATATATATATATATATATATATTGCACCTGGGCCCACCAGGAAATTAAGCATTTAAGCTTATCATTAGACTTTCTCACAATAGTGTCTCAATCTTGGCAATCTAGCGGCCTATTGTAAAGTCCACTAGTGATACAAGTTGGTCAGTTACTATAGCTTGTCTAGACATTGTCTCCTTCTTTAGCAGCCCCCTCTTTTCCCATAGAACTTAATAGGCACTTAAGTTATGCTAAGTCTAACCTTAAATAGGTGCATAGTGTCAATTGAGTAGCACACCACATCAGAGAACAAACAATGCACGTACACCCACATGACCACGATTGTGCAGGTGCAGAACTAAGTGAGGGCTATAAGCAACAGCCAATTAGCCACATGCAATTCTTAGATGCCAACCAAGTAAGTGCCCAATGCCTAGAAAGGCAAAAAAAAATGCTTTTGTTTCAAAGAAGTAATTCCGAAACAATTGTAACAAAAACAATGAAATAACTTCTCTTAATAGCCCTTTATACAAGTCAAGTATTAGGCTAAATCCTACATATAGATAAATTCCAAGCTTCAACCTAAATTGTAATTCAAACTTCTAACAGCGCTCTGACCTTGCTTCCCAGATTTAAAAAATTATATTTTGCTCGAGAAAATATGATACCGTCTTTTTTTGTAATAAAGTGGCATTTTACACAACTATGTAAATAAAGATTACGAGGGGGTATGAATGTCTTTTTGAAGCCCTACAGATAATGGCCATCAAGATATAATATGCCAGCTATAACAACGAGCTGACAAGATATGTCACTGACAATGCCAGCAAACTCTAATGCAATTGTCATTGTCCATCAAGATCTAAAACGACAGGGATTATGCCAGGTAAGATACGATGTACAGTGATAATGTACAGAAAGATCTGATATAGCAGTTAGAAAACTTCAAAATATAATATTTCTGTGGTAATAATTATCAGGGTCAAATGTGCTAAGGGCTACCAAATAAAGTACATACCTTACCCAACCACATAGCATTCTAAACTCTCAATATAGCCTCACATGACATAAAGCATTTTAGAATTCCAGTATATAGTCCTACTGCAGGTCCATGCTCAAAGTACTCAACCACTCCACACTATTGCTGCATGAACCCACTTTCACCCCTTTCATTCAGCGGATACAAAAATGTTCCATGTTGACACCCATCACTATGAAGCAACCAAAAGTAAGCCAGTCACAATGCAACAATAACATGACTATAATATTATAGAAGTAGAATTTAACCAGTTCAACACTCATTCTTCATTGTTGTATGAAAGGAGAAATGTACCGCTGTATCTCTAAGGGGAATCTTGACTCCTGTACAGCTCTGCCTATTAAGCAGTGTTACAGATAAACTCTCATACATCACTGTCTACATTGCTATATGCTGCATAGATTTGTTACTTTAGGTAGAATTCCTAAAGATCTTGTAAAATATGCCTTTAATAGGTAAAATTCATAAATAAATCATATATAAATTTTAAAAAAATGACTTTGTCTATTTTTAATTAGATTTGTCTTTTATTTCCTATAAACAAATTGCTTATTTTTTCACTATCATTTTAGCAGTACTGTTAATACATATAATCAGAATACCTTTTAAAGGTCACTAACAAAAGCACAAAAAACTGTTTTTGTATTTGCTCAAGTATGCCAAACGCATGGGTGCACATCCACATCTTAATTTTTAGAAATATATAAGGAAAATCAATCGATCAGTGTCTACTTAGGTGGAATTGTAACTCCAACTGGAAAGGTATAAAGTAGAGAAATGTAATTTCAAGTGCCCCTCACACCAGAAGATTGTAAATTTTGCTTCACCAGCACCCTCATCTTTTACACTTTTGGAAATGATGTTCTATATCCTCATAGAGCCTATCAATGAATGATTATTATGTGCTTACAGATTATCAGAACTCAATTTATACTTCTAAAGCCAGAAGAATTCCTATTTTATAAATCTCAGTGTTTCACAGTATAAAAACAGCAAAACATATGGTGACTGCTCCTCATATGGTGCATTACTGCACTGCTTTGCCAAATTTTTTGATTTCCTGATCACTGATCCAAAGAATATGGGTTGATAGTGGAGTTTACATGCCATCTCTTCCACTGTCATTGCCCTGTTTTGTATAAATCTGACAGTGGTACTTCCTCCCAGCACCTGAACCTACCTGACCTGCAAGTGGTGGCAGCGGAAATTTCTACAGAGAACCCAAACAGGATCCTATTCACTAATTATTATCAGGGTGGAGGGGTGGGTAAATCTATGCAACATGCAAATGGAGGTTGTCTATGACACATGGCTGGTAATTGTAAGGGAAGGGAAGGTTTGCAATGAGGGTGTCACTTGCAGTGAGCGCAGGTGCCTGCCACAGCAACCTGTAGAATACAAAATATGCAAATTGAGCAGTGAGGTGGATGTATTAAAGTACACATGGCCACACTACAGCCTAATCTGCTGTAGGGGCCTGGCTCCTAGGATCATTCTAATAGACTGTCTGATCTCCACAGTCAGATTTTCTCTTCGCTGCCTGTAATAGTGGCAGTGTTCTACTTTGGAGTGACTTATTTTCTTGCATTCTGGATTGATTGACCCTGACTATTCTTGGATTGTCATCTGCCCTGACCCCATTCTGGATGATTTGGACTCTGGTCCTTCACCTGTGGGTATCAGTATTATTTTTTCCTAGTTTTGCACAGCCCTTGGAATGTTTTATCTCCTACCTCTTGACAAGCTATTATTTACTATTATTGCCTAGTGTCACAATTTTAAATAAAAAAGTCATTACTACTACATGCACAAAACCTGGAGGCATCCAGTCCTGGTGAGCACATTCAGCTCTAAGGGAAAGGGGGCTGCTATAGGCAAAGACCATGGTTCCAGGGGCTCAGTGATTGGTGCTTGTTTATCATGATCAAATCCAATGCAAGTTCTAGCCTAACAGCTTCAGGTTTTTACCCAATTGGTACAGGACCTATCCATTACAGCTGCAGCCCAGAGGGACAGGAGGACCCATCTCGATTACCTCAAGCTGCTTCTGCTGTGGTATCCAAACCTAACGTGAATGTTTGGCAGCACAATGTAATGCTGGTTAGCACTGATGGCTCATATCTCTGGGGTGACCAATTTGATCCCAAGTAGAGTATTATCCTCCAGGTGCTCCAATTTGCTTCCAAACACCAATGAAACATTGGTAGGTTAATTGGCTTTTGACAAAATTAACTTGCTGTGTCTGTTTGAGCATGTATGTGTGTGTGTCTGTGTGTGTGTGTGTGTGTGTCCATGTGGTATGGAAAATAAATTGCAAGCTACAGTGACTGATGTGAATGATTAAATGTTCTATGTTAGGAGTATGTAGCTGCTCTACTCAGCCACAACATTAAAGCCACTGACAAGTGATGTGAATAACATTAACTCCTTAAAATGGCACATGTCAAGGAGTGGGATATATTAGGCAGCAAGTGAACAGTCAGTTGTTGAAGTTGATGCATTGGAAGCAGGAAAAATGGGCAATTGTAAGGATCTGAGTGACATTGACAAGGGCCAATATGTGATGGTTACACAACTGGGTCAGAGCATCTTCTATTTACCAGGTCCTCTGGGGTGTTCCCAGTATGCAGTGGTTAGTACCTTACAAAAGTGATCCATGGAAGGAAAACCAGTGAACCGACAACAGGGTCTTGGGTGCCCAAGGCTAATTAAATCACAAGGGGAGAGAAGGCAAGCCCATCTGTTCTAATTTTACAGAAGAGCTACTGTAGCACAAATTGCAGAAAAAGTTAATGCTGGCAATAATAGAAATGTATCAGAACACACAGTGAATTGTAACTTGCTGTGTATGGATCTGCATAGCCACTGACCAGTCAGAGAGCCCGTGCTGACTCCTGTTTACTGCCCAAAGCGCCTACAATGGGCACTTGAATGCCAGAACTGAGCCATGGACCAATTAAAGAAGGTGGCCTGGTCTTATGAATCACATTTTCTTTTGCATAATCTGGACGACTGGGTCCATGTGCATTGTTTACCTAGGGAAGAGATGGCACCAGGATGCACTATGGTAAAAAGACAAGCCGGCTGAGACAGTGTGATGCTCTGGACAATGTTCTACTGGGAAACTTTGGGTGTTGACATTCATGTGGATGTTATTTTAACACACACCACCCACCTAAACATTGTTGCAGACCAAGTATACCCCTTCATGGCAAAGGTATTCCCTGATAGCAGTGGCCTCTTTCAGCAGGATAATGAGCCCTGTCACACTGCAAACATTGTTCAGGAATGGTTTGAGAATCATGACAAAGGATTCAAGGTGTTGACTTGGCCTCCAAGTTCCCCAGATCTCAATCTGATTGAGCATCTGTGGGATGTGCTGGAAAAACAAGCCCGAGCCATGGATACCTCATTTCCCAACTTAAAGGACTTAAAGGATCTGCTGCAAATGTTTTTGTGCCAGATACCACAGGACAGGACACCTTCAGAGGTCTTGTGGAATCCATGCCTCAACAGGTCAGAGCTATTTAGCAGCAGAAGTGGGACCAAAACAACATTAGGCAGGTGGTTTTATTGTTGTGGTTACTTTGTATATATATATATATATATATATATATATATATATATATATATATTAACAATATATGTAATTATTAATAAAAAAAATAAACAATAAATCTACACAACCAATCCTTGGGTGACCAAAAAGCATTTAGGAATTTTTGGGAAAGCTGAAAGTTTTAATTCAAACTGAGACCTTGTGTGCAAACTGAGCTTTTGAGACTGAGCCACAGTGTCCACTGCTTTTTTCTGCATATCCTTTCTTTGAGTCCTTAGGTCTATTTTACAATAACCCATAGAGGGCTCCCTCTGCATAAGCAAATCTTTGCTCTCTCCAACAAACTCATCAACCAGTGGAGGAATAATGTGCTGAATTTTGATGTTGGGTAACAAATTGAAAACCGAATGACCCAACAATGAAGATTTAATTCAGACTTGGTTTTTCTGAACCATTAAAGGATTTCTAGTTATATCACCCTGTGCCTGAATCCGTAGAGAGTTGATTCACTAAGCCATCAGGATCAACTGGCAAACCAAGGAGAGAAGAGAAGAACGGTTTTTTATTCACTCATGCTTTCTTCAAATTCTTTTCCTGTGGATTCAGACTGACCACTGATTATGCAATTTGGGGCTTCTAGGCTATCACCCAAGGAGAAACAGTAATACTGAACCTTGGGTTTGTGCCTGTAATGCAGAGAAAGAAATCACTTCGTACTCAATGATGCCCAAGGAAGCCTGGAAACAACAAAGGAATCTCATTTAGCTTTACAGCTATTTCCTACTGGAAGCAATATTTGTATGCTACCTCATAAGATTATGTCTAGTAATTTACTTTGCTTTCTTAGCAGGTTAGTGGGAACATTTTTAGCTTTTTCTGTAGCCAAAGTTTATATATTCACACCATTGCTTAGATTCTTGTATTACAATTTGTGAATTAGATGGGTCTCCATTATCTTATGGGTAAAAGTTTACATGTGGAGGAACTCTCTATTTTCTTATACTCTCCTCTTCTTTCTTGCTTGTGCTGGGGTATCCTTGGTTAACTCTGCATAGCCCCAGTATTAATTGAAATCTTAGAGAAAGTGCTCAAAGGAGTGATAGTTGTTACAAGCAATGTATTTTATTGAATACTTGGCACAGCCACTCATTTTGACAAAGAACTAGAACTTTGCAGAGAATATTATCATGTGTTTTGCCAAATAAAAACTGCTGACACTATGTCATTGAGTTAAAGGCAATGTTTATGCTCGATGAGGACCAGAGCCTAAGGCCATGGAGGATTATACAGTCAGGGCCAAAAGTTTTGAGAATGGCACAAATATTGGTTTTAACAAAGTTTGCTGCTTCAGTGTTTGTAGACCTTTTTGTCAGATGTTGCTATGGTATACTGAAGTAAAATTACAATTATTTCATAAGTGTACATTAAGTTTATGCAATATTTGCAGTGTTGACCCTTCTTTTTGAAGACCTCTGCATTTCGCCCTGGCATGCTATAACTCAACTTCTGGGCTACATACTGACTGATGGTCACCTATTCTTGCTTAATCAATGCTTAGAGTTTGTCAGAATTTGTGGATTTTTGTTTGTCCACTTGCCTATTGAGAATTGACCACAAGTTCTCAATGGGATTAAGGTCTGGGAAGTTTCCTGCCCATGGACCCAAAATTTCAATTGTTTTTTCCCCGAGCCACTTAGTTATCACTTTTGTCTAATGGCAAGGTGCTCCATCATGCTGGAAAAGGCATTGTTCACAATTTTGCATAAGAACACAGCCATGAATAAAGAATGATACTAAAGCACCCTCTGAGAGCAGCTTCTCCCAACCAAACAAGAACAGTTTGGTGACGAACAATGCCTTTTCCAGCATGATGGAGTACCTTGCCCTAAGGCAAAGTGATAACTAAGTGGCTTGGGGATCAAAAAAAATTAGACATTTTTGGTCCATGGCCATGAAACTCCCGTGACCGTAAACCCATTGAGAACTTGTGGTCAATCCTCAAGAGGTGGGTGGACAAACAAAAACCCACAAATTCTGACAAACTTGAAACATTGATTAGGCAAGAATGGGCGGCCATCAGGCAGTTTGTGGCCCAGAAGTTGATTGACAGTATGCCAGGGCAAATTGCAGAGGTCTCTAGAGAAAGGATTTTTTTTACTTTTCACACCACCAGTTTCTGTTGAGCTCATTGGTTATAGAGGTGTAAACAAATAGCAGATAAAAACAGGTACCCTTTTCCTTTCTCCAATCCAGTACACTGCACTGTTTGACCAAATTAGTTGCACCACTTTTTTATAACATTGAACTGAGGTAGTAATACCCTTATAAAAATAAAGGATTGAATGAATGGAAAATAGCCTTTAACATTCATTCTGGGCACTGTGAATATTTGGCTAAACCCTTCTGGTTATGTAGCATTCTAGCAGCATTTCAAAAAGTTGTTAATTAAATATTTTTTTTAGTAATTTCCTAGGAAATTCTTGGTTGTGTATCTGGACAATATTCTAATTTTCTCTTATTCTTTAACTAAATATACTGTCAAGATAATATTATAGAAATTGAGAGAAAATTAATAATTTGCAAAAGAGAAATAGAGAAATGTGAATTTGAAGTCAACAAGGTTCCTTCTTAGGCAATATCATCTCTCAAGTGGGATTTAGTATGGATTCTGTTAAGGTACAACCTATCATTAACTGGGCTTAGCTTATAAATAAGGTAATTAAGTAAAGCCCCATACAAAGGTTTTTGTGATTTGAAAATAATTTCAAATGTTTCATAGTATAATTTTCCACCACAGCACTAACCAAGAAAGTGACCAACCCTGCAGATCGGTCTCCTGAGACCATTTCAGCCTTTGAATCTTAAACAGCAAACTGTTCTTTATTACGAAACTAGGTACTTTGGAAGTAGGTACTGGAGCTATTAATTTCCATAGTGGTATTTTCCTTGTATTTTTATTCTGGGACATTTTCTTCTGAAATGAATTATGATATTGGGAATTATTAGCCATAAAATGGTCTTTCAAGAAATGTAGACATTCCTTGGAAGGTGCCATTCATTAAATTAAATTTTATACTGATCACATATATCTATATTGAGTCTTAAACCGGTATGCTATGATCTTTTGTTTTTCAAGATCTGATCATGTCATTACATTAAGCCCAAGGTCAAGAACATCAAGGCTGATGCCTCATCTCAATGTGTTTTACAGGAACATGCTGAGGTCTGTGGAAAGATACGTATTATTCCTTGTTCATGTATTTTGTCTTAACTCAGTATCTCTCTGGACAGAACCTTCAACCTTAAGGGCAAACTACTGAAAAGACTCCTTAACATCTTTTGTTTGTTCCTTATTATCAGAAGTCCATATCAATAAACTTTCAAGACACTTTGGCATCAGTGAGGCTATTACTTCTTATTATTTCTGTCTAATTTCTGTTTAACTAAAATATGAGGTCTCTTTAATAAGATAAAACATCATAATGATTGTACAAATGCTACCAATGTGTTCATCGACAATAAGGCTTTGCATGTGGGTGTAAACAAGCAGTTTTTCTGCTAAGTATAGTGTATATGTTACCAATTTAGAGCTGGACACATCTTGAGATGCTTACAATGCTTAAAATGAATAAAGGCGAAAATCCATTCTCTTTGTTTAAGACTTTTTGGAATTAAAAATATGCCCGATTGGCGTCCGACTCTGAATCAGGCCCTTAGTATCTAAGAATAAAGATTTTTTTTAAAGTGTGAAAGCAAAAGAAGCAAAAATCTGTAGAAAAATGGAAACAATGGCAATAAAAACCCTCTTTAACTCCTGTTCACATTCAACATACAAGAGAAAAGTAGCTCTTGGCATGAAGAAATCTAGCAGAACTAACTATAGCATATATGGCGGATCAACAGATCACAAATCAGTCACAAAGTAAATTTTGTAAGTTGCGCTCAACTTTATCTATGAGATTGAAAGTGTGCTCTTAGAATCACTATGTCCCATATACCATGGAGCTTATTTAGGGTTGGGCCCATTTGTGCAACAAACATACGTAAGAAAAGATGCACACAAGAAAAAGCATACTGGGTGAACTTATCACTTCCTTCGGCCTCCAGTACCACCTATATGCCAATGACATTCAACTCTGTCTCTCATCCCCTGATCTTGCCTCTTCCCTCCTCTTTTGGGTGTCCATTTACCTCTCCGCCGTTTCCCCCTGAATGTTCTCAAACTTAATATAGCCAAAACTGAACTCATTGTCTTCCCTGCATCTAGCTTCTCCTCCTCCACTACATCTATATCACTGTTAACAATTCCACTATCTCAGCTGTTCCCCAACTCCACTGTCTGGGTGTTACTCTCGACTCCTCCTTTTCCTTCACCAGCCATATTCAATCTCTTGCCCAATTCTGTCGTTTCCAGTTACACAACATTGTTTGCATCCGGCCCTTTTATCCAAGGACGCCTCCAAAACTCTAACTGGTCATTTCTAGTCTTGATTACTGCAACCATCTCTTTCCTGGCCTCCCCTGCCCCTATCTTGTTTTAATCTAATCTATACTAAATACTGCTCCTAGCCTTATCTTCCACTCACACCACTCTACATCTGCCTCCCCTCTATGCCTAGTCTTACACTGGCTCCTCTTCCCATACAGAAACCTCTTCAAATTTAATAAGGAATATAATGACTCTTTAATTCAGTGGCATTTTGTTTTCAATGTTGATGATGAGATTGCTCATTTTCAACACAGCTGTTATTAGAATCTTCATATTCTTAATTTGACCTTGGGATTTTTACTATAATGAAGCTGTGCTAAATTCATGTTACATGATTCTCAATATATTTTAAATTAACACTATCTGTTATATTGTTCTGGTTCTTTTCCCTTTATAAAAAGATATTGTATAAAGAAATCCAATTAGAATATTCTTAACTGCAGTAGTCTAAATGGAATGCCTAATAAGTAATGCAGATAGACAGCTGTGACTTGATTTTATATAGCAGCAATGATAATAAATGAAGTACTCTTACTTGTAAGATCAATAAGCAATCAGCCAATGAGAAGTGGCTAGATAGTACTGCTCATTTTCATTGTGCATCGTTGTAACAGCTCTCCAGTTCCCTGCGAGACATACACCTCCATTTCTTGCACAATTAACATATGCCCAATTCTAAATGAGCCTCAATGTGTACAAAGGTAATAAATAAATAATATTTAGTGGTTAAAATAAGCATAAATTTTCATCCTGGAAGGCTTCCATGAATAAATAAACCCTGTGGTTGGATGATAAAATTTGGAGTGCAAAAGTACTGTGCAAATGCTCTTTTGTGAAATCATGCTCCTGCTTAAAAATTCTCTCTCTATCCTCTATTGCAGGATTTTCTGCTCTCTTAGACCCTGAGTGGACATCTCACCTACTTATATCTCCCGCAGCTTTGGAGTCCTTTCCTGGTGATCGTTCCTGTGGCATACATGTTGCTCTCCATGTTCCTGGGCTGCTGTGCAGTATCTGCTCCTTCTTGAACTTAACTTCCTGGCTGACAGATCCTCTGTCTCCCCAGTTTAGAATCGGTGGTCAGTGTTGTCTGCCCCGCTGACTATACTATTCCATATCATCTCCAATTTATCAAAAATTGTGGTTAGTAACTAAATGCTGATAGTGTGACACCACCCTAACATCAACTAACTACACCAGTATAACACTGTATTGGACTACCGTTGGTCTGTATATCTGTTTGTTACATTGTTTTTAAAAATTGTGGCTGGGCGCTCACAGATTCTCCTGTATCCGTTGAGAATTGTTATGTACGAGGTCTTCTGAGGGAATCCTACACAAAGACCTGAATACCCTATTGTGGAATGTTAGGGGTTTGAATAACAAAGTTAAGCACTCTTTGGTTCTGAATCAAATTGAGAAAAGTTATCCAGATTCAGGCTGTCTCCTGGAAACACATTTGGAAGTGCTAGAACCCTCTCTTAAAAAGGGCTCTGGGTTGGCTTATTTATAAATGGCTTTTGTATTAGATAAAATTCAAACTGACTCTGAGGGTAGTTATATATTTATTAAGAGCACTATTAATTACTCCCCGGTGCTCTTTCTAGCTGAATATATAATCCCACATATAGCAGTGAGGTCATTAGAAAATGTCTTGAATGTATGGCCCTCTTCCCAGGTCTGCAAATTATCTGCATAGGGGATTTTGATAATGTTATGAACAAAAGAGTTGAAAGATGGAGAGAACAACATATTGCCAGTACTCAAAGTACCTCAGCCTTCACTGCCTTGATTACGGAATTGTTGATGTTTGGTGCTTGTGGGACACTGACTCTATTAAATTCTTCTATTTTTACACCTATTATAATGCATTTTACAGAATTCCCCTTGCGCTTTTCTCTCGCTCCTTAGTACCTGCAGTGTGGAAAATAGAGTACAAGGCTAGGAGGATTTCTGACCACTCTCACCTACTGCTTTTTATAGATTTTAATATTACCAGTGGTCAGTCCTTCTGGAAATTGAATCCCTTTTGGCTATCTTTAATAGGCACAGGGTCGGACCTGATTGTCTTGTGGGAAGGGTTCTTTTCCAATAGTATGCAGACAGCCCGGCTTCCAGTGGTCTGGGATGCCTTTAAGGCCTACCTCCGAAGTACCCTGATCACTAGGGTGGAAGACATTAAAAAAGTCATAGGGAACAAGAGTTGAAACATAAGTGTAAACTCCTTGAAGTAGACTATGTTATTACCCGCTCCAATGCTGGGGGTGGCGTGCTTTGCTTCTGGCTCAAAAAGAGTAGCTGATTATATCCTGGACAAGTTTAAGAGAAAACTGTTCTTTTTTCAAACATGTTTATTATGCGCAGGAAGATATAAATGGCAGCTTTTTAGCTTATATGGCGAGAGCAGAAAAGCCTAATGCAGCTGTCCTGATAATATTGGATAGAGGAGGGATAAAGCAGTTTTTGATGCATGACATAGTTGCAGTTTTTCATGATTACTTTACTGACGATTATTCATCTCACCGCTTACAAGAGAGAGGTTGTGCGTGTGTGAGAGTACCCCTCCCCCCTTTTAAAAGTGGTCACCGGAGACTTAGCAGTGATTTTGCATGGAAATCTGGTTTCAAACTTCCGTAACAAGGCAGGAGCATTGATATCAGAGGCATTAACCCAGGATCGCTCTTCAGGGCCGAAGCCCCTCCAATCCACTAGTGTCACACTTCTGGTATCACAAACGAAACCCAATAGCCAGGTATTTCTGAATTCAACAAGATTTATTTTGGTATATAAATAAATCTCCAGTGTCCAACAAATAAAGTCCAGAGTCACAAGAGGATAAAGGTCTGGTGGAAGTATCAAGTACTTGTAATCCAAATCACAAAGAAGCAAGGTTCTGTGGAAGCATCTGGTTCAGATACAAATACAATACTCGTGCAAAAGCTTCATAACAGGAAGTGCCTTTTCTAGGCCCAAACAGGAAATGGGATCCAAGATGAAATCTTCATGAGACAGTCCCGGCCATCTTGGATAAGGGCTATTGTAAGTGCAAGTTTATAACAGAGATCCAAGATAGAAACTTCATGAGGCAATCACGGCCATCTTGAATGAGGGCAAATCTAAGGGCAAGTACATAGCAGGATGCCCCCTTCTCAATGACGTCCTCTGAACGACTTAAGACCAGGCTTCACAAGATGCTGTCGATGAAATGTTTTTACCAAAAATGGGGCATGAACATCCTTAGCGGATTGCCAGGAAACATCTTCTGGCCCGTACCCCTGCCAACGTAGCAGATACTGTAATTGATGTCGAAATATACGAGAGTCCAGGATCTTTTCAACTATAAATTCCTCATGCTCATCAACTTAAATTGGCTCAGGAGGAGGCAATGAGCGACCAGGAAATGGATTCTTAACTGAATGTTTTAGTAATGACACATGTAAAACAGGATGTACCTTCAAGGAATCAGGAAGATCCAATTGAAAAGCCACTGAACTAATCTGTGCAATGATCTTATATGGACCAATAAACTTACTTCCCAACTTAGCAGATGGTACCTTCATCCTTAAATGTCTAGTTGACAACCATACTTCATCACCAATATTAAAAGTTGGAGCAGCCCTTCGTGATCTGTCAGCATCACGTTTATATCTTTCTTGAGCAGTTTTCAATGTCTCTTTTAATAATTCAAGATTACTTTGCATAAGAATCAGTCTATCTTCCACAGCAGGAATTGGAGAGTCACAAGGTAGATTAGGACAAATATTTGGATGATATCCTAGATTAGCATAGAAAGGGCTAAATCTTGTAGATGAATGTTGAGAATTATTGTATGCAAACTCAGCAATGGGGAGAATATCAACCCAATCATCTTGTAGGTGACAAATATAAGTGTTTGGTTTGTTCGCTCCGTTTGTCCATTTGACTGTGGATGAAATGCAGTGGACAAATTCACCGCAATGCCAAGGGATTTGCAAAACTGTTTCCAAAATCGTGATGTGAATTGAACGCCTCGGTCTGACACCACATCATTAGGAACGCCATGCAAACAAAAAACTTCTTTTATAAGTAAGTTGGCTGTTTCTTTTGCTGTAGGGTATAAAGTGAGCCATCTTTGTCAGTCTGTCAATTACCACAAAGATAGTGGTCATATTCTTAGATCTCGGAAGTTCTACAATAAAGTCCATGGAAATGAAATCCCATGGACGTGTAGGTATTGGCAAAGGTAGTAGTAGTCCAAAAGGAGAAGCACGAGGAGTCTTAAATCTGGCACACGTTGTACAAGAGGATATATATTTTGCTACATCTTCCTTATAGTTGGGCCACCAGAATGAACGGCTTAACAGTTCTTGAGTTTTCTGAAGTCCTTTATGGCCTGCTAATTTAGAGTCATAGAATAGTTTCATGACCTTTAACTGTGCTTTTTCTGGAACGTATAGTTGATGTGCCACATGCCAGACTCTGTTGTCATAAGTTAATTTAACATTTTTGGAGGATTCATGAGGGTAGAATCCGTATCATATCCATTCTTGATCTCTGTTAATAACTCAGTTGTACAAATAACCCCCAAAAAATTTGAAATCAGGAATTATTTGTTTGAATAGGCTTTACCTGTTGGGGATTCTCCGCATAGGTTCTTGAGAGTTCATCAGCTTTTCCATTCTTCGATCCATGTCTATAGGAAATTAGGTAATCAAAACGGCTTAAAAAGAGAGCCCATCGAGCTTGTCGGGGAGATAATCTTTTTAGTGATTTAAGGAATTCCAAATTCCGATGATCGGTGAGGACTATCACTTGATGCTTTGCACCTTCTAAAAGATGTCTCCATTCTGAAAAAGCAGCTATAATGGCAAGAAGTTCTTTATTTCTCACATCATAGTTTCTTTCAGGAGCAGTCATTTGCCTTGAATAAAAAGCACAGGGGTGAAGTAACATCTTTTCTCCTGCTCTTTGTGAAATTACTGCTCCTATAGCTGAATCCAATGCATCAGTTTCCAAAACAAATGGGAGTGTAGGATCAGGATGAATTAATATAGGAGCTGATGTGAACTTTGTTTTCAAAATGGAAAAAGCTTTATCAGCTGCTGGTGACCACTGAAAGGAGGAAACCTTTTCTGTGAGCTGATTAATGGGGGCAGCAATTCCAGAAAAGTCCTTCATAAAGCGTTAATAGAAATTAGCAAAGCCAATAAATCGTTGCACATCTTTGACGTTTTTAGGTATGGGCCAATCTACCACAGCATGCATTTTACAAAGATCCATACACAGTCCTTGAGGGGATATAATGTAACCCAAAAATTTTATTTGAGTACGATAAAATTTGCATTTCTCCAACTTGATGTATAATTGGTTTATTCGTAGCCGTTGTAAAATAATTCGAACATGTTCTTGATGTTCTGGTAAAGAATTAGAAAAGATAAGGATATCATCAAGATATACAATAATGAACAGATCAAGCAAATTTTGAAAGACATCATTTATAAAATGTTGGAAAGTAGCATGGGCATTACATAACCCAAACGGCATCACGAGGTACTCATAATGTCCATACTTTGTTCGAAAAGCCGTTTTCCATTCATCACCTGGTCGAATGCGTATTAGGTTGTACGCTCCTCTTAAATCGAGCTTTGTGAAAATACTTGCTGTCTGCAGTCTTTCCAATAATTCTGGGATGAGAGGAAGTGGATGTCTGTTCTTTATAGTAACTTTATTTACAAAAAAATAGGAGCCCCTGCTGGAGATTTTGAAGGACGTATAAAACCTTTAGTTTCATTTTCCTCCAGGTAAGTCTTTAGTGTCTTTAATTCAGGTTCAGCTAATGAATAAATCCGACCAAAAAGAATAGCAGCCCCAGGTAATAGGTCAATAGGAAAATCATATGGTCGATGGGGTGGTAATTTGTCAGCATTTTGTTTGTTACAGATATCTGCAAAATCCTGATATTGAACAGGCAATTGTTCCTCCACAGAAGAGGGGGACACTGAGATCTGATTCTCTTTTTGTACAAGAGAGACCACACTGATAGTATCTTGAAACGTTAGGGTTTAAGACTCCAAGTTAATGGCTGGGCTATTGTTAGTGAACCAAGGGAGACCCAAAATTATGGGAAAATTTGGAGAAGAGATGAGAAAAAAAGTGAGTTCCTCCTTATGATTAGGTTCTATCATCAGGGACATAAGATCTGTCTCATGTGTGATGGGAGCAGAATTCAGAGGGGATCCATCAACTGTCTCCATCAATACAGGAGTCTTTCTTTTTTGAAATACTATATGGTTGTCACGGGCACTAGGAGTCTTTACCCAGGGATCACCAGGTGGTAAGCTTACCAGAGCAATATAGATGGTAATAGTGTACTCTGGTAGCAGGGTGATCACGGAACAGGCAATAGTAGATGATGAGATGCTCAGGAAAGTCTATGACTAGCAGCACTGGTAATATGGAGGTGATAATACACGAGGAACTGTATGGACAAGGGCAAGTGGAGGTAGTCAGTGGTCTGCGTTAGCAAGTTGTACCACTGCTATAGTGAGAAGGAATGTCCAACAGAAACGAGGAGGTGATGAGAGTCAGCGGTCTGCGGATAGCAAGTGGTACCGCTGTCTGAGTGAAGGAATGGAATCCAAGTGGAGGTATCCGGGAAGTCAGTGGTCTGCGGTAGCAAGTTGTACCACTGCTATGTGAGAGGAATGGAACAGGTGATACTGGAACAGGAATCAGTGGTCTGCCTTCAGCAAGTTGTACCACTGAAAATATATGTGAGGAGGTGTACGGGGAGAGACTGCAACACAGGATGTACACGGGCACATTAAACACGATCCACAGTAATATGCACAATATATATAAATGACTGAACAGGTCTGCAAATGTAGGAAGTCTCTGAAGTAATCCAGCACAAGGTAACACAGTCAATGATGGCAAAAGACTCAGCGGTTTGCAAACTCCAGAGGAGAACCAACACAGTCCAGCAAGATATGCAATACACCAGCACAGTCAATGAGAAGTATGCATACCGTGGTTCAGAAGGCAGTCAGACAGGAGTGCAGTGATACCTAGGCGGCAGGAGGCCGACAGGATGAGAAGTCCCTGGATGTAAGAAGCAGGAGTCTAGTAGGTGCAGCGCACAGGTCACGGGCACTAGGAGTCTTTACCCAGGGATCACCAGGTGGTAAGCTTACCAGGGCAATGTAGATGGTAATAGTGTACTCTGGTAGCAGGGTGATCACGGAACAGGCAATAGTAGATGATGAGATGCTCAGGAAAGTCTATGACTAGCAGCACTGGTAATATGGAGGTGATAATACACGAGGAACTGTATGGACAAGGGCAAGTGGAGGTAGTCAGTGGTCTGCGTTAGCAAGTTGTACCACTGCTATAGTGAGGAGGAATGTCCAACAGAAACGAGGAGGTGATGAGAGTCAGCGGTCTGCGGATAGCAAGTGGTACCGCTGTCTGAGTGAAGGAATGGAATCCAAGTGGAGGTATCCGGGAAGTCAGTGGTCTGCGGTAGCAAGTTGTACCACTGCTATGTGAGAGGAATGGAACAGGTGAGTGAATAAGGAGAGAAGGCTGTAGTGCACGGAGGCAGCGGATAAGAATCAGCAAACAGTCACTATGGAATATAATAGCGTTGAAGTGGTATAGGAGACTGTAGTGCACGGAGGCAGCGGATAGGAATCAGCTCACAGTCACGATGATACAGTTGATGGTAGAAGTGGTATGGGAACCACAGTAGTAGAAGTGGTTAGGAAACCACAGAGGTAGAAGTGGTTTGGAAACCACAGGAATCAGCAGCGCTGAATACACGAGGAAACACCTTCAGAGGCTCATGGGGAATGAGACTCCAAGATCAGGCAACGTGGTGTTGACCACAGGTGCTTAATATAGGGAGTGTTGCCTGATCTGCCAATTGAGTTAAAGGGACATACACTGAAGTATAGGGACGGCCACGGTTCCTAAATGTCCGGGAAGAGGCACTCACGGTCCGGTGAGTGACAATGGTTTTGTTTAGCAAAATCCATATTCATGAAATTACCATTGGCTCTTGAATCCAGCATTGCCATAGTTGAAATAAGTCGAGAGTTTATCTCAAGTTGTCTTGGAATTGAAAAATGATTCTTTATTCTTCTGTTCTCTCTCTCAAATGTAGACAGTGAAGAGATTTGAGGGATAATAGCATTCAGTTGATGTGAACAGCATGAAATAATAGATTCCTGGTCAGAATCTTTAGGTTCCATCAATGTAGCAACTGTCTTGAGGCACTGAGCTGTTTGTAGATACAAAAGGTTTTTGTGGTCAGTAAATATGATGACCACATGTTGAGGTAACGCCATTCTGAAGTGCGGTAATGGGAGCGACAATGCTGGAATAGTTCAGGATAAATTGTCGGTAGTAATTTGCAAAGCATAGAAAGTGCTGAACAGCCTTGAGAGTAGATGGAAGTGGCCAGTTCAGAATGGCTTGTACCTTCTCTGGATCAATTTTAAGACCAGACCCCGAGAATATACCCCAAGAAGGGCATAGAGGCGGCTTCAAAGGAACATTTCTCCAATTTACAATACAAGTGATTTCTCCGCAGCCTGGCAAGTACTTCAGCGACATGTTTTCTATGAGCGTCAATGTTTTGGGAGAATATGAGAGTATCGTCCAGATATACAACTACTAAGAGTAGAGGAGGTCCCTGAAGATTTCATTGATAAAACTTTGAAATACTGCCGGGGCATTACAGTGGCCGAAGGGCATAACTAGATTCTTGTAATGCCCATCACGGGTATTGAAGGCGGTCTTCCACTCATCTCCGGATTGGATATGAATGAGGTTATATGCACCTCGGAGGACCAATTTAGTAAAGATTTTTAGTGAAGCTCCCTTAATGCGGTCAAACAGTTCGGTGATGAGAGGGATAGGGTAGCGGTTTTTGATGGTAACGGTATTAAGTCCGCTATAGTCAATGTAAGGTCGTTACGAACTGTCCTTCTTTACAAAAAAGAAACCAGCCCCAACAGAGGACCTGATGAAACCCCTTTGGAGATTTTCTTTCACATAAGCTGACATGGCTTGGGTTTCAGGCTGAGAGATAGGGTAAACACGACCTCTGGGTGGAGTCTTCCCTGGGAGTAGCTCTATAGGACAATCCCATGGTCAGAGTGAAGGAAGTACTTCAGCCCAACCTTTATCGAAGACATCAGAGAAGGCTTGGTATTTAGGAGGCAGGGCAGAAGGAACCAAAGGTGTCGAGGTAGACAAGGACTGCAGGGGTCTTACCACGGTCAGACAACAAGAATAGCAGTAGGGACCCCAGGCTAGGATTTTGGAGGTGTTACAGTCTAGCTGAGGGGAGTGATGGTGCTAGGCAGGACCAGAAATGAGATCTGCTCAGAGTGAAGAGCTCCTTTGCGGAGAGCAAGCAGCTTGGTCTGATGACGGATCATGTCTCTCGGGAGTTGAGAACCATCAATGGCAGAAATACTGACTGGAGCCTCCAAAGAAAGTGTAGGAATAGATCACCGTGAGACTAGTGCTTGCAATATAAAGTGTCCTGCAGCACCAGAGTCTAGTAGAGCTCGAGAATGAAATTCAGATGAGTCACAATGTAGGGAGGCAGGAATGACACAAATAGTAGATGCCCAGAACAGATCAGGGCTTGACGTTTACCGGTCTCTTGGAACAGGAGCTTAAAAAGTGACCAGAGTCGCCACAATACATACACAGCTTGTCTCTGCGCCATCTGTCTCGTTCCTCAGAAGTCAAACGAGTTCTCCCGATTTGCATGGCCTCTTCAGGAACAGATGAGGGTGGTAAAAGGCGCGGGATCGGTCTGAAGGTTGAATGTTGAGACTGATCCTTCTCTGCAGATTTCTCCCGGAGGCGTAAACCCCCCCCTTTTGCAGACGGAGATGATAGCATCCAAGGTAGTGGGTAGTCCATGTGAAGCCAAGACATCCTTTATGTGATCGGACAACCATTGCCAGAAGGTGGCTACTAAAGCAACATTATTCCCAGATAATTCAGATGATAATGAGCGTAATTCAATAACATTTTGTGCTACAGAGTAGTTCTCTTGGTGCAATCTGAGGATGCTAGCAGAGGGAGAAGAGACTCGACCAGGTTCATCGAAAATCCGTCGGAAAGTGGCCAAAAAAAGAGACATAGTTGCTAAGAAGAGGATCATCCTTCTCCCAGAGATGAGAGGCCAAAGACAGTGCTTAACGCATAAACAGCGAGACAATATAAGCCACCTTGGTTCTATCAGTCGGAAAATTCTGAGACTACAGTTCAAATTGAATCGAACATTGATTTAGGAAGCCACAACAGAATTTAGGATCTCCAACAAATTTTGTGGGAGTAGGTAGCCTGAAAGTGGAGATGGTCACAGCGGAAGCCAAATGACCAAGAGGTTGTTCAGGTGGTGAAACAGAGATGGAGGACTGGGCCGCTTGCAGGGCATCTAGCTGACCAGCCAGGATTTGAAAACACTGTAGCAGCTGACATTGGGTGTTGTCCTGCTGCTTGACCTGTGCGATTAGATGTTGTAACATGTCTTTAGTGGAAGGCTACACCAGGGGATCAGACATTCTTTGGCCTGTTCTTAATGTCACGAAATCCGAGAGTCTTTAATGGATCCCTTGTATTTGCCAGGTTTGGTATTGCTCACTCAGGGGTGTGGAGTCTAACGAGTAGGTGGTACTCACCAAGGACCCCCGCAAGGAGGTATGGTCTTAGCTGCCCCTATCCCGCAGGTCGCGGTCCCCTGGGTGAGTCCTGGGCAGATTGGTAGGAGGAGCCAGGAGCGAAGAAGGCAAAAGACAGTTGATATCGGGCTGTGACCAGCAGAGGCTTGGAGTTACTGAAGCAGCAGTAGATCAATATGAGCAACGGAGGTGAAGAACTGTATCTGACTTAAAGATAACAGTCAGAGCAAGGGCAGGAGAGTCACTGGAGCAGCGACAATTCAATATGAGCAACAGAGATGTAGGACTATAGCTGACCTGATGATGGAAACTTAGAGCAACAGCAGGAGAGTCACTGGAACAGCGGTAGTTCAGTATGATCAACGGAAATGTAGGTGAACTCAGGAGAGGAGATGGAACCTCGAGTACAGCAGTAGCAGCTGCGGAGAGGTAGAGCTGCAGCCAGCACGGAGAGGAGTACTCATGAGAAGCAGAGTCCACACTGGAGCAACAGGAGACTCGGGTAGACCGGAGGGAGCCAGATTCTCAAAGCGAGTGAATGAACTCAAAGAACAGGTGTCTGACAGGAGGCAGTAGGAGGTTTAAATACCACTCCAAAATACTGTGACCAATGAGGAACGAGTAGGGGGTCTAAAGAGAGGAGAGCCGACTTGCACATGCGCAGAACCCGAGGCAAGATGGCGGTCGCCATCCAAGGATGTGACCAGAGCACCAGGTTCACAGCTTACAAGAGAGAGGTAACACTGCCGGTGCCCGTCAGCGGGGCAGGCGTGTGACATGTGTCGGGTAGAATCAATTTAATAAAGATGGTGATACAACCAAAATTTCTTTATGTGATTTAACAGTCCCTGATTTTTGTCCCATCATCGACATTCTGTAGAGTAGACCAATACCTAACTTCTTTGTTTTGGGGGGAAAGAGGGCTAAAATCAAATTAAGTTCACTTTACAGACCCAGGTCCTTGGATGGTCTCACACTCCCTAACTTAAAACTTTATTATTATGCTTCTCAACTGCCCACCTCAAATTCTGGGTTTCTGATCAAGACTATAACGACTTGCTATGGCAATTTAATACTATTCACACTTTGTTACAAGCCTTACTGTCAGGTACAGTTGTAACCTATGCACTTCTGTTGTTGGTGCAAGCTGTGAAAATATGGACTGCTGCCAACAAACTGGAAGGTTATGATGATATACACCCTTGCACTTCATTATGGGCTACTGCTAAGATGAAAGAATTTTCAGTAGAAGGTAATTCTCTTTGGTGCCGACATGGGGTGACAGCTATATAGTCAACTTTATGCAGACAATATCTTTGTATCCTTTGAGTGACTTTAACATTCCCTGGTCAATGTTTTTCTCATGTCTTCAGCTTCGCTATGCTATGGCGGCAAAATTTGACATGGGAATACTAACCTTAAAGAAGGTTCCTATTAAAAGGTTGCTTCAACCTCTTGTATATAATGTCCTATTCTCATATATGTGCCTCTACCTTTTGTGTGAATCAACTGCCAGTGACCTTATGCAATTAAGTTAAAAATGGGAAACTGATTTAGGTCCTATTACTGACAAGGATTGGGGAATTATTCTCAGCAGCTCACACTATTCTACTGCGTCCTTAAGATTTCAGCAGATTCCAGTGTATAATTTACAAAAAGCAAATTAACTTCTGTTAGGTTAGCAAATTTTTATTCCGGTCAAACTACTAATTGCTTAAGGTGTGAGAATGAGTTTGGGACCTTTTGACATCTCCTTAGGGAATGCCCCATAAATCATCCCTTCTGGCTTAAAGTAATTCTCTGCATCAAAAATTAGGTATTTAATTTCCCCTACTATCACAACTATACATTGCATTTATTTATGATGGCTATCCATAACCTGCATAGCCGGTTATGGATAGCTCAGACGATTCCAATGATTCATAATTGGATTTCAATGGTCAACTCCATGATACACCATGAAGTTTTACCTACACTAGTAGGAAGCAGTAGCGAAATTTGAAAGTATCTGGGGTAAGTGGATTGACTGAGCCCCTGACCTCCCCTACTAGCTGATATTTATTGTATTGTTATCAATCTCACTAATGTTATATATGCTCCAATGTTTCTGCATTTGTATTAACAGATCCTCCATTCTGTAATTTTCTGTTTTACAATGTATGTTTTGTAAACAATGTATCTATTTGGAATATTATGTGATGTCTGTTTTGTTAATTTAAGTACTTTGATATTGCTATGTTTTAGAAATAACAATAAAAAACTAATAAAAACATATTTAGAAAAGTATGTCTATATAAAGTTGTTATTTCTATCCATATCTTGCTGTTTTGGGGTTTTTTTTTTTTCAAATTAATTGAATGCATTATTATTAAACAGTATGATATCATGAGCTTTTAGTGTTGCAGTGACAGTACAATATGTATATACCTAATAAGGTGCTAAAAGTGAAGGTAAAAATGTGTTTATTGGTTATAAATGAGGTCACATAGCATTGTAAAATGCCAATACATAGTATATTGTAGTAATCATGTCCCAAAAAACCCCAAACAGTTCTTAATGGGATGTGACAGTAGACCAGAAATACACAATGTAAATGTAATATTTGTTTTTTTATGTAGAATATGATGTAAAGGTTTTTGTTAATTGCGAACAGTGTTAATTCAGAAATACGATATATGCTGCACCCTACATTCACAGCGACTTTACACTATACGCACCTGTGCGTTAAGTCTTAATTTGAGACTAAGGGGTAAATGTATGAAACTTCCCTTTACAAGGCAGCGCCGCTTTAAATTTAAGCGCTGAAGACGCCGAACTCGCAGGTGTTTAAGAACCCAGAGCTTCATACATTTACCCCTAAGTATATTTAAAGCACTCCATGTGTAGGCCCAGGGGCAGGGGGGCATCTGCTCCCCGGGCCAGTCCTATAATGGGCTACGTTGGGCTGGGTCACTGGGCCGCCTGCATTTATTTTTTTAAATGTTTCTAATGGGCTGCTGAATCCAGTCTTGCCCCCTGGGCTAAAATTTGTCAGCCCTCCTCTTTGTATGCCTCAACATATGGGCATAAGAATGCTATTTTTATGTGCAGAATTTTTTTAGCATACATTTTATGCATATGCTTCCAGCTTAGCATCAGACACACACCTTCAAATCTGGTTGGCAGAAAATAAGGCACACTTGCGCAAATAAAAAAGTTCAAGCCCTGATTTTTTGCAGCTCATTAATAATGCATGTTCAGTTCACCATGATTTCTATTTTTAGGTGCGAATTAACTGCAATAACACTGTTATAGTAAACACCACGCCCAGGGCCGGATTAAGGGAATGGAGGCCCCTGGGCTAAGAGGGCCTCCATTCCCCCGTGAGGGCCCCCCTGTGATACGAGCAGCTCCCCCCCCCCTACCCTCCCGTGATCCGAGACACACCCAAGGCACTTGCCTCCTTCCCCGGCGTGCTGTACGCTCTTTACTGAGGAGATCTTGTGAGAGTGAGACTCAGGAGATCTCCTCAGTAAGGAGACTACAGCGCGCCGGGGAAGGACTGCAGTGAAAGTGCTCAGCATCATTGATCGCGCCAGGGACGCCCCCACCCCCGACCGATCAATACTGCTGCTGAGCACTTTCAAGGGCCCCCTGGATGCCCGAGGCCCCTGGGCTGTAGCCCAGTTAGCCCTAGGGTTAATCTGGCCCTGACCACGCCCAAGCGTGGGCACTTTATTTTTTCCTGGCAAATAAACAATACACACTTTGCAAAATAACTTTTAGCAAAGCTTGCAGCTGGTGCTGAGTCCTTCGGTATGTAGATTAAAAAAACTGAGCATCTATTAATGTAATTTGTCTATAAAATGGGCCTAGGTTAAGGCTAAGTTTATTTCCAACACCTTCAATGTGCTTTTACTATGGTGTCTAAATCGAGGAATACAAATATTAGTTCAAGGTGGGGCGTTCCTCATGAAAACAAGGAGAGGAGTATTAAAGAATATCTTGTGTTTCAAACTCCCATTGTCCCATAGATTGTAAGCTTGCAAGCATGGTTCTCTTACCTCTCTGTCTATATGTATTACCCAGTATTGTTTTATTAATGTTTATTCCCAATTGGAAAGCGCTACGCAATTTGCTGGCGCTATATAAATGAATGATGATGATGATGATATCTTCACATACATATTGTATCTTTTAACAAAATGCGAAGTTGAAAGGAGCTCTAAAACTATTTAACTTAACTTCCTCAGAGGTCCTCTCCAGCAGTTTCTTGTGACTTGCGGAGATTCTACAACGCCCCTATTCTGCTCAAATATATCCCAGCATCTTGTTCTGAGGTGGCTTCATTAAGAGTCCGAAGCCACCTTAGAACTGGATGCCAGGGTCTCTTTGCACCCAGAGCACACATAACGCTTTCATGATAGCCCAACTTTTGCATGCCCGCACAAGACATCATTGCAAATACATATACAACTTATAAAACCAAACACAAATACACAAAAATAGGTGCAAAACAGGCTTTAAAGTGTGTAGCCGCACATTTTCTGCTTTGTAAATAACTTCTATTGAGGTGGTATGTGAAGAGTAAAAATAATGAATCCCCTACTAGTTCTGTTTAAATACATTTTTTTTCTGTATTACAGTGTAAATATCAGCATATGACTTGATTTTTCAGTGCTCATCATAAATTATATTATCTTTTGTCTGTTCATAACCTAGATTGGTGATAAGGCAAAGCCACATTGTGTTGCACAATAAGGTTAATGTGTAACAGATCGACAATATTTAGCAATTGAATGAAGATAAAATGTTCCCACACAGTTCAGACAGTAGGAACAAAGAAGCGATCCCATGGCAACAGTATAGTATGAATTTGAACTATCATATTAGGTAATGAGACAGTGCTTACTTTTAAACAACTAATAAAAAGTAACTATGACAATAAATGCATTGTCTGTACATGTATATTGCATTATTAATGCTGTATGTGTTTGCATTGTTTATAGATTGACTACAATAAACCTAAACATTTAACAGTCAAGATACACAATGAATGCGCTTGTTATCACAGACAGCAGTAGCTAATCCATTAGACTTTTCTTGATTCCATGTAAGGCTTTCCTGTTTTAATTCAGCCTTCTAAACTGGAGGGTGGAAATCTGTAGCTGAGGATTGGCTAGTACTGGAATATCCATTGGGTGGCAGTAACAGTATCTTTTTATGACTTGCAGTTGCAGCAGGCTGGAGAATGCATTCAATCAAATGAGGAGATCTTATTGAAACACTGGATTCATTTATGCATTGCAGTTTCTCCCCCTTTTTCTGTCTATCTGTGTCTCTCTATTACCTCCCTCCTTGTCCCCCTCTCTCCTTTCTTTTCCCTTTTTTTCTGGATGGTAGCTGTTAATCAAGTTTCATTATTACATGTTGTTCACTTGTCATCCTCATTGGAGATTAGCATCATTCGGGAGCTAACAGACAACTGATTTTAATTCCTTTTCTGTTTTACCTCCTTCATCTTCATTTGGGAGTGCTAGGACCCAGGGACACCCTTTCAAACAGCAGGAGTTCTTTCACATAGCAGTACAGTGCAAGGAAAACCCCATTGGATCTGTTATTGCAGGATACTTGTGAAATATACATACACTGCTTCTTTTTTCCCTGGCTGCATCTTGAATATGGAGAAATCTTACGTCTATAGTGGGGCTTTGCTTTGAAAGGCTGCAGGCGCGGTGAAGATTTTCTCTCTTCCTGTTGATAACAGACTTCTGTGGCTCTCCCTTCTTTTTTAATTCCAGTTCTTTTTACCCTTTTCATTCACACCTGGATTGGATCTTCTACACTGAACATAACTGGGTACTTTCAGAGCTGAAGCAAGCTGCACGTCTTAAAAGGTATCCTCGGGTCTAGATGGAATTATTCTGTATGGTGGTGAACTTGGCACTTGTGAATGGGGATCCTTTTACTGATTGCTAGCAGAAGAAATATACATATATTTCTACACAAATATCAAGGGGATTAAACGGTGGATCTGCTGACTAAGCATTGTGATGACCAGCTCTCACCTTGCTGACTGATTCCAACAGCAGAATATTTTGGAAGATCGTGCTGGGTAAGATCATTTTCTGTCTATTGAAAGCTTGCAGGTGTCTAACTACTGAAACTTGGGTGCTTCTGAAAAAAAATGGGACTCTCCGATTGCTGCAGAGCATTAAACATATTGAAAACGAATAGGAAATCTATAACTGCAGATAACATTTTTTTTTTTTTGCTCTTGTCTTTTGTGATCAGGGCACTGTCTTTTCTGCCATATATAATACTGGTGCCGATATACAGCATGAATATCTATATTCAGGGTTAATGCAATGTTTGCGGGAGGCAAGTATTAATATTAGGTGAAAACGGAAAGCAGATCATTCAGACTTAGCGCAGTTTGATTGGATAATTGTTAAATCTTTATTAAAGAATGTGTTTATTTATTTTTTTATTAACTCTGATCATTAGTATCTGGTGCATTGATCACAGGAGCTGCAGCACCCTGCATAGTAGCATATATTCCTATATATTCAACCACTGCTTCTAGTGTGCCATTTTTCTACTTAGCAGGAGGTTAAATTACATTAAGTGTATTGGTATAGATTGATATGCAATTATTTCTGCAGATTCTGCAGGAGAATAATATAGCTGCAAGCTGTTGGATGAAAAATAGCACAGCACAATGCCTGGCTCGCAGAATCAGTTTTAGGCACAATCTCTGGTGTGTCAGAGCCACTACAGCAATGCTGTCAATTAAGATGCATACATCCCATGAAAAATCATTCTGATGCTACATGCAGATATTGGTGATGTCAATGTACAACTACGTTAAATCTGGCAGGATTTATATATGTAGAGTGCAGTATGTGTTGGGCTTATGACTTCTATTACCAAACATGAATTGGGGAAAAAAAAGTTTTGCTGCTATAGAATGAAACATATAGTAGTAAATTGGCCATACCAGTGGCAGTCTGTATGATGGAATGATAGTGCTTAGTGTGCACTGTAAAGTTCTATGTGAACTATGAAAGGATCTCCAATGGGATCTCTGATCCTTGTTGCATTAGGTTTTGCTATTTAGAGAAAAGGTGGGGGTGGGGGGAAGGTCTACTGGTACATGACAGGCTATTACTTCCCTAAAATGAGAACACAGAGGAATATAGACTACTTAAAGAATGGATTATATAAATAATTTGCTTTAACTTTGAATGCTCCTGTCAGTAGACTTGAGATGAATTGACAGGGATAGTGGGAGTAAGGAGGGAGGAAAGGATCTTGAGACGAGATTTTGCTGCAATTCTAATATCGTGTGCCATGCATTTGGCACCAGTCTTCTTACAGTATCTATCTATATATATATATATATATATATATATATATATATATATATATATATATATTGCACAGGAATTGCTAGTAAAAGCTGTTAGGTTTGCACACCAGCTTAGCAACATCTTTAAAACTCCAGAATATAGCAAGTGTAACAGTCAACAAAGGTCCCATTGACAAGATCAGCCTGCAGTCTTTGTCAAGGTCAATGTTGAGGCCAGTGTTTTAATGTGATGTTTGCAAATAATGCAGTGGGGTTAGGGAGGTACTGAAAGGGGTTATGTATAGCAACAATTCACAGAACCAGAGTAAAGCTAGTTGTCTTGTGTGTTACTTTATTCATTGCAAAATGGGTCTCCTGGCCAGTACACATGCACATAACTAATCAAGTCAAACAAGTTTGGAGGAATTTCAAATATTAGATGAGGACAGATTACCAGTCAATGTTATTAAACATTAAAAATAAGTTTAAAAAATTATGACTTTTGTTTTAATTTATTTGTCTACATGGACAGTAGAACATTTTGGGAGTTATAAATGTGATTCAAATAACACAGAACATAAATCATAACAACACCAATGAAAATAATATTGTGAGGCTTCATGGCATAAAATGGCTCCTAGCCGAGAGTAGTTATAATAAGGTTTGTGTGTTAGCAAACTTTTTATATAACATAAAATAAATGCTCTCATGTCCCTTTCAGATGTCTGGTTTCTAAAGCTTGCAGTTAATAGGAGATTATTAATTTAATTTTGTATAGCAATATATTTATACTTTAAGGCTGGTAACCTCTTTGGTATTTTATTAGCTGAACGTTGTTTAAAGCTAATAATGCACTATCGCGCAAGATGGTTCATGGGTGGCAAACAGAGGCAGATGTCAGGTGCTAAAATATGTCAGTTGTTTAGCATCACTTGCAGCATGCTATAATTCGGTCCAGGGTTAGAAGATGGATGTCTTGTGAGAGCTGTTTGTCTGATTTTCCTTGTTAAATGGAAGATACTGTCTTTACCCAGGAATGATGAATTGTATTTTAAAAAAAGAAAAAGTCAAACACATGTTCTCAGAAATAAATGTAAAACTTTAGATATAGAGTAAAAAGTGATGTTAGATTATCTGAATTCAGCATGTGAAAACCAGAATGTCGTTATTCTATGTGCATCATAAAGAGATCATTCCACTGTGATCTATGTTATAGGAATACATTCCAAAGCATGGCAAGCTCTGTTTCATAAGTAAGAAGAATGTGCTTCTGAATGCTAGGTTTTAACTGTCAGGTCTTGGTGCTGGTTACTACTCAAGCAGCACTTCGACACATTACAGATGGAGAAGAATGTATTGTAGCATTTAGCTCAGTTAAATCACCAATTAGAAAAATCAGTATTAAACCTTTTATTTTTATTTAAATGCTTGAGCTTTAACATGCTCTATAATTTGTATATAAATGTGGGCCGCCATATGCTCTGAAGTCTGCTCAATGTGCATACAATGATAAAGAAGTTATATATTGTATTAGAGGTATAATGCAGAAGTGATTGTTGTATTTATAATATGTCGACATTGTAATTGGTGAAACATGAAAACATACATAGCTTGTCTTTTTCCCAACACTATAAATTGTATGATAAATAGGGTTATTGTTATATATCTAGCTTTTTCTACTTTATTATTTTGTATTGTTTTGTGAGTGTATGTGTGTGTGTCTATATATATATATATATATATATATATAATTAAAGGTATCTGCAATGTGTTGCTTGTGCATATAACTGTGAAATGGTTGTCTCGTGCTTCCATCCTTCAGGGGTCAGAATAGCACTATAGCTGCAGTACAGTATTTATTGGCTTCATCCCGAACCATGTTTTAATACAGTTTTTTACTGTACGTAGTTTAGTTTTTTATTTTTATGTGCTTTATAAATAACTACATTCGTTCAGCAATGTAAGTAACCTTGAGCATACAAGAGAAAGATAAAACAATTGTTAGAGTGATATAATGAATGACATGATGATGCATTTTCCAACTCAACACTATGTACATTGTATGGTGTGTAGCTTAGAGACTTATTTTCCTGGATGCAGGATGTCATTTCCATTCTTCTTTTCAGTTTTCCTATAATGAATGTTCCCTAGAATAATGTATAATTATATATGTGTTGACAGTTTTGGAGGCTATTTCTCATTGCTATAGGTGACAAAATATAATAGGGTTTGTGATGCATATTGTACACGGTTGCTTTTTAACCCTTTAAATGTGTTGGTGTTACCAAAATAAGATGCTAAAACAATGACATTAATACATTATGAGTTATTAGCAATTATTTAAAATCCCTCTGTACTCAGCATCCCAGTCTGAAGGCTTCAGTGGTATAAGAGTTCTTATAACAGTTTAATAATCCTCAGCAAAGAACTACACACAATGCATTTTTCCTGATGCAAGCAAAAATGAGATTAAGAGATCAATGCACATTTTTGTACAAAACCAAATTTAGGGCAAGACAGAATAGTCATTTGCCTTTCATCTCAACTTTCCTGTAGATTCCCCTTCAGTAGCCTTTGCTCTCGTTTTGATATACAGTACATTCAATATTGCTTTCACTGTGTAAAATATAAAATAATAAAATATTTTATTTCTACAATCAATATTTTAATGTTCAACCCTGTTTTTTTTTTATTTCATACGTACAGTAGCTTATCTCATACAACAACTAACCATATTTGTCCCAATTTCAAGGTAAGGTTGGTTTGCCCTAGATTCAAGGCCAGGGCTAGTGTGAACCTAGGTGGTCACTCAGGACGCCATTGTTTAGGTGGTACCTAAAACACCGAATAATAATTTTCCTCATCCAGTGTTTTTAATGCCCCATGTGGCGTCTGTGGAGAGTTGGCTGCTGACATGAAGGAGAAGGAGCCAACAGCTTCTTATATATGAAGCTGTCGGCTGCTACTCCTCAATGTCATTGATGCATTAAGAGTGTGGTACTGGGCTATGATGTCTCAGCCCAGTCCCACCCTCCAGGTCTGAGAAGCAGAAGCTGCAGCCACCAACTCCTAAGTGCTAAGGTAATAGGGGGGAGCACACCTAGGGTGCCCAGAGAGATTCCGTCAGCCTTGCTTACATTCTCCCCATACCATGCCAGAAGCCAGAATAAAATTTAACACAATGCCAAGAGACGGTCAGGAATGTTATAAATATTCTGTCCTTTACTTCGTGCAAAATTAGCCAGAATTCACGAAAACATTATACAGTATATTTTTTCATTTTTACCAATTTGATCAATAATTGTACAATATGTGGCTCTGTTTAAAACATTTCAAATTCAAACAAATTGTATGTGAGTCAGCAGAAAATCGAGATGGATGATGATGTGCATTAACATGTGTGTTAAATAATAGGGAAATGTGTGAAACCAATTTCCTTCCATTGCATTCAGACCTGATTGGATTATTGTAAACTAATCTGATCTGTGCAATTTTGGCCTAATTGGTCATAGATCTGATTAGATTGCAATGATCCAGTCTCATCAAGTTGTAATGTGTTTTTCGGCAGCATCAAGCCGTAATTTATCACACAATTACACCTATTTATTGTATCCTTTCCTACCTAATGTACACAGAAGGAGTGTGTTTCTTTTAGACAAGCAGCAAGTTTGAGCACCAACCACAAGGTGCATCAGTTCTTCCTTTCACCTCTAACATGTCACCACGCCATAGTGAAATGATGGGGTGAATGGGGTTAATAAAGGTGTGCTGGGGCACACGATGCATTAAAAAGAAACATGTTCCATTTGTACAAATGTAGACACTTTATATTCTAAGTGCAATGTTACTTGGTCACATGAAAGTGATTTTTTTCCTCTGCTTTTGTCATTAATGGCTACTGTATCTGACATGCAACATTGATGGAAATGAAATGCTTTTTACCATGTCATGAATGAGTGTATGACCTGACTATGATTAGGCATAGTAAATGCCTGACCTGAGAAACTTCTCAGTCCTCTAGTTTTTGTTAGTTTATTCATAAACTACGTGATGTAATTCTGCCATATTACTGATCAGGGTAACAACATTGACATCTTAATATTCCCATTGTATTGTGAATACTTAGAAACTAATGTTGTTTGCTAATGTAGAATGAAATAGAGTTGTATTGTGTATTTGTTTCCATTAACTATTCCTTAAATGTGCTTTATTTATATTTATTTTATAAAGTTACAGTCATAAATAAGTACATAAGCAATGCAGATTTAATAAACATGAACAAATAACATGCTGTATATTTATGCACTAAAGGCATTTAATTTCCATTTAGTTGCAAATGCAGTCCAATAGTTTGGATTAATCAGAAGTTAGCCAATACAGCAACCAAAAATCGTGTTTACACATTTGTGGTGGTTTTATTGCCTAAGAAAAAGCTGAAAAATTCCATTTGATAGCATGCAGGTGACTGGGGACATTGTTGACAGGCACCGAGCACAGTCTTAGCTACTCCGCTCCCTGTCACTTTGTTATTATTATTTGCTCTATAATTACCTGCCCGCTTGTTGTTGTCAGTAATATCAACACCAAAACTGTTGGGCATTGCGATCATTAGCCACAGCAGGTCAAACCATTTGGCAATGTGTTTGGTTGGAGCTACTATTCATTTTATCGTGATTAGCTTGAAATATAAAATACAATTAATATACTGATTTCTTCCGCATGAAAAATCAAACAGCAAACTAAATTGCATGACACACAATGGACAAACCACTATTTTTGGCCTGATAGTGGTGTGCATTTTCATTTGCCAAATAATTTTTTTTATATAGTTGCACATTTATTTCTTCTACACTCTTCTGCAAACATATATGAACAAAAATATTCTATGTTTAGTTGTATACATTTCTATTGAAGATTTATATTTTGACCTTGTAGAAACCCAGATAATTTGTCACTGTTCCCAGATTCAGCCATTTTGCACAGTTGGTAAAACGTAATTGTTTCACTTATACTTGCCAACTTTGTCAATCGCCCCTTCAGGAGATCCCAGAGGTGTTCTCCAGGGTGAAAGAGGAGGGGGGTGTGACAACGCAATTGTGTTATCATGGCCATGTTCCATCCATGCAATGCCATGACTTGCGTCATTGGGCAGCGGGGATAGGGCCATGACGCGATTCACATAATTAAGCCTCACTGTGGAAGTGGGTGGGATGCAGGAAGGTGGTCTACTCTCCCGGGTGCATGGGAGAACTACCTGAAATTCTTTAGTCTCTTGGACATTCCAAAAGAGGTCATAAAATAGTGGCACTCTGACACTATAAACAAGAGGGAGATTGCTATTGTTTCTAAGGTAAAGATGGAGGTCATTACGGTGGAAAGATATGTAAGGAGCATGCTCCTGTTTCTTCAAGATAAAGAAAGCAACCATCAAGCAAAATTGACCCAGAGCTTCTCACAGGACAAAGCCCAAGTTGGCATTTCAGCACAGTTGCTGTTTCATTTAAAAAAATAATTTCAGGAATAACCAATGAAGTGGCTGCTGAAAATCGCTATAATACCGGCAGCAGAGCCATCCACCCCAATTGTGGCAGCACCAGCATCTTCACAGAGGTATTTCCGAACAATATATTAAATAGATTATTATTATTATTATTATCATCTTTGACTTATAAGGCGCCACAAAAGGTCCACAGCGCCGTACATTACATGTACAGAAAACAGAGAACCAAGACACAATATGATACAAAAATATATACAAACACAGGTGACAGGGTAAAGCAAATCAGATTATTTCTGGGACAGATAGTGAAATGGATGGTAGAAATCAGCGAGAAGAAGGCCGAAGTTTAAGAAAACAGGGAAAACTAGGCTAACGAAGCAGGCCAAGAGGTACAGAGGGTGATGGAATAGTAGATGAAGCACACAAGGAAAGAGGGACCTGCTCATGAGAGCTAACATCCTAAAGGGAAGGGGGAGACACAAATAGGGTGGTACTAACTGGGGGAGAGAGCCAGGCCAAGGAAGTTAGGAGGAGGACTGATAGACTTGAATAAAGAAATTAGTCTTAAGGGCACTGATTACTTATCTTAGCTTTAGGGTTGTGTAAATGCATTTTTCATTAGATTTTTTTTAAGAACTAAAGAAATATATATTGTATTATTCCTACTGCACACCTTTCCTTAACTCATGTAGCAGACTTGCAAGTCAAGGAGTAGCAACAGAAACAAAGAAGACTACACAGTCAGTAAAAAAGGTAACAAAACATTCTTTTGATTCATTAGTGATAGAACAAAAAAAACAAAGGGAGGGATAATAATGCAAAACCTGAAATAAGCAAATACATTGAAAAAGGCAAAGAAATTGCATACTGTTTAAATAACTATTATGCTCTGTATTCAAAGGTGTCACCTTCTCTATAGTGGACAAATATACCCTACTGTACTGAAGACAGAAATATATTTACAACAGATGAGGTGTTTCTTGACCTCGCAAAATTAAAAAGTCAATAATTAGTGCATGAAGTGCCATTAACCAAACTTTTTAAACAATGGCTGCTGAAAGGTTTAATTCCAGGTTACTGCAGATTGGCAAATGCAGTTCTTTTACATAAAAAGGCAGTAGGACTATACACGTGCGAGTCACATATTAATAGCTGAGAAATTAATGACAGACAAATGACAAGATCTAAGGCAGCATACCTGGCAATCTAATGAATTTATCTCACTTGATAACTAAAGTAATAGGTCAGGGTAGAGCAGGTGATATTGCTTATCTATATTTAGATTCATAAACTAAAAATCCTGGGCTTTAACTCAGATAATGGGATTTACAAAGGTTTTGGCTAAATGAGAGAGAGAGTGTTGTAGTCACTTTTGGAAGCTCAGATGAAGGTCTGGTATTGGTGTACACAAGGGATCATTCATTGGTCCTGTTTATAGTAAATTAATTAAAAAATATATGGGACTAATTCTATCCCTTCATATGCCAGTTTATGGCAGGTACATACAGTAGAAAAATGAGCTGAGATGGAGAAATCACAGAAGGAACCTAAGGTATATCTAAAAGCATAGTGTTAAGCTAAAGTTATGTCTCAACGCATCATGGTGTTTAGATATGTGACAAAAATGAAACAATTTTCTCATTCACTGATCTGTGCAAAATACAATTAAAGTAAAAGTGAGATTATCCCGCTTTCATACTGCCGCCCCGGCAATATCCGGGGTTTTTCAAGCCGGGTTTTTGCCGGGGCTCGGAGCGTCCCATCTCAGAAACACCATTCATACTGCACCTCGGACCCGGGAATTTCCCGGGTTGACCCCATTCATACTGCACAAGTCTGTGCCCTGGCAATTTGTGGGAGTCATCAGCAGAGCAGTTTTCATTGGCTGAAAACATTTTTTTTTTGTAATAGTCTGCTTTTCTGCTGTTTTGTCCATAAAGATGTGTGAGTGTATCTTATAAGATATTTTAATTTTTATTGTTCCATTGTATCATTTGTAAACAATCAGACATTTGTTCAGTGTTTCCACCAATTCTGTTCTGTACTGCTCACCGCTCCGTACTTTACTTTAGTCACCTATGTAAAGTATGTGCGACCTTTCTCTTTCGTTTGTTCCTTATAGTGTGGATGATAGAAGTAGTTGTTTCAGTCCATACTGTTGTTTTCCTCTCAAGTTTTTTTTTCCTGGTTTTATGTATGCAGTTAATGTAAATATTGTGAGCATTACAGGTCATTGCAGTGTTGACACTGTGACATCATCCTCCACAGACAGGCAGACAGCCAATCAGCTTGTTTTCTGTGCAACCCGGGTCCGACCCGGTAATTACCCCTCGATAAATCCCGGGTTGAAGACCCGGGTTTTTAGACCCGGGATTTTTGACTTGTACCATTCATACTGCACCAAGACCTGGGTCGTTTGAGCTCGCCCCGGTAAAAACCCGGGATTTTGGTGCAGTATGAATGGGGTATTAGAGAGCTTTTACATGTGTACTCTGAATTTATACTCATTTTAACTACAACTTCCGTCACTTTAATCCAGCTCTTTGCATCATGTGTGTTTTTGAAGTTTTTATGGATGATGCTTGGTAGATGGAGATACATTTTAAACTTCTTTACTGTTACAACACCAAGGTTAAAATACATCATCCTCATCATCATTTATTTATATAGCGACAGCAAATTCCGTAACGCTTTACAATTGGGAACATGCACAGTAATAAAATAATACTCATTAATACGACAGAGGTAAGAGGGCCCTGTTCTCAATCTAAAATACACTCCCTTAATTGCATTCCCAATTTTCCATTTTTTCCTGCAATCATCATTTTTTAAAGTCTAGAACAGGAAATCAAACCAAGAAAATATTATTTAATCTCTTTTCATCATTAGTAAATTGTATGCGACATCAGGCCACTAATGGTAAAATAATGACCTGAGGGAATAGGCTTTTGTTCTTCTGCAATTGACACTTATAATTTTTCAACAATAACAATCATTTACTTTAGGTGTTACAGCTTAATTGAATACACAAGTTATACTTAACTGGTAATAATAATATGTCATGTGACACAAATTCTTGACCATATTAAATCTACTGTGCTTCTTCAAAGTCTCACCACAAGCCTCATGAGTTTATATCTATAGCACTTCTAGTGGAAAAATAACAGGGTAGACACATAAGTCATCAAAAGGCTAAGATTATTTTTTAAGAGATTGTTTATTGGTCTAAATGGAGCTATAGTAAATGATTTGTCCACTTTATGACAACTTCCATTAACATATTCTCACCTCATGTGACCCAATCCCACCTCTACCTGGATCCAGGAGTCAATCACAATTGCAAGATTGCAAGTAGCTTATTTTCATTCTTGCCTAAGAAGCTGCATTTGCTTTATGTAATAATAATAATAATAATAATAATAATAATAAAAATAAAAATAATATTAATAATAATAATATTTATGCGGTATCAACATATTCAAAAACACTATATAACCACTGAGAAAAAATAAATGTTCCACGAATAATAATGCAGTACAGTACAATGAAACAGAAGCTAAGTAAGACCTGATCACTAGAGCTTAGCAAAGAAGACACAAGACACGAATGCTTTTTTGTAAAGTGAACCAGCCATTTATATATCTACAAAGATCATCTGCTTCTAGGTGCTTAGTAATACTGTGTGAACTGCCCACCCAGCTAGTGTCTATGCAAACATAATTTAATGTGAAGATTCATGTGTCTCTAATTTCCAGGCTGACAATATTTAAAGAATACCTTCAAAATCTGTTATTGTTCTACACAGAATAAGTTGCATTTTTCTGATGCAATGTATCAGTTTTTGTGCATTGACTCACTAGTGAATCTATTCTTGACCTTTTCATCTCTAAACAATAAAAGAAAGTTTAGTAACTGAGTACTTGATAAATGACTATGGTCGTTGATAGAGCAACTAGGAAATGAAAGGAAAGTGATAATATAATGAAATGGGTTACTACCTCTGAATTACTTTCGCCTTCCCTGTCACATTTATAGTGACATAGTTGTGACATAAATGTATTCACATTGGTTTCTATATCTGAAAGGCTTGTTACCATCTGAGTGTGCTCCAAGGCTTGGACCAGGCATTAAAGTTACGAGGGAATTCACATGGTAGCCCAAGCCTTAGTGAGGCCCAGTAGCATAAAACATATGAGAATAATAATATATATATATATATTAGATTATTATGTATTTAAAGTATAACATATGTTTGCAACACCATTTTGTACCAGAAACTTGTGCCAGCCATTAGACTGGCACTTGACCGTAGACCATAATTCATACTGATTTGTTTACACTGCTAAATTAATCCTTAGTGCCAGCTTTTATTATGTCACTTTGATATTGCAGGCAAGACATATTAAGACATCTTCTAATATACTTTAGTTTTGATAGTACCAATATTTTCTACAGCACTGTACAATCAGAAAATCAGGTTCGTCAATCGATACCCCAGTGGAACTTACAACCTGATGTTTCCAATCTGATGACAACAGGCACACATACCATGGTCAGGTTATAAGGCAAAAGCCAGTTGCAGTATATCTTTGCACTGTGGGAGAAAGTAGAGCACCTGGAGGAAACCCACATGAGCACAGGGAGATGCAGTTCCCTGTGGCATGTCAAGCCCATTGCTAATGTCAGTATATTTGGTCAAACTTTTCTGCATGCAGGAAACTTTGTTTATAAACATTTCTTACATGTTCAAACATTTTATTAGTAAATAAAATATACAGCTGCTGTCTCAATGTGTTATCTAATGATAACGAAAGCTATACTGCTTGGATAATTAATTGAATTACTAACCAAACATCTGCCGATGTGCAACCCATGTTTACACAGAGGCAAGAGATATAATCTTAACAACCTATAACAGTTTGGACCTTGCAAAATTGCCTTCAGTCACCATACATACTGTGTGTATTTTATCTCCAAGACCCCTACATTTTGCAGCTGTTGTAAAACAGACAGTAACAGGGGTAAATCAATACAATCACAAAATCACTTAAAGCTGTAATTTAGATTATCATGGCAACACTGATGAGCAGTAGAGAAACAGGAATTTGGCAAATACAACATGAAGGATGCTTGGATTTCTAAACCTAAATTCTATTTTCTCCTTGAGAGCTTGTGATGATTTATAGAAATGTATTTTTATAGATTGAAAAAGTAACAACTAACACAATCAGAGAGCAGTGATATTCATCAAGAGAAATAGGTTCCTGTTTCTCATCTTAAGCAAACAGTAGTTACACATTATTTTATTTTTGCTGGCACACTCCTGGTATTTAAAGACTTCTTTCTGGAATTTTTTTGTATGTTTCAATGTCACTGTATTTTTTATATTATGTACATTACATGTATTATGCCCACACTGTAAATGTGTAATCATGGGCTGAATTATTTTCATTTATTTATTTTCTACAGACGGGATGTGAATGTTTGCCAACTGCTAATTTACAAGGATTGTTGTAGGTTTTAAAGAGTTGTCCCTGGAAATGTCCATATTTTTAATTTCTGGCAAACAGCACAATATTATTGCCCTTTGCAACTCCATTCTTAGACTCTGGGATTCAGAAAGTCAATTTTATTGAACATGGACATTTAAAATACACAAATGATATTAAAGCCAAATTATTTGTATTATTATTGTTATTAATTATTATTATTATTATTATTATTATTATTATTATTATTAACATTGGTGTTGCTGTTGTTGTTGTTTTTATTAATATTTATATGACACCAACATATTCAATAACACTATATAGTCATTAACAAAAATTGTATGAACCATGCTCGAGTGCATGATAGTCTACCAAGTCAGTACAATGCATGATGTGCTTAGATGTAACTATATGGGCAGTGTGGACAGAAAATTGGACAAATATCTACTATTAAAGGCACAAGTGACTTGTAATCTCTGACTGATAGAAAATAATGGTGGACGGCCCTGATTTCTCGATTTCAAGAGGAGCAGCTGTGTTCAATCGGGACTGGTGACATTTAAACGCAGCTATAATAAACAACAACAAATACTGGAGGACCTCTTGTGTTCCGATCTACATCTCCCAAAATGTTCTGATAATCAGGGGCTGCATGCATATTCTGTTTTATCCCAGGATTGGATAATTTCTGTACTGCTGACCCTTTTGTTTTATATATTTTTTGTTTATATTGTTACTTTTATCATGTTATTAAACAAAATTTGCTTCTAAAATATGATTAAACAAAATGATTTTTTCATAGACATCTATAGTACTTATTACTACAATTTTCTATTACTAACATATTAAGGATTGTTTTTCTAAATGTAATTTTTGATTGATTGATATCGGTTGAGAAACTCTGATATGAATGTTCTTCGATGTTTAATATTCGAAGTTTAGAAGCTTCAGTGGCACGTACATCTGAATGTTTTGAAACTGACATTGAAGAGGAATTTCCTATAAAATCATTCGCCATAACTAAAGGCAGTATTATTATAATACATAGTCATGTGAATGGCAGCAGAGTGGGCAATTCAGGTTTATTTTGACTGCACTGTGTGTGATTTGTCCAGCAGCAATCTGTATTTAATTACATACAACTAGGTGGAAACTTTGTATGAAATGTGATTTATTTGATATATATATGAAGCTATCGCTTTACCGTGCAATTGTCCCAGTTTTCCAATAATAAATAACCCTACTGATTTTTTATTTAAAATTACTTCCTTGGCATTGACTCATTGAGCACACACATATCATTACTTATATCAAAGTATCTAAAGTGTCAGAAACAAGATTAATGATTGTTTTATGTCTACAAAAGTATGCTTTTATTGTACAGTACAATATGTAAGATTAGCAAGGCACTCAGGTTCTGAGTGGGTGAATATGAAATAGAATGTGGACAATCTATAGACATAGACTTAAGGTAAACATTACCTTTAGTTCTATGAGTCATAGAAATAATTACAACTTGCATTATATCTACAGTATATACAGTAGGTGAAAACACATCACACATTCACAGTTTGAAACAAATGATTTCTTGAAGCAGTGGTGCGAACAATGATTTTTACCAGTCCAATTGTTAACTTCAAATCCATATTATCAATTACACACTGGGTAAAATGTTTAGAAAGTACTGCTGTATGAATATTTTCTTTTACCGTAGACTTTGACAATTCAGCATTGCCTGATGAGGGGATAGAGTTGAGTCAAGCCAGGTTAAATCTAGATAATACAGAAACTCAAGGTGTGAATCCATGGGCTTTCACCGGCTCTGTAAGAGTAAGCATGCTTTTTCCATACTTTTGTACAGCTGTACTTCACTTAGATTCCCTGGTGCTTGGATTTCAGTGATATAATATTTTAAAGGATAATTCCACCCAAAACTGAAAAGTCGGTTTTCAGTGGAATATTAGAAATTATATCCCATCACAAAAGTTTACTAACTTGTGGCAAGTGTTAACAATATTTAGTGGGTCGGGTCCCCCAATATCTACAACATGCCCAGTGCGGTTTTCCTAGCACCTGCTCCCTCCCGAAACCCAAAGAACCTTGTGAACTTTAGGCACTAGGCAAGTAAACTTCTGGGATGGGTTCTAACTTCTAATATTTCACATAAAACTACATTTTCAGATTTGGGTGGAATTATTTTTTAAAATATTATAACACAGTTGATACAATTTCTTGCATAAATGAATTTCTGTTTTACCCAGTGAAAAGCCCTGATATTTATAAATTGTTTCCTAAGCCAATATGTTTTTGTATCATACCCCATTCATACTGCACCAAAATCCCGGGCTTTTGCCGGGGCGAGCTCAAATGACCCGAGTCTTGGTGCAGTATGAATGGTACAAGTCAAAAATCCCGGGTCTTCAACCCGGGATTTATCGAGGGGTAATTCCCGGGTCGGACCCGGGTTGCCTGCACTATGAATGGTGCAACCCGGGTTTTTCAACCCGGGTTGCACAGAAAACAAGCTGATTGGCTGTCTGACCTGTAATGCTCAAAATATTTACATTAACTGCATACATAAAACCAGGAAAAAAAAACTTGAGAGGAAAACAACAGTATGGACTGAAACAACTATTTCTATCATCCACACTATAAGAAACAAACGAAAGAGAAAGGTCGCACATACTTTACATAGGTGACTAAAGTAAAGTACGGAGCGGTGAGCAGTACTGAACGGAATTGGTGGAAACACTGAAGAAATGTCTGATGTTTATAAATGATACAATGAAACAATAAAAATTAAAATATCTTATAAGATACACTCACACATCTTTATGGACAAAACAGCAGAAAAGCAGACTATTACAAAAAAAAAAAATGTTTTTAGCCAATGAAAACTGCTCTGGTGATGACTCCCACAAATTGCCAGGGCACAGACTTGTGCAGTATGAATGGGTTCAACCCGGGAAATTTCCGGGTCCGAGGTGCAGTATGAATGGTGTTTCTGAGCTGGGACGCTCCGAGCCCCGGCAAAAACCCGGCTTGAAAAACCGGGGATATTGCCGGGGCGGCAGTATGAAAGCGGTATCAGTCTATTGTCTGCACAAGCGATCCCACGCTGAATTGTATTCAGTATAATACACAACATAATAGCTTTTTGTTGGCAAACAAACAAAGAGACCATTTTCCCCATGTTAACTGGTCTATATGTGTGGAAGTCTTAAAAGACCTAGAAATGTTGAGTATACTGAAGATAAAAACTGTTTCCACTATTGATCAGTGCTTCTGGAGGAGGTTGCCATTTGAAGTTCACAGCTTGCTTCTTGACCAGGTAATTCCACATGCCAGAATGTGCAGTAATGTACTCCCATGAAGAGAAGGCATCAGGTTGTATAATGGGCACAATTGGTAGCCAATGACAAAATGTTTGCAGAAAACTAGCCCCACTGTGACAGCACAGTTATAGAAATCTTATTTCATGTACACTGTAAAACAAGAAACAATATGTTGTAGAAAAAGTAATGTGGACATAAAATGAGAGATGACATAGGAGCATATATGTGCCATATACCTGCATTAATTGACTGCATTTATTTATATATGTTTATAATACTGATTTTCAAGCTTATTACGTACCCCCAACAGTTAATGCTTTAAATATTTCAATGTGTGAGAGCAGGTGGCATCATTACTGACCCAGACCATTAGATGATTTTACATGTGCACATTTAAAAAAGTCTTAAATTGTGAACTGTTTGGGGTACAGGTTTAAAATCCCCTGGAAACAACTGCTACACAGGGATTAGATCTACCAGAAATCAGCCAAAATAAAGGATACAGTTTTAAAGCAAAACACATAGAAAAGGTCATTTACAATGGTGCAAATTAATTATTGTGAGACCATACAACTATGGGCCTGATTTAGAGTTGAACGCAAGTGTTTTTGTTCAGAGCATAAGTCACTTTTAACCAAAATTCTGTCTCAGTTTGCACTCCGACTGAGATGGATCTCCCTGTTGCACCTTTCTGCGCTTAGAGAGGTGGAACGGGGGAGGAAGGTAGTGGGTGAGCCTAGCAATGTAAAGACATGTTCATGCTCTTTACATGCTGTTTTGAGTTGAAAACAACCGCAAATAGGTCTCTAGGAGACATATCTTTTGTGGGTGCTTTCACTGGTGCATTAAAAAATTTATTTAATTTTTTTAAAAAAAAGTGTGTACCCCTCCCAAACAGCATAATCAACCCTTGTACTGTTTGTGAGGGGGAGTAAGAACAATTTTTATTAAATTTTTTTATTTTATTATCTGCTTTACAGGGCGCCGTGCATAATACACTTGCACGCCGGCCTGTAAGGCAGAGAAAGAGGTGTGTTTGTGCAATTTGCACAGTATTTTAAGTCATACTCCAATACTGTGAAACTTACGGGATGCAATTTACACTTACGATTTCAGTGTAAATTGCGTCTGACTCTAAATGAAGCCCTATGTGTGCACTGTTGTATTTTTGTGTTCTGAAAAATTCCTGGCTGTTCATATTAAGATGGCCGTGGAACTTAAGTGGTGCAAAATTTTTTTATCTTCTGATGGGGAATTCTTTGCTAAAAGCAGACTAGCTAAAGTAATATGTCTCATATTGTGAGCAAAATTCAGATTTTATATTGTGTTATGTGGCATTTGCAAATTTAGGGGGCATTCCTAATGTAGTGAGTGGCCACACAGCCTTTTAACCTGATTTCTCGGACTGGGTGAGAAAGAGCAGATTATCCGTGGAGGTTAACTCCTTATTATCTTGCGCCAGAAGTAAGACATGTAAATTGATTGCAGTAACCGTGGCTTAGTACAAGAGATAATGTGTTGGCCTTTAATTTCAATTTCACATATTTTGTGCTTGGTAACTGACAGTTATAGAAAGGAATAGCACCATGACCACTACAAGATGCAGGAAGTGGCAGCAGCAATGCTCACCTGTGCTTTCCCTGTATATGCTAGTGCAAACCTGTGCCGTTTTAGTTTATAGAACATTCTACAGACATATTTACAAATGTTACCAGAAAGTTCCTAAGTTCTAACGTTTACCCAGTTGTATATTCCATCAAAATTCCCTTGAAATATTGCACTGTCTGGCGTTTTATGATAACATATGGTTAAATCAGTGCAGATGGGAGATCTGCTATTGGCTACAGAATGTGGGTCATCAAAGAGCTGCATAGTTGCAGCTTCTGTGTTGACACTCCAGTCTCTGTTTACTAAGACCTGAATAAATGTGCAATTTATTCACAAAACATTCCCAGGTGTGAATACCAATTAATTTACACAACGTGGACTGGAACAAAAAATGAATAACAATACTTATTTTATACGTAAGAATAGAAATACAAATACTGTAAATAATGTTCAACTTGCCTGCAAAACATAGTATATGATATATTTTAATGAAAGCATACTTAGCAATATATGACTATAAATATAATTAATATTTTTGTATTAGTACTATTTTGTGTAACCCTTTAAATAGTTGTAATTTTAATAATGTTATTAGTTAATAAAATGAGTCAATTGATTGCTTTATCCTTTTTTTTTTGTTAAGCAGTGTTTGCTAAACCCATAGCAGACACATAGCAAAGTTTGGAAGATTTTTGTACCATTAGTTTTTTAGCCATGTGTTTTAAAGGGTTAGTACAGTCTGCCTTCTGAAAATGCCAATCCCTGCACATACAACCCCTTGAAACAGACATTAAAGTCCTGTATCATTAATATCAGATGCAGTTCAAATACTGTTACAGGCATTCCAGGAATTAGAAGGTGAAAAAGATAATAATGAAAGAGATAATAATGTGGGTTCCAAAATATATTTGCAATTTTTAACCTGCAAATGGTCCTTTTAGAGAAGGCATTGTGTAATATATGTAATTACCAGGTCAAGGCCTGTCCTGAACGAAGGAGGTGCGAGAAAAAAACCATAAAACTCGAAACTGAGTGCAGCCGCACATCGCGTGAGGCTGCTGCTGGACATAGTGACGCAGTGAATAGCCCCTAAAGAGGCAGACATTCATTGTTGAATAAACTGACAATCTCCAGAACCCCCAGAAGCAGACTGTTAACTGAAGACTGACTGTATGACCATTGTATGACCACTTCTAGTAAAGCCCCAAAAAGTTGCTCTCAGCCTTGGTGGGTAGTGGAGGGGGAAAAGGAAAGATATCTACCTTAAGTGGTTTTAAATATAAACACTTCTGGTCAATGCACTGGAAAATTATCCATTTATATAAAATATTACCAGTCCTACGTAACAAGCTCCTTTGCTGTACATGTACGATCACAGTGTTAGTTGCAGCCAATCAAATATTTTGTTAAGTATGGATTACACTCTCATCTGTAACTCATGCACAACAGCAAAGGTTGTTTATCAGTATATTTTTTACCATCAGGTCTGATTAGTGGTAAATTGGCATCTCCATTAAAAGGTATTTATTATTCATATTTTCTTGTATGTAAAATAACATGTAGAATATTAAAATGTTATTATTTTTTTTAGGAAAATATGACAACACCAATGCACTGATGATCCTGTTTCTATGTTTAAATACATATTTTGAAAGTGCAAGGGACATAAAATACTGTAGGCATACAGCCTAGTAAGGGGGATGCAATGGAGGACACAAAGATATGCTGGACATTATCATGGAACTGATGGACATTCATGGGATGCTCACAAGTACCATGTTGAAATGTGCACTAGTTTATATTAAAACTATGTTTGTTTGATTTTTTTTAATATCAAGTTTGAACAAAAATACAAAGCCAGAGCTCAACATTCTATATTATACAAAATACATATGAATAGGACAAATGCTAGAATATAGTACAATTAAGAACTGGTATGGAAATAATGGTTATTCCATGACATGTCATTTACACATACATTATGTACATTTCTTATATATGACCAAGCTGGTTTCTTAATCCCATAAACAAAGACATTATCGTTCTGTATCATTAATATCAGATTTAGTTCAAATACTATTACATTCTTTCTAGCCTTAAGCAAATTGGGAGTATAAATCTGAGTCAAGCTTAATCCTCAAAAAAGGTTTATAATTTGATCTATGATGGCCAGTAGAAGTGAACAGAAAATAAACACATCAACGTAATGCTAATGTAAGTGTTCAAAAAAGAAAAAATATGATTTTTTTTTATCTTGGATCAGAAAGATAAGTGGTAACTATGGGAACATTTGCATGTTAAAAATAAGGATACACATTCAATTTATACACTTAGTTTTTCAGAGGGATTTTAACTTTACAAAGTGTTTTCTGCTCACCTGCTTATTACTATCCAAATAGGGGGAATGGGGTGATTGCATTCACAGCCTCCACCTAAAATTAAGTTTACATGATTGCTGAGCAGTTTCCATAATGTTACTAGTGACAGTTATTAACAAATTACCTACTTGTATCTGTTAACACTGATACTTACTTAAACAAGGCTTCCTGAATACGAACACCCAGTTTATATAAAAGTAGGGAAATACTGACATTTTGGGAGGGCATTACTCAGATATGACTGACACTTAGAGGCTGATGCAGATAGGGATGTAGGCCAGTTTGCACAGTGTATCTTGTGTAAAATAGCTCTGCGCATACTCTGAAAGTCGGCACACGCATATGTTCCTATGCAGACTTCTGTGGTTATGGCACTTACACCCGCCTGCGCCTGGATAGGCGGTGTGAGAGAGGCAAAGAGTGTGCAAATGCAGACAAAGTACACTAAAGGAGAGTTCACATAAAAGCATGTTAGGAGGTGTATGTTTTGTACCTGCTACAGGGCAGGTGTAAATACTTGCTGATGACTTATAAACCAGGTGCATATGTTGCCTATGTAGAGACAGATGTATCTTGAGGTGCATACGACCCTGCATATGGGAAGAAATACACTTATTTTCCATGCTCTTTTTTTAAGTCTAAGTTACTCTCATTTTTCATTCAACGCATTTTCCCCTTAGTGGTTAGAGCCTGTGCATTAAAGAGGAACAATTCTATGCCTACCAGGCGTCATTGCAAAGTTGTCTACCCAAAAATACGGTGGATTGGGAGAATCTGGGGGTTGTTCGGCAGGTATGGGCAATTGGGAATGTTTGCAGATATTTAATTCCATCTAGGTGATAAATATGTATACACACAGAGTTAAAAATATGTATTTTAAAAGAATGTGAAAAGCAGTGCACATTTTAGTGGGTAACCCCTACCCCACTTTTGCACTATTGGAAAATAATGAATTTGTCTCATCTTGTTGTAAATCGTAAATTGTAAAGCGCTACGGAATTTGCTGGCGCTATATAAATAAATGTTAATGATGATGATTTTCCATGCAAATGTTGTCAGAAAAGGCCATCTTGGTAGAAGTCAAGTTGTATAACAAAACAGAGGAATATATTAGCTACACCACATGATATTATGTTTTAATAATTATGAATAATGAGACATATTGTGGTTTTGCAATAATATTTTAGTGAAACATTGTAATGTATATATAAGTTAAGGCTATGTTTACAAAACTGTAATGTATGCAGTGAGATAATATGTTGATGTTGCATTGTTTTATAGGGCTGATTTATAAAGTATTAAATTGATTTTTATTTTGTGCTTTATCTTAAGGTAGCAAAACACCATTTAAATGGCTGTCTGCTTTAAATGACTTTATTTTGTATTGCAGAAACCTTCAGACTTTCTTATGCCTATAGCTTATGTTATGAAAGCTTACAGAAAATTCATGAGTGTCTTAGGAATCTGTTATGGGGCTGGCACTCAGTTATATCTTTATTAGTGACATTACAAATGGTCAGCAGAGGAAAATATTATATGCCTCCTTACAGATGACACAAGAATCTGTAAGAGGTTTAATACTCCACAGGGCATGTAAACCAAATAATAATTTGGATTTCCTGCAAGGAAGGAAAACGCGAGGCAAATATAATTTAATATCAGTCACCAAGATAAAGCAACAGAATGCAAGATTAATAACAGTATAAAATTGCCTTCTATAATGGAGGAATGACTTAAAGCTAATGCTGCAGCATAATGAAACTGTAAAGAAGCCAGCAGCTATTAAAATTGTACAATAGTAAGATCAAGGTATAGGTCACAGATCAGAACTATCTACTCATCAAGAATTCCATGTGATAAATAAGTACAAATAAAATAATAATAATAATCATCCTGTCCACTTGCACACAACTGTCCGTTACCTTCGGTCTGGTGTCTATGTCAACCCTATTGCGTCTTATGGAGTATATATGCACTTATGTTCAGTGCACAAGTCTGTCTCATGCTGGTCTGTTTCCAACTCGTTCATTTCCTCTGTTCTGTATTATGTAATCGTTGTTGTTTTGTTCTTGTCCACATTGTAAGGCGCTGTGGACCTTTGTTGTGCCTTAAATGAACAATAATAATAATAAAATACATGCAGAGCAAGGGCATCAGTGTGGAGATGGCTGCAGTGACAGATAGTATGCTAGAAAAATGTTTGCAGACTTACTGGAACAAATGGCGTGATCGAGCACAGAGGACATTCGGGACACAGGGCCTTCTAACTACATCTATTCTTTTCATTACATGCATGAGAAGAGAGTAGTGAAATCCGTGCACAATTGTGACATTTATCCTATTAAGTCTTGTTCCTCTACACATAATAATAGGTATTAAATATATATTTTTTAACATAGTAATGATTTCTTAGCAACAAAAGGCCGGTATGTGCTGAACAGAGTTCTGTGGTGAAAGAGTTAGAGCTAGGCACCTGGGACAGATTGGAGAAAGTCCCGGGATCCCCCTTGCAATCTAGGGAAAGCCAAAGTACATAATGACACAGAGAATATGAGTGAAATGGAACAGATTTGAGGGACTAATTTAAACAGAATGTTACTGTATGATAGAGAGGAGAGCTCAGTCACAATACCTCAGAATATAACGGTATAACTGTGAGACAAAGCATCTGAGTGAGGTAACCTTGAGACACCTAGAGACATCCTGCTGAGAGTCAAGACGCAGCAAACATGTAAAAAGTCAGGCCCCACCAAAGAGGCATGAGCAGGGCTGAGAGAACACTAGCAAATAAGTGTCAGAGCCCAAACAAGTGAATAGCAACCTCAGCAGAGGAAGGGTGAGTGAAACACTGCTGAGAGAGATGTGGTGAGGTGAGTGCTGAGGCACATTGTTAAATGCGACTGTCCTACACACAAGTATTCCCGCTACCCGTTAAAGAACTTTGCTGGAGGAGGCATATTTGTTGTACTGCTTGAAATTCAAGTATTGTGCTGCAGTGGAATAGGCATGTAAATAAAAGAGTTTCTATTTTGCAATTTAGGTGGTCTGGGGCCCAATTTACTGTGAAATCTATTGCACTGCACCATCACGGAAAAACACCTGTGTTCACACTTGACAGACATTGTTGTAAAACCAGCATGTGCTGGAGAACCCTTGGTCACTTATACCCACATTAGCCAGGACATAGAAGCAAGCACAGGTGATGAGGTGCATTAACTACCCATGATCCCCCTTCTTCTACACACAGTGACAGGAGCTTACAGTTACCAGAGTGTTTGGCTTCTGTGTCTGCTAGAAATATTACAGATTTGTTTTAGTGAGTGAATAGATACAGAAAAAAATGGGTGACATGTGGTCCATTTGTGGAACATGGCCCAGTGCTGATGCTTCTTTAATCCATCACTGGTACCATAATTACAATATATACTATGGTGAAGTCAATGATAATAACACATTTAGCTTAATGTTGGATTATTAATAAGTGCCATGTATATATTGCCCTAAGGAAATGACTTGTTTTGAATGTAAAAGGGATGACAACACCTAATAAAAATATGTATTTTTAGATTCTTCAAGAAGTTTCAAATATGTTATTAAAAAGACTTCAATTGTTTCTATTCCACCCACAGGTTTCTAAAGCTTTCAGTTCAGTTGTCCTAGAAAAAAAATAATTATTATGCTTTTGTTGACACTACTCCATTCCTTACTTACAATGATTACCAGAGACATCTAGGACAATAATATACAGAATAATTCTATGCAGCTCCTGCAGCAGAGCTCAGTGCATATACTCTAAGGCATGTGACCATTTGACTTTCATTATTTTACTTTATACGTATCTCTTGGGAGAAGTTTTCACAACTAAACTAATAGACATGACATGCATATTAGAATCTACTATACACAACTTGCAGGTACCAATATTTGAATAAATTTCACAAATAACCTTTCAAGGTATTGAGGGATACTTATTAACATTGCTCAAAGGTGCACTAAAACTATAGCAACCATTGTATTACCAGTACTAGACAGATAAAACTGCAGATTGGTTGCGAAGGTTTTTTGAGCAATGTTTGCAAATATCTCTCATCATTTTTATTTTTGCAATAGTGCAAATGGTTTTATACAGTACTATACACAGTACTATACACAGAATTTATAATAGCAATGTGCATCTTGGGGCATTTCTCCTGTTGTGTGGTGCCTGATATGAAGTTGTATTCCTTCTCTTGAGAGCCGTTAAAGTCAGTCCAGAACCTCAAAGCTTTTTGTAGTCCACCAGCGATGGATCTGGAGACAACAAGGACACAAGCTCATCCTACAACAGGAAGGACACATCAGTATGTTGTCTCTTGGTGTTCCCCTACTGCATATATTACTTCTGGCACTAAGACAACTTTGAAGCACAATTAATGCTGCCTCATCTCACAGCTACCAGGGTAACCTATGTGGAGGTTGTATGAAGGTGGACTTCCTTGAGTCACAGTTAAACTTGCAACCAAATTTTCATACGGTCAAAGAAAAATATGTCCATGCAAACAAATCTGAGATTAAATGTTGGCATTTAGCACTTATCTTACTGCCAGTTATTACAGTGAATGCATTTAACCACAGAACCATTTTTCTCCAATACACATAGTTCAATGCAGTACGGAGTATGATCACTAAACACGGTTATAACACAATTCTGTTTTGCATTTACATTATGAAACATACATGAGGTAAGGTAAGACAGAGTCAGAGAATACCAAGAATTACCAACATAATATACAAAAAGATAAGTGGTACTGTATATTTTGACTTAAATAAAACAGGTATCTTGTCAAATATTTGTCGGGAGGAGTCTATAAAAGCTTGCACTGTCCCTGGCACTCACACAACAGTCAGCAAGTATGATGTTACTATTGGCTTGGGCCTTCATGGCCTATGTAATATATACAACCATGTCTAAAGTTTGATTGCTGAATAAGTGATAGATGGCTTCTACATCATATACAGTAGGTAATGTATGGCAGACAAGGATGAATATATTATATAGGCATATTGAAACACAAAATAATAGGAAGAGGAAATTACTATATGTTATTTTTCTTTACTATTTTCTTTACTTTTGTTTTTACTTTCTCTGATTGGTGGTTCCCTCAACTCTTCCAGAAAGTCTGGAAATCTAAGGGGCATATTCAATTCTCTGCGGTTTCCGCCATGGAAAAACTATTACCGATATCACGGCAATAGTAAGCCGGATTTCAGCTCGCGGCTCCCTGAGCCGCGGGCTGAATTCCAGCGAAAAAACTACCGTAATACCGGTATTTACACGCACTATTACCGTAATGACGGTAGTATAGCGAGCGGCGCGTTAATTTTGGCTCTAATGCCAACAATTGAATATGCCCCTATTAGTTTATACGTCTATTCTTTGAGTTTCTTGAATGCATATTGATTTTTATTGCTCGCAGTTACTTGTATATGCTAATTGCAAGCAGCAAGTGCTGTCATTGACTGTGTTGATTGCTTTCTCCTTTATTGAACTTCACTAACCAATCTGGGGTTACTAAGCTTCAGTGTACCTTAGATGGTCACAGAAACTATTTGAAGGAAAAAAACAACTAGCCTAAGAAAAACTTGCTGCTTATAACTGTGAGCTACGTCTGGTAGAAAAAACTGAACACAAAAATTTGGTTACTTAGGGGGGAATTCAATTGCCAGCGATATGGTGTGTGAACAACTCGCAGCGCACATTGTCGGCAATTATGGTAGAAATATCCTCACATTTTTTTGCGGTGCGAGGGAAAATGAGCGGAGATTTCTATGACATCTCTGCTGTGAAGTGTCTCCAGAACATCCGTGAGACTCTTCGCGGCTAAATGAATTCCCCCCTTGGGGATGATTAAAATAATCATGGGCAGATGGCAATCTGCAGTTTTATCCTGAATAACCAAAATGGGGCCCTTTATTTTATATTGTTAACAAAAATTGGGATTTCGTTGCATCTTAGGCCCTGCATTGTGCATTAGTCACCACAATGAGCTAAACATTGAATACCGACTATCAATATTAGGCCCTACATTGTATCCTGGTCGCCAGATTACCCCTTATTTTGGATAGTTGTCACTTTTGGTGCTATATAATACTCTGGTCATCAGCTGGAAATCTGCTTTATATTATATATTGTTAACCAGATTGGACTCTCCATTGTATGCTGGTCATTACAACCTGGGGCAAACCAAGACCGTATTTTGTTGCATGACATATAATATGTCTCCCAAATTTATCTGTCCAAAACCTGATCTTTATAAGTTTGTCTGTACTTACAACTCATTTATCTAGTAAGTTACATAAGGTAGAGGGTTCAATGGCAGTGAACAAGTCTGTTTAGTGCATAATTATTGCTAAACCCACTGCTATATTCACAGCAAGACCTAAATATAGCAGAATACACCTTATCTGTTGATTATATAAATAAAATATCCACGTATGAATGCAGCTTATGTATATCATGTTGTTTAAAAAGTGAGAACTTACAGGACACAAAGTCAGTCCAAATTGAGAGCATTTTCAACTGTTCTGAAAGTGCCTTGTGGTTGCAATATACTTGTCCTTCTGATGATGACAAATTCCTCTGCAGTGTAATTACATTTTCTAGCCATCCACACATCTCTCACAGTAATGGAATTTAATTTTTTTTCTTAATTCTGGAAAAATGCAGAGTGTGTCAAGAGAGGGTTTTTCAGTTTATCTATGAGCTCGTAGGTTCTGAACCTGACTCTGTCCTATTTATTTTTCCTGGTTAAATGTGATTCTTTTTAAATGCCAATATATAGTATTTACTAAAGCTGTAGTCTTATTTTATGTTTCTATCTTCAGTCTTGTCCAGAGCTTATTAACCTTATTTTACAGATGGAGCTAGGTTAACTTGGCAGCAGTTGCACAGTGCAAGCAGAGGCCAGGCTATTTCCACTGCACCACACTCATAGACACACTGTGAGTGAGAAAGCAAAGCCCAATGTAGACTATGTTCTTCATGCTGTCATGTTGTGGGTTACACTGTTTGTTCACCCTACTGCATCTCTCATATTATTTTATTCTATTTTATTCTGGAAGGAACTTGTTACTTTCTTAGCCTCCAAATTGTTGTGAATGAGTAGCACTCATTCAAAACTTGAAAGAAGATGCTTGTTTTTAATGTACAAGGTGTGGAAACACCCTTTTAAAACGGAAATGAGTAAGGAAATATTAGTCCAGTTGGGCCATCTTGAAGTCAGCCATACTGGCCACATACCCTAAAAACAGCAAATGGGGCTTCACTGTGCATGTGCAGCCCCTGTGCATGTTCAGAAGAAAAGAGCGGCAGCACCCAAGGCAAATAGGCCAGCCTTGTAGCCCAAAAAAAAAGTGGTACAGCAATGAGTACTACACCCCTGAACACCCTTAAAGGCAAGCAAGCATTGATGTTGTGAATAACAACTTAAACTGAGATCTCAAGTGTGCATTTTGAATCTGACTTAGGTAAAACACACGTTATAAAATGTAGAATTGGAAAATGGGTATCCATTACTTTATATTGGATATTAACCAACTCACTACATCTTGTCTGCAAAAATTTTCCCTACAAAAACTTTTCTCTCAACACCGATCAGCAGGCAGTGTGACTATATGAAATTCATGCACTATTTTAACATTTCAGGATCACTTGTACTGCTTTTTTTTTTTTTTTTAAATAAGAAAAGTTAATTGGTTGCATAAATGGAAAAAAATGTCTCGAGTTTACAAACAGATATAATTTGCAAGTTCTGAAATTCATTCTAGTAAACTCCAATGTTCAGGAGCTACAAAATGTGGGACCCAGTACATAATCATGAATCCTACTCAAGCATGATATATTTAAATGAAATGTTTGTTTGTTGGAGAAGTGACAGTTGATATACAGTAATTCTCAATTTGTACTCAAACTGAATCTAAATGGAATATCTTAAATCTTATTGAACACTGGGAGTCTCATTTGCAGTTATGACCATACTGAGCGGCAGGAAGGTGCAAATTTAAAATGTATAGGCTTGTAATTTAGATTTGTGAGAGGGGCGAGTCCCAGCTCAACTCACAGTGTTAATATAAAGCTGCTTTGAATTCTGCTGTCAGTGTTTTTCATGCATACAGAAATAAGCATTAGCACCCTTTTCATCACAACGTGGTTTATCCAGGTGCAAATTTGCACCCTGGAATTGTTCCTAACTCTAAATGTGGTGCTAGATATATGAATAAATTAGTGAAACTTCCAAAACTTACAGTTAGTTAATATGTAGTGAATTCTATTCTGACCAATCAATTTTGTAAATACCATACAAAAGACTGGCATTTTGGCAGCTGTCCGTCAAAACTGTCATCACCAAAAGCTAACTGGTCTTATAACTGCGGACAGTTTTGTCTCTAAGGAAGTCATAGCCAAATGGTTTTGTAGAAATTCTCATGAAGATATTTGGAAAGAGCTATAGATTCTGTATGCACATGCCTAAAAATATATTTCCCCTAACACCAAAATTAAAAATAAAAAATAAAACATACAAACATGCATGATTAAAACAAACTGTACATTATATTCTATTATTAAATAGAGTTACGTGAATACTTGTTTACTATATTTTTATCCTTGATGACTAGTTATGTCAGAGTGTGACAAAGATAACAATATCTTTGTGTCTCATCCATGTTACATCATATTTCAGCTATGCCAGAGCAACAGGGATTACAATATATTTCACAATTGTTCCTAGTACCTACAATACTGCCTCACTCTTCCATCTTGGTTACTGCAGCCAGAGATTCGTTGTTCACAAAAGTTGCTCGAGAATGTCCAAAATTCTTTGCCTTCCTTGGGGTTTATTATCCCATATATAATCAGTATATTCTGCTGTTATTTTCCTCTTGTTGCTATTAGAATTGTGTTTATTTTAGTGATAATGAATCATTTCCCTGTTATGTTTATAATGCTGTAATAGTAATAATACTACTACTACTAACACCACTAATTATAATTAGTTTAATAATAAACATAAAGGGCCTGATTCATTAAGGAAAGAAAAGTAAAGCAAAAAAAAAATGAGTAACTTTGAACCTTGGCAAAATCATGTTGTATTGGAGGTGGAGGTAAATTTAAAATGTGAGGACAGATTTATAATTGGGGTAGGGCATGTCCTAGATCAGTGTTGGCTAACCTGTGACACTCCAGGTGTTGTGAAACTACAAGTCCCAGCATACCCTTCCAGCAATAAGCTGCTATATATTGGCAAAGCATGCTGGGACTTGTAGTTTCACAACACCTGGAGTGTCACAGGTCAGCCAACACTGTCCTAGATCAACCTTTAATGTCAGTGTGAAAATAAAGCTATAAGTATTTGATTCCTACATGAAAAAACTACCAGTATTTCCTTATGTGCAAAATAATAATAACTCATTTGCACCCCTTGCATTGTAACATGGTTTTGCCAAGGTTCAAAGTTACTCATTTCTTTGCTTTACTTTCCTTAATGAATCAGGACCAAAATGTTTAGATTTAGTTAATTTGTCAGTGCTTAAGTTTAAATCTATACAGTCTCTGTCAGAGACCGTTCACATCTCCACCTTCTATTTTACACTGTGGAATTCCTCTGATTCTTATTCCCTGTCCCATTGCCACAGATACAAGCAGATGGTGTTTGTGTGACCCTCCTGCTTCATGACTGACCCTCTAGAGGCCAGGGTGCACAAAGGCTGTATCTGTCCTCTATTCCCCAGCAACTGTGACTTGGGAATCTTAATGATGAATGATGATCCAATATTACTCATGGAAGGAACAATAGATGGAGCTTTTGGATTCCCAAAATACTAAATATTACACTTGGAGTGTGAGGTAGTTACAAGTAAAATCCTGGCAACAAGTCACATGTGCCAACACTACAAATAATTGGGAAACTAAAATAATTTATACACATGATGTGGTTTGCCTAAACTGTGTTGCATATACCTATTTATTATTTTCCAGCTGCTTTATCTCTTCTTTTGCACTTTGTGCATTATATAGAGAACACACAGAAGAAAATGTTGTGCTATAGAAGCTAATAGTTCCCTGTTTTTTGAACCTGTATAAGCAAAGACACAGAGAAATAGATGTTTAAGCAAAAAGTAGGTCAGTTGCAAAATGATACAGCAAAATAGCTATTTTTTTAATGGGTCTATTGATTTAAATGAATCACACTTTGTAATGAATAACATTGTATAGGAGTCAATTCTCACATAGAATGAAACTGGAGGAGATGATGTGCCTGTGTCATTTATGTAAATGGTGGGTAATTTATTTGCAGTAAAACAACTGTCCCCAAGTGTTGGGATTTAAATCTGACTTGCATCCTGTTAAGTAGCTACTTCTGTTATGCACTTCAGCTACATAGGTGTGTCTCCCTCTGAAAGAGCAGTTCCCTGTCTTTGCTGCTTTTAATTAGTTCTGAGCTGCAGTGCAGCTGTGCTTTCCCCTTGAGCTGATTGGAACATCTCACTATAAAAACCTTGCCATGCACTCAGGCCAGTGATAGTGTTTGATATGCATGCTCTTTATGGCTGTCTCCTGATCTATCTGTCCCTGTCCTGCTCATGTATACTGACCTGTTTGTTTCTGTTTCAACATTTCATTGTATATTGCTCTGGTGCTGCTCATTCTGGACACATGATACATGGTTGCTACATTAAGTTTGTCTCTATCTTGTATTGCCTAAGACTGTGTTGCACCAGAAATATCTCCAGGGTTCTAGTTCATCTTCTGCATTGACCTTAATGGTCATATACCTGCATGATTTCTGTGTTACCATTTGCCTATTCAACAAAACCTTGTTACTCCTCTGATTTACCTAACACCAAGCTTCCCATGACAAGAGGTTGCAATACTTTGCGGATCCAGGGCCAGTATATCCAATAGGCTGACTTGGCGGGACAAAATTTTTATAAACAAACTCATTCTAAAATATGAAAATAGTTGTTTTCCAAAGTAAAATGAAAACATGAAAGAAAAATGTAGTAAGGTGTCCATCTTGAGGCATTTCCATGGTAAAGGTTGAAGATAATGAGTCATCCTTGGGTGGCCGCTTGTAGATAAACAAGTAGGAGAAACTAGGATGGCGACAGGCGCAGCCATGACAACCTCCTTCAGAGCTTCACTCTCAGCAGTGCTTGTTCATGCCCCGATTCTGCTATGCAGTTCTGATTGTAATGAAAACTAAATAAGTGACGAAGATTGCTGTGACCCTTTTAAAATGCCAAGTAGAGTTGTGTTTTTAAAAGCACTGGAACATAAACATTGATGGGTGGGAGGTTGGTTTGCAGGAATCCAGATTTTAAATTAAGAATGAGTTTGTTTTTACCTTCCACATATTAGCCTGGTGTGGGAGGTGAAAGGGTGCTATGAGCATATTAGCCTAGGGCAGCCTGAACCCTTAATCTGGTCCTGGGTGCATCCCAATTTTAAACAAGTTGGATGTATGAACAGCTGACTACCTCCAAAGACATCATCATCAACATTTATTTATATAGCGCCAACAAATTCGCTTTACAATTGCGAACAAACATTAATAAAACAATACTGTGTAATACATACAGAGAGGTAAGAGAACCCTGCTCGCAAACTTACAATCTATGGGACAATGGGAGTGCTACATCAATCATATTGCACTCTGGACCAGCTAGAATGCAAAGGTAAAAGTATTGAGTGGGCTGTGTGTGTAGCAATGTTGGTCAGAGGGTTGTTGGCTTGTCTTAGCGGTGTAGAGGGTGGTAATAGGGTAACCTAGGGAGATTAAGATGGTGGTTGAAGAATATCATAAGCTTTTCTGAAGAGGTGGGTTTTCAGAGAACTCTTGAAGGTTTGAAGTCTAGAGGAAAGTCTTACTGTGTGAGGGAGGGAATTCCACAAAGTGGGTGCAGCCCAGAAAAAGTCCTGTAACTGGGAAGGGGAGGATGTAATGAGAGTGGAAGAGAGATGCAGATCTTGGGCAGAACGGAGTTGTCGAGTAGGGAGATATTTTGAGACCAGTGAGGAAATGTATGTTGGTGCAATATTGTTGACAGCCTTGTATGTTAGTAGAAGAATTTTATATTGGATTCATTGAAATACAGGCAGCCAATATACAGACTGAAAGAGTGGTTCAGCAGAGGAAGAACGGTTTGCAAGGATAATCAATCTAGCCACTGCATGCAAAAAAGATTGTAGGGCTTCAAGTCTGACTTTGGGAAGACCGGTAAGGAGGGAATTGCAATAGTCGATGCAGGAGATGATCAGTGCATGAATTAAGGTTTTTGCTGTGTCTTGCATGAGATATGTGCGTATTCTGGAAATGTTCTTTAGAGGTATGTAACATGATTTAGATATAGAGTCGATGTGGGAAATAAATGAGAGTTGGGAATCAAGGATTACACCTAGGCAGCAAGCTTGCGTGGTGGGATTTATGGTCATGTTAACAGAAATAGAAATGTCAGGCAGGAAGCTTCTGTTTTTGGGTGGGAATATTATTAATTCAGTTTTTGAAAGATTGAGTTTGAGTTGGCGAGAAGACATCCAAGATGAAATACTAAAAAGACAGTCAGTAAAGTGAGACAACAGAGATGGTGAAAGATCAGGAGAGGATAGATAGATTTGTGTATCATCTGTATAAAGATGATACTGAAATCCAAAGGAGCTTATTCATTTTCCAAGAGAAGTGGTGTAGATAGAGAATAGCAGAGGATCTAGGAGTGTGCCTTGTGTTACTCCAACTGATAAATAAAGTGGAGCAGAGTTGGATCCAGAGAAATTAAAACTGAAAGAGCGATTAGATAGGTAGGATGAGAACCAGGATAGGACAGAGCCTTCAAGACCTAGGGGTTATAGCATTTGTATGAGGAGAGAGTGGCAAACTGTCTAATGCAGCCGAAAGATCCAGAAGAATTAGAAGAAAGTAATATTTTTTTCTTTTTGCTGTGATGAAATCATTGACAACCTTGGTCAGCGCAATCTCTGTGGATTGTTGAGAGCGAAAGCCTGACTGAAGAGGATCCAATAGGTTGTTTGCTGTAAGAAAGTGTGTGAGGCGAGTGTAGGCAATTCTCTCGAGTAGCTTGGAGGGGCATGGGAGCTGAGAGATGGGGCAGTAATTTGCGAGAGAGTTCGGGTCAGAATTTTGTTTTTTTAAAATGGGAGTAATCACTGCATGCTTGAATAGTGATGGAAAATACCAGTAGAAAGAGATAGATTACAGATTTTAGTTAGAGGGGGAATGAGCACAGGAGACAGAGACCTGCTAATTTGTGAGGGATTGGGATCAAGAGGACAGAAGGTAGAATAGGAAGATGAGAAGAGAGTAGAAACTTCCTCTTCATTTGTGGGATCAAATGAAGAGAGAGTGTCAGAGGGTGCTACAAATAAATTGAACCAATTGCTTGTCAAGGGAGATTATATAATTTCAAGTCTGATCTTATCAATTTTGTCCTTGAAATAGGAAGCAAGATCCTGGGCACAATCATCTCCTGCTCTTGTGAATTATCTGATTATCATATTGACCACAAATTGTTCTTTCCCTACCAGCTATAAAACTGAGGACACACAAGATGAAGATTTATAAAAGGGATCTCTGACTAAAATCACATACCCCTTAAAAATGTCATACAAAAGAAGTTTGTAGTGTAAGTCACAGGGCCATCTTTTCCATTGGGCACGATGGGCAGGTGCCCGGGGGCCCTACGGGCAAGGGGGCCCCAGAGGCAGGGCTCTTAATTAGAATAAATAATCCTGCAAAATAAAAAAACCTGCAAAAAACCTTCAAGGGTCACTGAGCAAGTACTTCTATCTATCTCTATCTCTATACATCTATCTATCTATCTATCTATCTATATATATATATATATAAATAAATAAATAAATGGGCCCCGGTGCACTGCTTTGCCCGGGGCCCCATAATGTTGTTAAGATGACCCTGGTAAGTCAGGAACAAAAAGTTAGATATCTGTTTCCGTGCGTTGGGTTACTAGGTCAATCTCCCTTTTACAAACCAAAAACATGTAAAATCTGTCTTTACAGAAAATATATAAAAACATAGCTATTATTTTCCAGCAGATATAGTAGTTAAAGAAAGTAAATTAATTAGTCCTAAATATTATTCCCATTGCATTGCTTAAGTAGTCAAAATCAATTGCTCAATTAATTATTTTTTTTCTTTTAATAATTAGTGGTTTCATTGTTAAACACAGGCATGCTTTCTCAAAATTTCTACAAGAGCTTAGAGAATGGAAATAATAAAGCATGTCTTAAATTATAGCGATTTGTGCAGATATATTTAATGAAAACTCAACCCCTTCATCATTTCACTGTGAATGTAAACCAACGCCAAACAGTTTGGTTAATCATGAAGTAAAATTGCTTTGGGACCTATGAATGGAAACAGTGTAATGAAACAGTACATTGTGTGGTATAATGAAACATAGAACTTTTATAACATCTGTAAAGCAAATGGTTTTACTTTTCTCTCCTGGCTTCTATCTATCCCTTCTTTATCTTTCTCTCTTTTTTCTCCCTTTCTCTTGATCTCTGTCTAACTCTATTTTAAGCCTTACCAAAGAATATTACCCACCGATCTTCTGAGCTTGACACTTGTCACAGCATTTAGGCCATGGTAAATACCCTAAGCATTTAGGCACATATCCAATATTTAAAACTTGTCACCTTCGAGTTGCACAAAATATATAAAATGTTCTTGTAAGAAGCAAAGTGCAAACAAAATATGTGCTCTGCTTAATTCAGAGGGCAATAGTGTGCTTACTTTTGGTTACAATATAAACACTGGCTCTGTTAAGCAGTAGAGAGGACATTACAGCAGCTGTAAGGTTGGGCAAATCGTATGCTCTAATAAAATAATTGTTACGAGTAGCATTATGTAGGGCTTAAGTAACACATGAAAAAATGTTACCCCCCTTTCCCCTCAGCACAAACACACTTAAACACAAACTGCACCTTCCGCTCAAAAAACGTTAATTGCAATGGTATAACCATAACAAAATTTACAGCACATGGTTGGTTGTTAACCCTAACCAGAACACAGGTCTGTACAAGTTAATCTGTTTTCATTCCGATAACAGATAATAAATAAGATTACTGAATGGAAATGCTAACTAAAATGGCACAGACCATCACACATCTACAATGATGATTAACAGGTCATTAGCAGAGCACACTGACAAACTTTCGGTGATCCATTTCCCACTCTTCAACTAAATATCCCACATCTAACACCACTATACCACTGCTCATGAGCTTTACATTACTCCCAATATTTTAAAGAGAGACGCTTTAAAAATTATTATAAGATGATATATCAAATGTATTCCTCAGACATTAGATGTACACCTTTTATGGAATGGACATGAAGAATGGAAAATTGAGAGAATTGTGTATGAAATTAAATTCATTTTTTTTTTAAAGTAAATATTATTATATACCTTACTTCCTTTCTTACCCTTCTCCGCTGTATTTTTCTTCATTACTTACCCTCACTGCCAGGTTGCACTTTACCTGATCTGCAGTTCTGACTCATCTCATGGACTGTCACCAAGCAACAGAGTGTATGGACTCTGCATAGCTAATTGAAGCTGCCTACAGTGTTAGCATTGTGCTTGGAAGCACAAAGAAATAACCAGTCTAGACCCTTTGACCCGGCACCAGTAGTCGTACGGTGGCTAGAATCGCTGTTACAGTGCCACCCCTCATCTCTCACCGTTCATCATCATTTATTTATATAGCGCCTACATATTCCATAGCGCTTTACAATTGGGGACAAACACAGTAAACTAATAAACAAACTGGGTAAAACAGACAAAGAGGTGAGAAGGCTCTGCTCTCAAGCTTACAATCTACAATGGGAGTTTGATACATCATCATCATTTATTTATATAGTGCCACTAATTCCGCAGTGCTGTACAGAGAACTCACTCGCATCAGTCCCTGCCCCATTGGGGCTTACAGTCTAAATTCCCTAACCCACACAGACTAGGGTCAATTTGTTAGCAGCCAATTATCCTACCAGTATGTTTTTGGAGTGTGGGAGGAAACCGGAGCACCCGGAGGAATCCCATGCAAACACTGGGAGAACATACAAACTCCTCACAGATAAGGCCATGGCCAGGCATTGAACTCATGACCCCAGTGCTGTAAGGCAGATGTGCTAACCGCTAAGCCAATGTGCTGCCCATGAGATTAAGTCTACATTTTGCACCATTGAGTTGCCTACCCAAAGAATTCAGCTATGGCACACTTATTTACAAGATAGACAAAGGCATATAGTGAGACACTTGCATTAAGGTTGAGTGGTGATGTAGCGCAACTGCATAATCTGCTGTTGTTATGGGAGCACCATTGGCATAATACAATTATAATTTTACATCAGACACAAGTCTGTGTGCTTCTTATACATATAAATGTCTCACCAAAGTAATCACCTTTATTGAATGTTCAAACAATTGATCTTTCGTGAACACTTTTATCAATCATCTGGCTCATACAAGGAATGAGACAGGAGCTAAAAATGTTTTTATATCTCTGTCAGTGTCTGAAATCCATGATGTGACAAGGTTGACCAAGTAGTCACCAAGGAATTGTATTAATAATTTGATTCAACAGGTCAATACATATTTCTAAAATATAGCATATGAAAATGTGGACACTTTTGATATAAAATATTCTGATCCTTATTAATTGATATAAAGGATTCTCCAGTTGCAGTATTCCTGTAAATACTATATGGACGATTAACTGAGGCAATATAACAAATCATTTGAAGTATTCTCATTCTCATCCTTGATATTTCAAAGTCACTGGGGCTTATTTATAAACATTATGCAACAAGTAACTAATTTCCATAACCCATAGCAATCAATCAGATGTTACTTTTTATTTTCTAAAATGTATTGAAAAATGGTAGGCAGAATCTGATTGTTCCTTATTGGTTACAGCACATTTGTGCACATTGCAATTTGTTCTTAATAAATGTATCTGAGATAAAGAATCTGAGCACTAATTAGCACGTACATTTTTTCAATTCTTGTCTGCTGGTAAACCTTGACATCAGTCACTGAAGCTAAGGAAGAAAGTGGAGAACTCTTGAAATATTTGAAGGAGCAGCCTAATGATATGAATACTGCCCTCCCTGGGTGAACTCATTTGGAATTTCTGTGTCAGCTCCACGTGTAACCTTGTGTGGGTCACATAGGTTGCATTGGTTCTCTATGCCTGAGGCAAAACAATGAGGACATTTACAGAAAACCGACTGTGCCTATAAAAATGTGCAGCACTGAGACTAGTGCTAAATATCTACAAATAATTCTAATAATAGTTTATAGTTTTTAAAGCTCAGTAATTTGTTTCTTCTTGCACAAGCCAAGCCTCTTTTCCAGAGTAATAAACCTCACATTCTCTTTAACTGCAATCTGTCACATGACCAGATAAGGTCATCAATAAGGGAAACATAGTAGTCAGACCTAAAATCAGTGTATGTTAGCTCTTTTAGAGTTCATTTACATAGCAAGTAAAGTCAAGATGATGTATATTATTGAGCTCAATAATATGCCTTTAACCAGGACTGTCAAGAGGAATTTGGGGTTCCAGTACATAGATGAGTAGGAAAACGGTTGTGCCACTTCCAAACAGCAGTGCCGCCAAAGTGGGTGTGGCCACATAGGGTTCTACATGGATGGGGCTGCACCTTTTTGGACATGACATTTAATGTATTAAAACAGTGTTGCTCTCACCTACCTGATATTGCAGCTTTCACAACCTGGTACTGGATTCTTGTCTGGATCCTGGAATGTTGGGACCTGTTTGGAAAATATATGGGTACATGAAATATATATAACCGAACAATGAATCAAAACAGTACATAACACAGATCACGCGGTATATAATACCTACATTATAACAATTCCTCAGCCATATCTAGCCACTTACCATCCACATCACACCACCTCTCAGCCACATCACATCACCCTATGTCACATCACACCACCCTCAGACACATCACTTCATCCCAAAGTAACATCACACCAGCCCCACAGACACATCTCACCACCCCCAGACACATCACGCCCCCCCAGCTGCATCACGCCACCCTCCAGACACATTATGTCCCCCTGACACATTATAACACTTCACCAAACACATTAGGATATCCCCCCAGGCACACCCCCCTCATACATTTGATGACACCTCCAGACCGTTGTACTTACCTATGCTGTGTTTAGAGCTTCTTAGTTTGCTGTTACACATTGTCAGGGCACTGGGAGCAGCAATCAGCTACCTTCCACCCCCACTGCGCATGTGCACTCCGACACACACCGCACTATGGGGAAAAAATGGAATTTGCAAAAAGAAAAGATGGAAAAATTACCTGGCTGCTTCCAATGGAAGCCAGGCCACCCCAGGTAGGCACGTCTGACTCCTCTCTCGGCGTTCCTGCCTTTAATAACTTTGAAGGGTTTACTCTTAATTAAATGTGTTCATCATGCTTTCACGCCCTTGGCAGCTTGTTGTAATGTTAGTAGGGAAGTGCTTCTCTAAACAGACAGTGATTTTCAGCTTGGTAGACTTGCTTTGCTGAAACACACTGTGTGGATTGGCTGATTCATACACAGGGATACACTTTGATGTCAGTGTAGCTGATTTTTTTTTTAACCTTTATGAGGTCCCGTTTTTGGGGCATATTTATCATAGGATGAAAAGCCTTATGACCGGAAAAAAATAGTGTTTTGCTAATGAAAGGTGTGCGCTGTTTTCATCAAAGGGTCCTCGGTGGCTTTAAGATTTACTGTTTTGAGCCATAGATAAGCTTCTGCATGGAATGCATGGGGACAGTGACGTTCATTTTCTCTGACACTGTAAATGACGGCACTTAACCTGCCTACATGAAAATGTTGGCAAGCTAAATGCTGACAGTTGCATTGTGTGACAAGTCGACAATGTCGTCAGTGGTATTTGTCGACATTCACAATGTCGCTAATCACATTGGCGACATTAAAAGGCCAATGCTGCCAGGTCCTGCACTAATACCCCGGACTCAGCGGCATTAGTCTTTTAATTTCGCCAATGTGATTGGCAACATTGTGAATGTCACCAATCACATTGACGACATTATCCACTTGTCACACAATGCAAGTATTGCTGAGATTGCTGAGTATTGCTCAGTTGTCTCAGCAAGAATTTAATGATAAATTGCGGCGATAAGTGTTTTTTTCATCACTGCGATGAACGAAAATAAAAAAATATCACCATTATCGCTGCCATGTGAGAGAAGTTGCAGCTGTCTGTTATGGATTAGGAAATGATACATTACTATTTAACAAAGCTGCAGGGGGATGCCAATCAGGTTAATGCTAAACAATGTATTTTACCTTCAATATTCATGTGAAAATAAGGTCTTTTATTGAAGCATTCTACCAATATGTGGAAATATGAAGTAAATAACTCCAGAGCACATTGTGAAATGTTATTTCCTTAATTAAACTGATCTTAAAAATCTTTTCGCATTAAAGAAAAAATTACATTGGCACTAAAAATGTAAATAATTTCGCTGGAAAAATGTTAATTCTGAGCTAGCAGAACAGACTTATTTCTAAAGAATATAAATTGGTATTGTCATGACTATCAGTACTTTAACTGCTGTAATGTAGCGATCATAAAAATGTCTTTGGCCAAGAACCCTGAAATAAATGTTCAATAAAACACTGTTGACTAAGAAAAGCTAATTATTTTAAAAAAAGATACTCAATTACAGTATTTGTATGGTACTTCAACTAGGAGTGGAATAAGCAGCAGTTACTTTTGCCTTCCTAGACATCTTCCTATTATGAATAAGTGATACCTATTAGGGCTGTACTACATGGACATCTCCTATTAAAGGCTGACCAGATCTGCTCTCCGCTTGCAGTTTATTGTCCCTTGCTTGTTACCATCACCCACATGAAACATTATAGACTATGGACCAAGATTATTTGCTGTGCGTGCATATATACATTTATATATTTATATGTATATATATATATATATATATATATATATATATATATATACATAGTGCTCGCAGTGGGGTGGTTTGGGACAGCACCTCTCCGCCCCACTTCAGGACCATCCAGAACCGGCGTTAGTGGGCAAAGCAAGGAGGGTGAGCGCATGTTGGAGAGGTGCTCCGCTCCGCCTGCCTTCCCCGCTTGTCCATGTGAGTTGCATCCGGCAACAGCTCCTTGCTCCTCTCTGGTCAAATTCTATCTGAAGTGTTGGGCATGACATCATCACGTCCTGACACTGTCAATGAGAAGTGAAACAGAGAGGAGCAGAGAGCTGCTGCTGAATGCAGCTCCCAGGGACAAGCAGGAGACAGAAGAAGAAAAGAAAGGTAAGCAGAAATGGAGGGAGACAGCAGGGGAAACAGGGTGGTGAAGGAGGCACAGGGTAATAATAAGGGCACAGTGTGATGGAGGAGGGTCACCGGGTGATAATGAGGGTACAGTGTGATGGGAAAGGCCACTGGGTGATAATGACGACACAGTGTGATAGAGGAGAGCCACAGGGTGATAATGAGGGTACAGTGTGATGTAGAAGGCACAGGGTGATGAAGGAGGACACAGTGTGATGGAGGGGGCACAGTATGATGTAAAGGGGCACAGTGTGATGGAGGATGGAGGAGGGAGCACAGTGAGATGAAGGAGGCAACAGTGTGATGAAGGAGGGACAAAAGTGTGAATTCACTAGTGAGAGGGAATAATAAGAGCAGTAACTGGGATAGAGGGAGAGGATCAAGTAGGAAGGGAGGTGTGAGAAGCAGGATGTGAAGCACAGGGGAGAGCAGGTAGGGAGGGAGAGAGGGGGATACCTGCAATGAAGATAGGGGCACATAGGAATAGAGGAAGGAAACAGATAAGGGAAAAGTAACATGGAAGATATAAGGGAGATATTTAGGATTTGGATATTTTATTATAATATTACGGATATATGAGGGAAAATGTAAGTACACAAAGGAGACATGAGGGAGAGGTGGAGGGACATGAAGGAAAGGTAACTTGACGCAGCAGAAGTGGAGGGAACAAGGCCTTGCATCATTTAATATTTGTTCTATAACAGCAATTCTAAAATTTCCACTTCAACAATAATGTATATACACATAGTGGTTGGCACACATACTCAGCACAACATATGTTTATTTTAAAATGAACGAAAATCGGACATACACAGATTTGAATTCAACAAGGAGCAGATTTGAAGATACATGCACTGACAATTTCGGCTGTAGGTCTGCTAGGCTCTACTATACAAGTCACTGCAGGATATGTCCAATACCTATGTGCAATATAATTTTGCAAAAGAACACACAGAAAAAAACTCAAAACCTATTCAATTAATAATTTAGCTTTTTTACAATATTACATACTCAGCAAATCGATAAATAATCAGAATACCAAGCTTCAGCAGCTGAGACTTTTTGGAGATGACAAATTTTTCAAGTGTTACGAATGTATGTATTGTTTGCAATAAAGATTCTCCAATGAGATTCCTGTTGTTCCAAAGCACAAAGGTTAAATTCGCAAAATATATTATAGGGTGTCATGAACGTCCATCCTGTCCCAGATACAACGATCTGAACAGCTGGCCGTGATTGGCATCACCTTAGTCACTTAGCAATGAATACACCTTTTCTGCCACCATGAAGGATTTATTATGGTGTCTTTACGTTCACCAAAACCACTTATTAAAGTTTCACACTTAAATCACATACACATATAGCATGAGCCTCCCTGGACTTCGTAAATTCACAAAGAACCGCAGTGAAATATGCTAGATTAAATTTATTTAATCTGAAAAATGTTTCCAAGGCTTATTTGCAAAAATTAATAACAAAGACATACAATATGTTGCACAAAAGAGTTTCAGAAAATAAAATAGGAAATAGGCTGTATGTGAGGAAACACAATTGAAAGGGATGAGACATTTTAGTCTTGATAGAATCCTCATGAAATGCACAATCTTATTCTAAGGCCGAAGATTTTGAACCATTTATTGTTGGCTCTTCACCCCCCACCTTAGGAATTTAGCTTTTAATAAAGACAGATTGATCTTCTAAATGTCATAGGGCTCTCGAAGTGAGCTGAAAGCGAAATGTCCACAGGACCTTGAAGTCTCACCTCTGCTCGTTTGTTCGGCTTGGCTAAGTCTAACTCCTCTGTATACACAAACTGCTCAGAGATTTTATCTGGGCCTGACTACTTTCAGAAGACCATTGACACTTGCCTAGGTCAGACTCAGGTCAGTTAACAAACTACACTTTGAAAGACTACATAAAATATTCACAGTGTTATACATAAATTCAACAGAAAATAACAATCAGTCATTAGATATGCAACATTTCGTCACACAGAGCAAAGGATGGATTTGGATGAAAACTTCACAGAGTACTACCATTTGATCCCAGAAGACATACTAGGGGGTTAGGGCCCCGGGTCGGATCTCCCCTTAGTGTATACTGGTCAGAACTTTGACCAGGGGAGCCTGTGGGCCTTCCACTGGGTGGATTTGGATTACATTTTAGCTGCTAATTATTTTTAAAATGCTGACAGTAACATTCATCCCATTGATAAGTTAATAACTTGGAGATTTACATCCAGGCTACGCTGGCTACTTCAGCTAATATATATATATATATATATATATATATATATATATATATATATAATATAGAGAGCGAAAGAGAGAGAGAGAAAGAGAGAAGGAAAACCTATGGGTGTAATCATAGGGGTTTTTAATTGCTAGCTCTATACCTACTCTCTGTCATGATCTCATTGGCCTGGCCATGTACCAATTGCTTAATTTCTTGCCCAATGATGTCACACATATCCCCTTTGCATTTGGCCATACCCCCAAACTGTTGCAAGAAGGTTCTTGCATCTCAATTAGATTGAATGTGGGGAGGGAAAAGATTGAGAAAAAAGTGAGAACTAGCCTAATGCAATCTGGTGAAATATTCATGAACAAAGAAATGCCCCAAACAAGGAATTTTTTTCCAATGTCCTGAAAACAATAGCAAGTTGTTTTATACGGTGAAATGAATCACTCATTAAACTCAGAATTCAACCACACAGTAAACCATGCAAGGAGTGTCTTATGGAATCTTTAAGTAATGAGTTTATTGAGGAAGACAAAGACACAAGCCTCTTATAGAAGGAATAATAAAGGGGTTATATATTAACCCTTAGTAGCTGGTTTTGACTGTGATTGGTTAAGGAAAAATTTGAAAGTAGGAGATTTCTGGGCCGTTGATGGTGGCATATGATTGTGAGCAATGGCCCACATTTACATGTCATGTTTTCTGCATTTCAGCAAATCTTAAACTTCTCCTAGGCCACTTGCTGTCAAAATCCTAAATCAATGTTAATAAAAGGGTAGTTTAGAATCCCTTTAGGTATTTTTAGGACCCGTAGCTCTTATTCAATATTAAACTAATACAATATAAGAAATGGAACATAACACAATAATTATAATTTAAATTTAATAAGAGTCACTATAAATGTGAGCAGGAAGAAGAAACCAAACATTCTGTGACAATTAACATGAATTAAAATTTGTTGCACATTTCATGGTTAAGCATATAAATTAGTGTGTGTATAATTATGTCATGCTATGTTACAAAGAATTCAATATGTGTAGCAAATGTGTTGAAGCACAATCATTTCTGTTTAATGCATACAGAAGGATAATATTCATTCATATAGACGTGTTTTCCAACTAAAACAAAAGATGAACATTAATTTAGAATTTAAGTATGTAGACTTAATTGGAACGGAAAAGAAAATAATTGGCGTTTTTTATTTCCTTCTTAATTAACTCATAACTGCCTATGGTGCTTAAAGCATTTCTTGTATGTGACTAATTCCATGCATTTATGCTTAACATCCCAATACCTTATGTACTATTTAAATGGCAAGCTGTGGTAAGTGGCTGCAAATATTCTTAATGGCATGGAAAGATCAAGACTTGTTTCACTTGTATGTCCATTTCAGTCCAGCGATCCGTTTGTCTAGAAGTGAAATTCTATTATAGTCATAACACTGTGACCAGAATACCAATTAGATAACGGACATGGTTTTGTGCATGTGCATGTATAGTAGGTATAGCAGGTTTATCACCTGGGGCCTTCATTTCCCTAAGTCACAACACTTCATGCACAGCCAAGAAGCAGCAATTGTGTCTATCTAGCAATTAATTATCACAAAGTGTTTCCTTAGGCAGGCGTGGGCAATTCCTTGGTAAGGTTAACTGGATACTACCAAAGTACCAACCATTATTTTAAAAATATGATAACTAGGAACTTTTCAGTAATGAAAAGGTTTATTTAGGAACAGCAAAACCAACTGATAACTGTGAGTCGGGGAAGGCAATTTTTTTTTTACATTGCCGCTTTTTTCTCTTAGGCATCCATAGAATGGAATATTTTCCTTTTTATTATTTAGTGATTGACGAAATACAGTAACGTTGTTTCTAAGATAACAGGAAAGGAAGTATGACATATATATGCAATTCACAGGTGCATATATACTAACATATTTTAATACAAGCAATTGCTCCGTGCTTGTAAGACAAACAGAACCAATTAAAAGATAAGGCTGATATAGTGACGTGCAAATAGTTATGGTTTACTAAGCTGATTTTGGGTTTTTGCTTTTTAAAAAAGAAGTAAATAAATAAATTCATAACTGTGATTTAAAAGGAGACTATGTGAGTGTCTGGGCTTGTGGGTGAGAAGATGTGATCATGTTTTCTATTTTTTATCCTGCCCTATACACACTTGCTTTAATTTTGTATGGCAAAGTCATCCCAAAATGTTTACACTTTATACTAGTTCTACAGATGAAGCAATGTAATCTAGGCCTCCTGGTCTCTTGTTCAATTGCAGAATAGTGTTTATTGGTCTCCAAATCAGTGCAACATTTAGTAAAATCCAGCCTCACTGTGGCTAAAAGGGCACCCCTCTAAAAGTTTCCCCTTACACATAAATAACCCTTTTACCCTCTTGTTATGATTCCTCTCCTTCTGTTCTCCACCACTTTAACTCTGCTCTCCAGCTCCTTGTCTCTTCCGTGAGGTCCTCCTGCCCTTCTACCCCTCTCTCTACCCCGATGGGGGCTCTCACCTCTAATCTAGCTGTACATTGAGCTTCTGAGTTACTGTGCTTTTTGTTAACTGTACCGTGCTGTCTCACCCTGTATCATGTTTCTGTCTGTCCCTGTACGGCGCTACGGATACCTAGTGGCGCCCTATAAATAAAAATTAATAATAAAAAAAAAAAATACCCTCTTGTTATGACTATTAGACTATGTGACATTCTGGCTCATTTTCAATATATATTCTCTACTAAGTTGTCAAAGTATATACATCCACCATGACAGTACTAAAAACCCTACTTAGGACCACAATTTGGTACGCTAATGTAAATGACTGAGTCCAGGTAGTGGGTCTTTTCCCTGTGAATAGAGATGAACAAAAGTTGTGAAACCATTTCTTGGCTTGTTCCACATACAGCCTCACAATTTAATATTTTTCGGCTGTAGAATTTGGCCGTAAGTCTTCCCAGTCCTACCCCAGCCACCTCACAAAAGAAAATAAATTTCTTTTGATTGCCTCAGCTCTATTGTAACGAATTATGAAAAAACATAGTACGAAAAGGAATTCCACAGAATGACAAAACAAGAGCAGAATGTGAAGATTGAACATCCAGAACTTTGCACCTCTGAGAATCGGCCAAAATTTGATTTGTGCGTAATGTGGTTGCACCTTATTATCAGTGCTATATACAGATTGAGAAATGTTTGGCCTCACAATTTCGCAAATTGTTTTGTGCAAAGTCTGCCTCGTCTCACTACTTAGATGAGATAATTATGCAGATCTCAGCTTCGATATGTGCCTGTCTATTACATTAAACCCCACTCATATTCTAAAGTAAATAAACCAATTAAAGTATAGGAGGAAATAGTTGATGTTTCGATAGATAGATAGATAGACTGACTCTGAAATGTAATCAGTAAAAGCAAAAATTAAAATCAATCTAAATTTTGAATTCACCAGGGGTTTTATTTCTTAATTATACAGGGTAAGGCTACTAAGTTAATTTCAATAAATTAGTCCAGCCTTTTTTTCTCATACAAAACACTGAAAATGTGTTTTGGGTATTTAAAATTGATTTATTTGGCAGATAAAACAAAGGAGGAGGACTGGCACTTGGATTCTCAGCTGGCATTTTATATTCTCATAATACAGATAAAGAACTGTAATTTAACTCATTTGGATTTCATTTATGAAAAACATGTTGAATGCTTAAAGTACAACAACATTCGTTTTCTGTGTTTGCAGAATTGAAAAGTGCACACTGTATGCTGTAATTAAATGCTATGGATTTTCATTAATGATATTAAATATTGGTATGCAGTTTATGTAGTAGTGTATATATAATAAGTAATATCTGTCTTATTGTAATTGTCGAGAGTGTAGTGAGACAACAATGCAGTCTTGGTGTTTATCTGAAAGCTGTGTAGCAGAACAATTACTCTTTGAAATAGATATGAGCACAAGAGGGGAGACTACTGTGGGTGTACTCGCATACCCTTTGTTGTCACTGGAGAAGCATGGGTCTTTTATGGTCACTGCAAATGTGGCAGTGCACAAGGGAGAATGAAGAGCAGAGAGGTACTAGCTAGAAAATGGAGCTTCTGTCAGATGCTACTATTTTGGGCTAAACAGAAATCCAATTTGCTCACTAGCCACCAAACTGGGGTCTCCACTAACCACCCTGATTCAAAGTTTATGCACCATGCTGCAAATATTCCAGGCTCTATGTACTAAGTGCTCCCACAGTGCTCCATTTTTGGAGCAGAGAGGTGACATATGTAATAAATGTTTCTTATATACAATGTATTTTGGTTCCAAAAATAGAGCACAGCTGACCTCCATCACTTCAGAGGAGGTGGAGGTGGAAGCACACATGCACAACATGGTATTGATAAAGCTCATTACCATGGGTATAGGTCTGCACCGACTCTCCTGGGCACTACCTCCAGCAGACAGCTGTGCAAAGAGATAGAGAGGGGACAAAAATGGAAAAAAAGAGTATATGGATCTCTTTGTTTTGAAGAAATAAATAGTATCCTATTTATTAGCTTCACTATAATTTCACTGCATCTTTTACTATAGGAGGGGAATCAATGTCTAGACAGCACCATTGCATAGTTTACAGTAAGTGAACATCATTACTTCCAAGTTCTCCATCAGTTTCCAGCATCTTAATTATGTCAGCAGTTTTGTTGACATGATACATGGTTTTAAGAAGTGCTACTTTCAAAGCATGGTAGACACAACTTTGTAGTTTCCTAGTTATACATTTTACAAGACTATATGTTTCACAATTGTTTTGATGACAAATGACTTCTACGGACATCAGGATTATAGTTCACCCTGCAGTGCTTAGTACAGTGAACTATGTTATCATACATTATATAGCTGATGAAGAGATCCTATTCACAAAACATCTAGGGGCTTATATTGAGTTGAATGCAAATTGAGTTTCTGGCGTTTAATATGTTTTTTTTTACTTCTGGACAAGTGCACAAAGCAGTTCTGAAAATGATGGTGCATATGCTCAAATGTAAAAAAAACATAGCATACACTCGAGACACACTTTGCATTCAACTGAACATGAGCCCCTTAGTGACACAACCTGGTATATAATATAATTACTTCTAGTTTTCCTTTCTGTACCTCTCCTGTGGTTTTTTTTATATGGAACAATAACAGTATTTTTATAGAACAGTGACTATTCCTCATATTTATTGAGGATGAATTAAAGTCAGTTTACAGTTCATTGTTAAATGCTATAATGAAGAACATTATAGAAATGAAGCAAGATCTCACACTTTGTGAGAGAAGAGTGAAATTTTCAAAACATTTTCATGGCATATTCCCCTCATTGTGGGTGCTGAACTTTGCATGTTTTCGGGTAGAAATTGTCCATAAATATTCTATGTCAAATTCCCCTATTTTTGCTCAGCCTGGACTTTCCCTTTTTATACCTCAAACACATCACATAGTAGAAGGAACTGACACTATTGCCCAAGAGCTAATGGGAATTTAGTACCTATAATTACATTTGAAAAATACTTGATACAATGTTTTATAAAGTGACATTGCAAAAAAATATTATTATTATTATCGTTTATTTGTATGGTGCCACAGATTCTATAGCGCCTGACATAGTAGTATAAAAATAACATGAAAAAAAGTATACATAACAATCACATGGATACAGAAACATTTCAGCATCATACGTGACAGGGACAAACAAGGAAGCCAGACTGAATAAAAATTAAAAATCAATCTAGAGGACCATGCCCCTGAGAGTTTACATTCTAGATGGAAAGGTTAGTGAGAAACAATTGAAACTAAAGGGATATTAAGTTTATCAGTCCATGTGGGATGCAGCGGAGGTGGAGGCTAAAACAGTCAAACTGGCAGGAGGGTGGGTTGAAGTGAAGATAGAGTAGCTTGAAGTATGTGAGGATATTGGGCTGGGAGTATTGGGAAGAGGGGAACAAGAGAGGAGAGGTAGGAGATGCACTGGAGCAATACATTGTTAATGCTCTTCAATTGTTAAATTTCTATTCATCTGAATGTGCACAGGAGAGGAAAATCCACAACCAAATGATTTGTTTCAAAAAGACTATGTGAGAAGAGAAGAGTGGAGTGTAGCCTGGGTCCACTAAATCTAGTCCTCTGGGGACCAGAGGCTGTAGGCCAAATCTACCCTGTATGTAGCCTAATTAAAAAAAATTAGGTGGATGGTTATGCAGACCAATAGGAGAACTTGAGTTTTACTTTTGGGTTAACAAGCTCCCTCTCTGGTGTTCTATTCCCCCCTCCTATGTTTGCAGAGATTGCTATTTTTTTGCTTGTGTTGAATAAATAAAAATATCCGCCTCTTGTTCTATAGACTAGTTGCAATTCTTCCACATTTTTTTTCACTCCTACCAGTTGATATTTCGCCTATGCTCCACTTCCTACCCAAATATTCTCTCGAATCCCCAGGCATCTATGTTCCCCTTTCCACTATCTGTTGCTTCTTTGCTCTCACTGAAATGATATGAGGGCCAGCAAGCGCATGCACACTGAGAACAAGTGGCCCACTGTAGAAGGATATTTAATCTGCACACTGGGAATACTGAGGAGTGTCAGGTAAGTGCTAAAGGCAAAGGAGATGTTAATATTAAGTTTAGGCTTTAGATTCATTTAGATATTAGCTAATGGGACTAGAGGATTTAATACTAAAAGTAATGGGGGCATAAATGGCTTACAGCCCAGGACCTATGGTAATCTTAAATCACCACTGTCAGGGACCACAGCAGACATAGCAAACAGAACAATATAGAATTATAGGTAAGTTCTCAGTTTTTATTTTGGATGGAGTTATTTTTAACCAGCTCAGTCAACGGGTATTACTGCCATGTTGTTTTTGCGTGTAGATAACGACATTTGACTGACAACAAGAAAAAAATAAAGGGCTCCTCAATATATTTCCTATTGCAAAAACATCACTCAAAATATTAGTGGCTTATGAATAGACCACATAATACAGGTTTGTGGTAGCTGCTTACCCACATAATGCACTATATGAGATGAGAAAATAGTGTCTGTAATGTACAGTATAATCTTCTAGATTACCTGTGTGCACATCAACCTACCAGAGAGCTTCATCATCATCATCATCTTCATCTATATATATAGCGCCACTAAGTCTGCAGTGCTGTAACGAGAATTAACTCATTCACATCAGTCCCTGCCCCATTGGAGATTACAATTTAAATCCCCTAACATACACACACACAGACCAAGAGAGACTAAGAGCAATTTGATAGCAACCAATTAAGCTACCAGTATGTTTTTGGAGTGTGGGAGGAAACCCACGCAAACACGGGGAGAACATACAAACTCCACATAGAGCTTGTCAGCAGTGTCTTGTTGATGTCATTCCTGGATGAATATAAATAGAAAGGTATACAGTACTCTGCCACTTAGCAATATTCCTCATGCAACCATATTCTACTATGAAATTACCCTGTATTTTAGTACAGTATGGGAAGGGAAGGGAAATGTGTCTTCTGAAGATAGGCATTTGAGATTATATGTAAACTGTCTGTAATTCACTATGGTTTTCAAACATTCTCTTATTTTTTTCCAAAAAATTTTCTTTAATATTCTATTTTTTCAAAAAATGATCTTCTCTTTTCGACTAAGAATATTTTATTAATGTGTTATGTTATATTTTCCTATTGCAAAAACAATAGGAAAATATAATACTATTCTCGCTCTACACTTCCTCACTCGGGACTCTCATCTTCTCCTACGGTCTTCAGTATCACCTCTATGCTGACGACATTCAGCTCTACGTATCTTATCCTGATCTCTCTCCCACTCTCCTCTCTCGTGTATCTGACTGACTCTCTGCCATCTCCTCCTGGATGTCCTCGTGCTTTCTCAAAATTAATATCTCTAAAACTGAACTCTAATTGTCTTCCCTCCCCCCAGGCTCCCCTCTCACCACAACCTCTCTATCGTGGTTAATAATTCAACCATCTCCTCTGTCACCCAGCTCCGTTGCCTGGGTGTCACCCTTGACTCCTCTCTCTCCTTTGTCCCCCACATCCAATCTCTAGCCCAAACCTGCCGCTTCCAGCTGCGTAACATTGCCCGCATCCGGCCCTTCCTCTCAGAAGATGCCACCAAACCATCATACACGCTCTCATCATCTCCCGCCTCGACTACTGCAACCTTCTCCTTACTGGCCTCCCCCTCTCCCACCTCGCCCCCCTTCGCTCTGTTCTCAATGCGGCAGCCCGACTCATCTTTCTCTCACGCCGCTCCTCCTCTGCCTCCCCTCTCTGCATTGCCTTACACTGGCTCCCCTTCCCCTACAGGATCCTTTTCAAGCTCCTCACCACCACTTACAAAGCCCTCTCCCAGTCTACTGCCCCCTATATCTCCAACCTCCTCACCATTCACACCCCTGCCCGCTCCCTGCGCTCGGCCAATGACCGTCGCCTCTCCTCCACTCTGATCACCTCTTCCCAATCCAGAATCCAAGACTTCTCCCGAGCTGCTCCCCTTCACTGGAACGACCTCCCTCGCTCCATCCGTCTCTCACCCAGTCTGTGCTCCTTCAAACGGGCACTCAAAACTCACCTGCTCCTAAAAGCCTACCAACAATCCACTTAACCCTTACCTTGTTGCACCTTCGCAAACATCCTTCTCTCGTTCTCCCCTCTCTCCTCCAGCCCCGCCTTTCTCTCCCTTACTTTAATGGCTCCCTCCTGTGCCTGTTTGTCCACCCTCCCTTAGGATGTGAGCTTGTATGAACAGTGCCCCTCCCCCCTCCTGTCTCCATATCTGTTCTTCTACTCCATCTTCGCTCATATGTCTGCCCGGAGTTCTGAAGTATTTGTACTTTGTGTTTATTGCTCTGTACTTTGTCACCCTGTATGGTCTCCTGTTTGTATTATGTACGGCGCTGCGGAAACCTTGTGGCGCCTAACAAATAAATGATAATAATAATAATAATAATTTTATATCACATGGCATCTGTTCAGCAGGGGAGTCAGAACATGAAAAGGTTTGGGAGATGTACTCTAGGGGGTAGATGTATCATACTCCGGTTTCTTCAACTCGCGGGAGTTCGGCGAGATGACAGCTAAAATTTAAAGTGGCGCTGCCTTGTAAAGGGAAACATGCCTTTACAAGGCATCTCGCCGAACTCCCGTGAGTTGAAGGAACCGGCGTATGATACATTTACCCCTAGCTCTCTAATGTGATAAAGGGGTCCTGTACAAACAGACCAAGGACCATTCCAGTTTCATCTTATGGGTCTAATATTTACCTCCCAGATATTCTATGTTATGTTCTTGAAGGTCCAAGGAACACATGTGAGGCCCCTAGACATATTGCCTAACTGACTACTGTCCTAGACACATTTTTCTAATTACTCGTCCACTTCACATAAGCTTTGTTATTTATATGCATGTTGCTTAACCAGGTCCCCAAACCCCAAATTACTAAAATATTTATGTATTTATGTTCAGAAAATTGATAATGTATTGATCCATGTAAATATTAGTGCACAATGTGTCTAGATTTCTACAGAACTGCAGAAAGCAGAAGCTTTTTAGACCGATGAAATAAAATGATTGTAGAAACTTTTATGCAGTGACAATTGGCAGCTTGATTTTCTTCCTTCTCCAGTTATGTGATTGTGAAAGGTTTCTTCAGAAACAACATAATCTGTGTATCATTACTGCAGTGGGGGACATTAGAGTTAGAGTTGTTAGAAGTACTAACAGTGAGGAAAAATCACTTAAATGTTATGGGTTAATCAAACAATGGGAGTTTTTTAGTCTTGTAATTTATGTAATTTCAAATCCATGTAAATATGGTATTCATATCTGAGCATACTCATTATTGTTTAAAAATGGTGCCAAGCCATTCCACATTGAAATCGCATTCAGTTTTGATGGCAGTAGAACAAGAATAGTGTAAATATTGCACTAAAAGTATGTCCTTTTTATTATAAATATGCTATATCCTTGTTATGTTGTTTGAGGATTCTACAATCATTCAAATCTCCCTTTTACATCTCTGGATTTTGCACTTTATCAAATTCCCTTTATTTCCTACTGCATTTCACTGGGTCCAATTTCCCTGATTTTACACTATGATATGCCAGAAATATTTCCCAGGTCTAGTATTTTGAACTATTACAGTGCTGTTCAGTCGTTTTTTCTTGTTATGTCTTATTGAAACTGTTCTGTGAATATTATAATTCATGTTTTAGTAATGAAAAGTTGCAAACTACTGGCTATACAATATATAGTACTGGATATGTTTTCTCATCTTCGAGCAATTACACTTGTTCTCTTAAGTTAATATTTTATCGTACATGTCCAGATGTGCTTTTAATAGAAGGTTCAGTATTATATGCTGGAACAAACTGTATAACAAAATAATACCTTGCATGGTGTTTGTTTTTCATATAGGGATTGCAGTATTTTAACCTTTCTGTGATTGTTTCCTGGTCCATTGAAAAATATAAATGTATTAACAGTTTAATAACAGTTATGTATATAACGCCTACATATTACTAGGCGCTTTGCAGATAATATCTAATCATTCACATTAGCCCCTGCCCTAGTGGAGCTTGCAATATATATATATATTCCCTACCACACACAGCCTAGGCTTAATGTTGTCAAAAGTAAATTAACCTACCAGTATGTTTAAATACTGTGGGAGTAAACTGGAGAACTCAGAGGAAACCCAAAAACACAAGGAGAACATACAATCTCCGCAAATGGATGGATTTGAATGGATATGTTTTTGCTCACTTTCTTTTAATAAATCAATTTTTTTTACTGAAGAAGTTCAGAATCCATAACAAACACGTTGAACTGCTTCAGACAGAGCGATGAGAACAGAAACGCCATGATGAGAATATATCAAAACAATGAGTGAAACATTATTTTAATACACAAATGATGCCATGCATGAACAATGTCCATTTGTAGGAAGCAACCATTAATTCTCATCTGCCATGGTCTGGATATCAGAAAATCCCAAGGGTTCAGCGTTACCAGGGGCGCACAGAGGATTTTTCAGGGGGGTTTCCTCCACCCAGAAAGAAAAAAAACCCCTAGAGACCTGCCGTGCATGCGCCCGCGCTTCCGCGTCCACTCCGTTTAGCCTGCACTGTAGTATACAGCAGCCGCGGCGCTGTCAAAGAAGCGTCCACGGCAGTGCTGTATACAATGCAGCACCGCCGCGGACGCTTCTTAGACAGCGCAGTGGCTGCTGTATACTACAGTGCCGATATGTAGGGCACTTTTTTAGCCGAGCCACTGGTTACAATATGTAACCGACAGGAAAAACACATCATGACATCATGTATTCCAAGCATGTTTGAAGTCAACAGAGATAAATATCTGTAAATGGAGGACCCCAATGTGCAGGGAGACCAGAAAGGAAGGAGGAGTCCCAATCCTAAAATATGAATTGGGAGATCCTGTAGAAACATCTTAGTTTTACCATAGTGTTTGGCAGAAACACTTCCAAAGCTGCTCCTTTGGGGAAGCAGAGAGTGTGTTAACTTAGCTTTTCAATGGCTCAAAAAACTTGCCAGTCCGTTTTTTCTTCTCAAAGGATGCTTCCAGCCAATCCAATCGTAGAATGAAAAACATTTTTCCTGAAAATCTGCAAGTGTGGGAGGGGAGCCCTGGATCCACATGTGGAGAATACACTTTCTTGCCACCACAGAGATTTCCAGTAGCAGTTTTTTGCTCCCTTTGGAGGTTTTCGTGTTTCGGGAAGAACGTCCAAGATCACCAGGATTCAGGTGTAAATGGCAAACAATTTACCACTTCTGCTATTGCGAATCTCCACACGTGGATCCAGATGACAGGAAATCTCAAAAACCAGTGTAGCAAGTCCATCAGGGGTTCTCCACACTTTGGGCAAGTAGAGTCTTCAGAAAAACGTATAATACATCTGCGGTGGGGTAAGAGGTATCCTCTATGGAAAATGTTAAGAAGCATCACAACATATGTGGCAGCAGGCTAGAATTGAATAGAGGAATCTAGCAACTCAGCTTCAGTCAGAGGAAGAAAGTAACTCGACTACTAACTCAGGCCGATTTTGAGTATGCAATGGTCTATAATAGTTCGTAGGAACGTATAATGAATAGAGATCACTCTCCTTGAGTAGGGGGCTGATAACAGATGGGTGTCAAGGGGGTTATCCCAGTCAATATCATAGAACACAGAAATCACATTGCTAATGTAATGTTGGGCTTGAATGATTGCTAAGCCACAAGGGCCCAGGAAAGGGAATAATTATATCGCCTGTGTATATCAAAGTTCGAAGGGGTCACTTTTGGGGTCTATCCATAAGCTTTCCAACCCTACATAAGCGTTCCAACTTCCACGTACTGAATGGGCAAGCACCATGTTATGTTGGAAATCAGGATTAGTGGCAAAGGGTAAGTGGATGGATTTGTAGGGATTAAGGGGCAATCTGTGCCTGAGAATGTGTCAAAGTTTGCTAACCGAGAGTAAGAGTGGATTATCAAAAACATGAGGGCAGAGTTTTTGGTCATGGAGGTGGAAAAAAGCCTTAATATTTAAGTGTGATAGAAATTGTTTCTCCACATCTAAATTGGAACATATACAGTTATTTGTAAGCAAGTCTCTTAAATAATGTAAGTGGGTCACATAACTATATTGGACTGAATCAGGAAAGTTAATACCCCCATTAGTTTTTCGCTGTTGAAGTTTAATGAGACTAATGTGGGGACATTTTTTTCCTCCAGATGAAAGTGCAAAACATGCAGTTTACAGGTTGCTCATCCCATTTCGTTAGCTACAGGGGTAACGTATTATCATTATGGGCATCAGGCTAAGCAACATGTTTGAGGAGCCTGGTGCAACATGGGGGGCCAGTATAGATGCAATCACTGTGCAGATGTCTCTGACCGAGTATCAGCCATGCATAAACCAAAGTTGATGGTCAGTTAACAAGGAAGGCAGAAAACTTTGGAGACGCCATAAGCCTCGAGAGTATCTTAAAATATTTATTTAATAATGTAATGGGGCGGTATGAGGACAATAACAGATCTTTGTCTGACTTTGGGATGAGAGGCATGTGTGCCTGATTAAATGAAGAGTATTGAGGCTTTGGCTTGTGAATAGTACGATAGAGTTCCAACAGTTTGGGGGTAATATCAGTTTTCAGTATCTTATAATATTCTCTGGTGAAACCATCTGGGCCAGGGGACTTTTGAAATACTAGGTCAGGTATGATGTCAGTGATTTCCCCTTTAGTCATAGCCGCCTCCAAGGATTACCGCTGACAGGGAGTGAGTTTAGGTAAGTTAGCCACACATAAAAGGTCACATAGAAGAGAGTTATTGGGAGAGGAGGCAGTGTATAATTTATTATACTAGTTATAGAAAGCTTTAACAATGTCATTGGATCTGGCAAGAGGAAGTGTGAATACCCTAACTTTGATGGCTATGATATGATTTCTACATTGGAGTTGTTTAGACATTGTGAATAAAGGCTTGCCAGTTTTATTGCCCCATCTATAGCATTTGTTCTTAGAATAATCAAGTTTAAATTGGGCTTGGGCCAAGAAGAATTTATAAGAGGTACGTGAGGCGTCTGTGGGGTCAGAGACAAATGCTGCATACTGTTACCGAAGGAGTGACACTAGGGAGTGGTATGTTTTATTAGTTTCCTTCTTCTTGGTAGCTATATACATTTCGAACAAAACATTCTTCACCGCACCAAGCTAAACCCCTAATATAAATATTCGAAAGAATCTTCTTATTTCATTTAGGGGAGGTGCCACAACTAGCTGAATTATTCAGTTCTCTTGATTATATAGTGATTCTCCAATAGGAGCGAGTATACAGGCTTCATAAGGACGCTCACAGAGTAGCAGGACATAGTGCTCCTCTGTCTATACACCCTAATATACCAGGACTATAGGTTTTGACCCTATATCTAACGGGACCTCAATGGTTATACATATTGAGAAATAACAGATGTATATAGTATATATGAACATCATAATACGCATAAGCTATTATCAATAATTATTTAGAATACAGTGAGACAGCACAGTAGTATTATTACTACTTTTTAACACTTTGTTCACCTTATGTCATAGGTTAGTATGTTCAATCACACAGTGTTTTTAATATTTCGCTAATTGAATTTATGTAATAAAGATATAAATCTTAACAGAAACTTATTACATTACGTACGGTAAAAGAGTGCCCTGTATACACATTCTCTTTATCCCTTCCCCCCCTCTTTTTCCCCTATTTTTTGGATAGCTATATACATTATAATGTTTACCCTCATCACCACTTTAGAGGTCCCCTAAAAGAGTCCTGGGTTATCAAAATGTTCTATATTATTGTCTAAATAATCTGTCCAATGATATTTGAAATGTTTCTGAAGATTATCTGAATGGTAGAGATAGGAAGGGAACCGCCAGGAAGAGTTACGTGGACCTATTTGAGGGAGCTGGAGAGAAAGAAACACCAGGGCATGGTCCGATAGAAGGATAGAGCCCATATCATGCTTAACAATTTCAGTGACCAGGGAATGTGCCAGGGGAATACAATCTAATCGAGAAAATGAGTCATGGACCTCAGAATGAAAAGTATAGTATCCCTCTGTTGGATTCAATAATCTACAGGGGTCCGTCAAGCCGTGAATGAGTTTAAGTTCGGTGATCATGCTCCATAGATCAAATCAAAGATTCTGTGGGACAAGATATTTATCCAGGCTAGAATCATCAACCGCATTAAAATCTCCCCCTATGATTAGATTAGGCATGTCTCTAGAGGTCAAGAGTTGGGAGGTGTGTCTAAAAAACTCCTGTTGATTAACATTAGGAGCATAAATGTTGAGTAGCGTCTATCTATGATCACAGATCTGGGCGTCCAACAGAATGTAGTCTCCTGCAAAAAGATGATATCCGGAGAATGTTGTTTAACGTGGGTCAGCATTTTTTCCTGCTTAATAGTGGTATTAAGGTTTCTGGTGTCCTCTGCACTTCAGTTGTGGTCTACACAGCACATATATCATGCATAACAAAGAAGAAAAAAAACATTATTATCTGAAATTTCTTCAATTGCAATTTTCTATTTTACCAAAAGTAACACTATGTAGGTCCCGAAAAAAATAACCAGGAAGAACTTAAACATTACAGTATGTCAGTGATGAAAATTCAAAGCAAAAGCCGAGAGGTGATGCACATTTTTATAAACATCAGAACAACCTAGGTGTAAACAATGGACTCATTGAGGACCTTCAAACCCACCCTTTAGGCACCATATGAGGTATAAATGTGAGTGTAGCAATTGTGTAGCAATTGTGTATCTCAGCGGTGCGGGTCCCCTGCAAAGAAGAGAATGGAGTTAGCCCATTTTCAGTCAGCCTAAGCTTGGCCAGGAAAATTAAAGCAAAACGTCTGTTGTTATCAATTAGGTAGATACATACGTTGAGAACTCCTTCCATTTCTAGGTCACCAGCATGGATGAGCCCTGAAATATGAGGATATTAATGCCCTCTATGACCAAGGACCCCTGTTTCTTGTAAGCTCTGAGTATTGTTTCTTTGGCCCTGAAATCAAGGAATCTGGCTTTGACTGACCTGAGGGCGTTGCCTCTCCCCCACCCTCTCCTGACCAATTCAATGGTCCTGCTCAATCTGGGGTTTATCCATTAATTGTTCAAGATCCAGAGCCAAGGGGATTAAGACATTTAGGTAGTGGGTCAGCTGGGAGCCTTTCACCATTTCTGGGATACCTCAGAATTGGAAGTTATTCCTCCGGGGTCCTATTTTCCGTATCATCCAATTTCCCAGTAATTTGTTGTAAAGTTTTGGACTGACGATATATAGTGGTTTGAAGGGCAAGCATTTTATCTTCCACATCACTGGTTCGTTGTCCTACTTCAGTGATGCGTGTGGTGTTAGCTGAGTTTCTCGACAAAGCATTATCAATGGTGGAATATAATAATAATAGAATTCCGCGTAAGATATAGAAGAAGACATGGAGTTGGATGGCTCAGAGGAAGACTCCAGCCCGTCTAACGAGTCAGGAGTCCGTGGTTGGGGGGGTGAGGGAGGAGGACCTCACTTAGATTGCGAATTTGGCTTATCAAGAGCAATTAGTTCAGCAACAGGTAGGTGCCTCAAGACAGGTGACAATGTGGGGATCACCAAGAGCTATACTAAGCGACTCGGGTAAGGCAGGGAAGCCACGTTCTCCCCCTTCTCCGGCAGTCGCGTCAGTGCCACGTTCACAGCATGATGGAAGTTCAGGGGTAAGGTGTCATGAAAAAGTGCCATCCGACTCCGTTTCCTCCATCAGTGGTGCAACACAGGGGCACACTGCTCCGTCCACAGCAGCGTCAGAACGTGGCAGATTTACTGAGGCCTCAGTCTCAAGGCCGGCTGTGATGAGTATGAGGTGCTGCCGGAGCACAAAGGAGGGCTGCTGGAGCAAAAAGTGTCCCATCCCTGTCCTCAGGTAAGCACAACAAGCGTAGAGGGACTGCCTGCCCAGCCACAGCCACATTGGCGGGAAAAGAGAGTCTGAGTTAGGCCCTAAACTTAAGGCTGGACTCCGGGTAAAGTGCCACTCAGGTCCAGAATTTTCTGCCCGCCTTGACCCAGATATATTACTTTTGTGAGAGTCGTTATTTAAAGGCAGGTAAAGTCAGCAGCAGTGTGTGCATGGTTCATGATAGATGAGCTCAGCACAGAGCATAATTAAAACGCTGCCATCATGGATATCACGCCCACCCGAATTTCTTTTGCTCACTTTTATAAATGTCCAGCGGACTTTTGAAACAAGACAGTTAAGTATTTCTTTCATTGAGTGATATGCCTAAAATATGCTCAATGACATGTAAATTATATATGTCTGGTAAAAAATAACATATATAAATGTACAATTGACTGAGAATGCTTACATAACCATTGACACTGCAGATAACCCTACACTGTTTCTTGAAAGAAAGCATCTATCTAATGTCTCCCAACATTATCTATGAGAAAATGACAGAAGGAGATGAAGTCTGACATTGATATTGTCATGATTTGGAGATATATCTCCAGAAATATTATGTTATTTAACTTCTTTAGAGCTGTGAGGTCCTGCAAGCATTGTGTGAGGGCTAAATAAGGATTCAATATTTTATCTGTTAACTAGAAGAACATTCATATGTGCAACATTTCATATACTGGATGTATTCAAATCAATTTTAGTAACATAATATTACAAATACAGATACATCTAGTACAAATCAAGTGCAAAAATAAAGTACAGTTTGTATTTATTTAGATTTTCTTTAATGAATGGGGGCAAAATATTTACATTTCTGTTATTATTATTAACTTTAACGTTTAGATATACTGTTTAGGTAATTTCTTTGGGTACATTTTTTTCCTGCATATCTGCCATACATTTAATGCATTGATTAATTGCATATCACCATACTAATTGGTGCTATCTATCACAAATCATTTAGTTTTGCACTAGATTTGTGCAAGTGATACCTTTTATTAAGATAAAATAGATATACTTTATTAAGTATGTGTTTGGCTCACATGGAAATTGTATAGGAACCAGTTTGTTTCCAAGATGCCTGAGACATCCATTTAATTATTTTACATGCACATTATTGAACATTTTTTGGACCTCTCTTCCTGAAGGCTTCAATGGGAACCCTTTCATACATAAGGAGAAATATTTTCATAAATAGACCCCTTATAGTGAAAAACAGTGGTTTACTGTAAACCAAATGTGTTTGCTGTAAACCACACATGGTTTGGGACTATGCAAACTGCCACACATCTGTAGTCAGTTTGTGTTTTGAGTCTCGAATAGCCAGATAGTGAGTCTGAAAACTGCATGCAATATATTGTGGTCTGCAAGCTGCCCATTTGTAAATCAGTAAATCTGCCCCCATATACAGTATCTTCACATATGATTTAATCTAATATCTATATTTCTCAAACCTTGAGCCATTTCATATCCTGTAGTTACTTTTTGTATTGAATCTATATATATATATATATATATATATATATATATATATATATATATATATATATATATATATATATATATATAGCATTTTCAGCCCTATCACTACATATCATTATTATCATTTTTCCATAACTTCTCATGATACCAATGCTTTTCTTGCAGGACAAAAATGGTATTCTATTTTCAGGTATGCAATTTGTTATTCAGTCATATATAATGTATGTAATTTATAGCTTAATAAAGATGTCTTGTAGGTAGGAGCAATATTCCTTACCATCTTAAATTAACTAATCTTGGAGAACTAAGGCATCAATCATTATTTACTTCTGCAGATAATAATGTTATTGCTCCCATCGCATCTCTCATTATTTAGCTAAGGCCTCAGATATTGAACAGCTGCTTGTTGGAAACATTCAAGCAAGAGCAGTAAAAGACTAAAAATGTTGGCAGCTGTGTTAGAATGTACAGCTGAGGTATGAAATCTGAAATTAGTGCATTAATAACAAAATTACATCTGTTTGTTTTCTGTTTGTATTATCCCTGAGCAAGAGATGCTTGTTAGGACCAATAAAGGTGCAATAAAATTCAAGTTAAAAAAAATATATATATTCTTGTTACATTTCTGAGTTTCATTTTTCTCACATATATAAAATTTGCTCTGTAAGCCCCTGCATTTTGAAAAACCCTTAAAGCATTATATAATTTCAGGTTTAATAAAATATGTTCTATGTGCTATTGAAGAAGGCTCTTGTATAACATTTTTAAAAATGCGGATTTGCATATATGTGTGAATAACCATCTAATATTATTTTATAATGCACAAGTGATGTCAATATATATATATATATATATATATATATATATATATATATATATATATATATATATATATACTGCTGTAAATAAACATTAATTTTGATGTAATTACTTAATCATACCTCCCTACTATCCCGATTTCATACCATCCTGCGGGCGGCACATTTGTCCCAACTCACAGAGAGTTGTGAGGTATGTAACCATGTCCAGTGTGGCATGGACATGCCCATCATGTGGTTCGGAGGAAGCTTTGCCGTGTCTCACTTTAGAGATGTTATATGTTGTCCTTCATGAAAACTGTGCATTATAAGGAATAATGTACCTCCTACTGAAATTTGCTACGGATTTTACCTTTTTAGACGCACTTTACTACTCTATATGGTCACAAAATCACATATTGACATATGTTATCCTTAATAATTTAAAGTAGAGGATGTATCATCCCATGTATTACTAATAGTTTGTGAAGCAAAATCGCTTGTGTAATAGAAAAGAAAACAAAATTGTGCACAATATTATTTTAATTATATATATATATATATATATATATATATATATATATATATATATGTATGTACAATGTATATATAATACTGTATATTTATATGATGTATATATTATATACTTATATATAATATGCATAATTACTAGGCACATAATACGTGGATGGACAGGGCCTCATCTGGATTCAGTGCCTTCAATACCCTCTTCCTCTATAAATTATCCTTAATTTGGATTGTATGCATTTACCTTTAAAGTCATTAACTAGTTTAAAAAATATTTCTGTAGGGTAACAAAATAACATTTACAGCATGCATTTTTTTTTATAGACAATTTTTTTGTGGTATGGTTAGTTGTGTTTAGTGGTTTTGTCCCTGAACATGATCCAAAAGCTTTGATTTATGCAAATGATGTGTCCCTCATTGGCCATTTGAACTCTTGGGAGGTACTGTATAGACAAAAATAACAAATTACCATGGGGGTCTTTGTGAGCAGTGCAGGAGGAAGAGTTATCTATGTATGACCCCATTAAAACCAGGTACTTTGAGCAATTGACAGATTACAGATATAAAAAGACAGGCCAAGTCTGTATTCTATGTCTAACTGCCAACAGTCCCGATTTGAGGTGACTGTCCAGCAGTCCCTTGCGTTGGCACGTTTGTGCTGACTCGCAGGGCGTTGGCAGTTATCCCTGATCTGTACGTCAGGAGAGTTTTTACTGATGGATGTTTTCACTGTTGGGGCCGGCATAGCTTTTCAGAAGTACTACATGCTCATTGAGAATTTAAGAAGGAAGAGGCGGGGTCGTGTCCCCATTTAGGAATTTTAAATGTTGAGAGGTATAACTGTAACTGTAACACAACTGTTTCCACCTGAGTAAGGGTCATGTGACCTGAAAGGTTCCACTTTACAGTATTTGCAATGTTTTTTACATATTGGGCCAAATTATGAATAAAATTATTTATATTTCTGCATGGGTTTCCTCCGGGTGCTCCGGTTTCCTCCCACAATCCAAAAACATACTTGTAGGTTAATTGGCTGCTATCAAAATATTGACCAGAGTCTCTCTTTCAGTCTGTGTATGTATGTTAGGGAATTTAGATTGTAAGCTCCAATGGGGCAGGGACTGATGTGAATGAGTTCTCTGTACAGCGCTGCGGAATCAGTGGCGCTATATAAATAAATGGTGATGATGATGATGATTTCTGGCTACAAAAACAATATACATAGGTTGAAACATGTATACAGTGTGCATAGGTTGAAGAATAGCACAGATCAGAGTAATAAGTATTGATGAGCAGATTAGGCCTAATAACAGTAATAATTACACTAGATGTATGCTTTATAATTTAAATGTTGGCATGTTTGATAGGACAATTCCTTACAGCTGGCAGAGCCCTTATAATTTTTTTTGTTTAATTTACTGTTTGTTTATTAACATATTGTAAACAACATATGTTTTCTACTAGACAGCTTATACAGCCTATATATGCATATAATAAATGGTTCAATTCACAGTAGGAAAGGGTCATTTGCCACAACTTTGTTGTGTTTGTAAGCATTGCAGCTCATTTCCATTTTTGTCCGTTGTCCGCTTGAGTCAAATTTAAAAGTGGATTCATCAAAAGCTGGGTTTTTTTTTGCTAGGTGAAAAAAAAGACTTTGTACAATGGTAGCTAATGGCACCAATTCATCAAGCATTGAAATATTTTGTACACAGTGATGAATTTGTCACATAGCACAACATACTGTGTTTCAACGTTATTTGTGGATGGTTTTCTCATGTGGCAAAATTTCACCTTTTGATGAAACTACCAATTATTTTCACAGCATAACAATGCTTAGGGAAAATGACCCTGGTCTTTCTGACAGAAAATTAGACAATTAGCCTATTTCTTCAGTTTGTTATTTTAGGAGATGAGCCAAATGTACCTAATTGTGAGTAAAATGAGATTTTTTAAATACATCAATCTTAGAAAAGCTATGTCTAAAAGATTTTTCAATTTAAAATATCCTCTTCCTTTTCTTACTAACAGCTCATTTGTCTTGTAATGTCACTCGTGTATAATGGCACACACAAATTGTCCAGCAAGATCTTTACTTTTCATTTGCATAGTAAAGGGCAGTGAATTGTTTTGGATGTGTGCACTCCTACAGTTTAAAAGGCTCTGTAATTTTCAAAGAACATATTTGTTATGTTACACTTATTATTATATCCATCAGCTTATGCAAGAGAATGTTTAATAAATGTATAAAATTACCGCACACTTTTAAATATATTTACTAAGCATATAATGTGTTTCATCATGAATTACATTGTGTATTTCAAAAGAAATTGCAAAATGGGTAGAAGGGTAAAATATTCTGAGGGGTTATGTCTTATGTATATAGTATGCTGTGACTCTGCGTTCTTATAAAAGTATTATTTAGTTAAACTATAGCAGTGTTCATAATTGAAACACATTGGGCCTGAGTCATTAAGGAGAGCAAAGAAAAAGCAAAAAAAAGAGTAAGTTTGCTCCTGGACATAAGGAAATTACTGGCTGCTTTTTTATGTTGCACACAAATACTTGATGGCTTTTTTTAAACTAAAATTTAAAGTTGATCTAGGACATGCTCTACCCCAAATATAAATCTGTCCCCACATTTTAAATCTACCACCCTCTCCAATGTAACATGGTTTTGCCAAGGTGCAAATTTTCTCCCTTTTTATGCTTTGCTCAGCTTCATGTCTCAGGACCATTGACTGCAATTTCTTGCTCCATCCAAATTGGCAGATTCTATTTCAGGAAATTGTACATATGCAATAGTAAAAGTGCCTCTAAATACATTTCATTGTTGTCACCAGTATTTTGAAAAATTGCAATGGAAATAAATTATAAGTGGAATTTTGTCCCGCAAAACAATGTAGACCATTGCAACAAGCACAATTTTGACTGACCAAAATGGTTTGGCTATTTTTCCTGTAGTCTGCTAATAGTTTATTCGCTTAATGAAAAGAGGTATTCTGTACATTTTTAATCACTTCTTTATGACTTCTTAATGTGTACTTCATTTATGACTGTTACCATGGTCTAGATGCATTATAATTAAGGCTCTATTGCCACTGCCACTGGAATATATTGACTCAGAATGCTGATGTTCCTATAATACGTGTAGTAGATTCAGAAGACAAGGCAGCATTTGAAAACAAATAAAAGTCTTTTATTCCATTATGGTCATGAAATAGGCCCTACCTACCCCCACGTTATGCACCCATAAAATATTTAAAATTGCCACAATCAAAGATTGAAATAATATAGGACAAGTAATAGTTAATTGACCATTCTGCCATCCTGTTACTCCAATCAGGAGTTAGAAAGATCACATGATAGTTGTTTATAGGTAACAGCTTAAACAAAATGTGTCGTAAGTCCTGGTGTCCCCATCAATTCAGGAAATGTTGATTACAATGTGCACCAGATGGCATCAAGTATCAGGAAATACTAATCACGTAAGATGTATATTAAAATTTTAATACAGCTTACATAAAATGTGTAATGTCATATATAGTTAGAATGCATAGCTCTTGGTTCTAAATAATTCACTTTACATTCTATATAGCTTTTTACCTTTCCAATGTTATAACCACATTTTCTTAAAATTAGCACACAATCAGTCACTTGATTTCTGAACTTTTCACAGAAATGTGCCAGTACTTGGACATATGTGTAGACTGAGTACATGATAGATTCATGCCATTCAGCCATGCAGTGTGTAGAAGCACATTTACTGGGTATGACAGTGTCATACCCAGTAGCACACTGATTGGTGAATGGCACTGGCCATTCCATGTGTGTAACTTAGTGGTTAGCACTTCTGCGTCACAGCACTGCGGTCATGAGTTTGGTTCCCGACCATGGCCTTATCTGTGTGAAGTTTGTATGTTCACCCCATTTTTGCGTGGGTTTCCTCTGGGTTGTCCGGTTTCCTCCCACACTCCAAAAACATGCTATTAGGTTAATTTACTGCTATTAAATTGCCCTTAGTCTTTCTCAGTCTGTGTGTGTATAAGTTAGGGAATTTAGATTATAAGCACCAATGGGGCAGGGACTGATGTGAATGAGTTCTTTATACAGTGAGGCAGAATTAGTGGCACTATATAAATAAATAGATGATGATGATGATAAAGATGATCAACCAGTCACAATAGTGGGAGGCCATTTATGGAATAGCGGATGGTTTACATTTACATTGCAATGTAGATTTTATGATATAGTGAAGAGCAGAGGCATAACCTTTATTTAATAAGATTTAGCTAAATGAATTTTGCAGGTCAGTCAGCTGACAGTTATCTCAGGTGACAGGTATAAGAGTAGAATATGAACAAAATTTAACTTTGTTGTTTGTTCCAGAGGAATTCTACAGCATGTATATTTGTCAGTTACTCTCTGCCTCAGTTACTGATGAAATAAAAATTTCACAAATGTGAACCTTTCACAAGAAATATAAATCACAGTACAGATAAGACCTTATCCTTCCCATAAACGTAATTAAAGGTCTGGTAAGTTATCACTTCATGGTCATTACTTATAGACTTAGGGACATCACTGCAGCAAATAGGAGCAGCCACGTACATATATATTTAGAGTTAATGATGCACTAGGCATTGTGTGTGAAATCATCTTAAATTAGTATTTGTAATGTTATTGTTATGTACTCAAGAAGCCCAACTTGATCATTTTTAAAGAGAAAAATTAGTTTGTTAAAGGGCAAATTCACCTTTCATGGTCCACTAATGGTTGCAATAATAATAATAAGGCTAGTTGTGGGCTCCAGTCAACCAATGATTATTGTATATGTACATCATTTGGCCTTGTGATATTACTTAGACTATGACTGAGGCTAACAAAGGATGATGCAGTACATTAATATGTCCATTTCCTATTAAAGTGTCCAAATCTTTCACCATATGTGGATCAGAAATTACATTTCTGCCTATTCAACATTTGTTTGTGTTTGAGCATATTTGACTGCTCTGGTTGACAAACTTTATCAACTCACCACCATACATAGGGCCCTGTCCAATCTCACCAGGTAATGCCCCCATAATTAGAAAATGACCATATCTGCACAATATAATCATCTCTGTGTAGGTCATTGAACCATATATTAATTTATGTAGTGAGCATTCATCTACAGACCTAGCAGTGATAATTATTATTTCTGTGTAAAGTGCGCTGAGCTCTGATATGCTCTATTTGTTAAATACTATTCTGATTTTTGACAATAGACACTTTTAAATTTGAATGCTTACTTTTTTACAATTCAATAATTTTAATGAATCTAATAGGAAATCACATGGGTGGTCAGAGATGCCATGCGTCATCTTAGATGTTGCTCTAAACAACTGAGGACATATAGAGTATTTCAGAATCACCCAGTGTGCTCACTGCAGGAAAAGCATGAATATTGAGTAAAATAAAGGTTATTGGAGAAATTGCTGATCTTTATGTCATGTCATATTTATGTCATCATATTGGGCAACCTAATATATATATATTTTTTAAACAATTTTTTTAATTGAAAAAGTTCAGATTCTGACAAAAGTAAAACAGTACAATTACTTATGAAAATGATAGTAGTTACCAGAACATGACATGTAATGATTGTTGATACAGTAGCAGGTTCATGAATGTCTCAATACATGATTATGCAGTTTAACAAAAATGTAATAGATTAAGTTTACAATCATAAGTAACATAAACATTATGTAACAGTTATAATAATTGTTACCGGATAATAAAGAATATATTTTGCAAGAAAAATCAGAAGAGTAATTCTTATTCAATTGCATGTAAAAACCTAAGGCACAGAGAAACCAGAAGGGGGTCAATAGTTAGCACTTTGTCTCACATGAGTTCGATTCCCGAACAGGGCCTTATCTGTGTGGAGTTTGTATATTCTCCCTGTGTTTGAATGAGTTTCTTCTAGGTGCTCCAGTTTCCTCCCACACTCCAAAATCATTATTCACTGTAATGCGCTGCAGAAATGGTGGCGCTATATAAATAAATAGTGATGATGATGATGATGAAGTTCTTTCTGGCTTCATATTAAATTATTTGATGAAAGCATTCCCAAAGTTGCTCTCTGAAGAGAGTGGATTATTATTATTATCTTTAATTTATAAGGGTCCTCAGAGCCATACATGACATATACAGAAAACAGTGACCCGTGACACAACATGATACATAAAGAAAAAAAATATGAAGAACAGAAAATATATACACACACACGTAACATGGTAATGCAAATCAAATTATTTCTGGGACAATGAGTGAAAGTGATAGTCGAAATCAGCAAGAAGTAGGCAGAAGCTTAAGAAAACAGGGCTAAGGAAGCAGGCCAAGAGGTACAGAGAGTGATGGTATAGTAGAAGGAGCACACTAGGAAAGAGGACCCTGCTCCTGAGAGCTTACATTCTAAAGGAAAGGAGGAGACACAAATAGGGTGGTAAAATACTGGGGGAGAGAGCCGGAACAAGGGAGTTAGGAGGAGGACTAATAGACTTGAATACAGAAATGAGTCTTAAGGGCGCGCTTGAAGCCTTTGAGAGTAGATGATAACCTGATGGAACGTGAAAGATCATTTCACAGCTGGGGAGCAGCCGGACAAAGTCCTGGAGGCACGGAAGTGGGAAGAGGTGATCAGTGAAGTAGTGAGGCGGCGGTCACAGGCAGAGGGGAGGCGGCGGCTAGAACTGTAGGTAGATATGAGATTGGAGATGTAGGGAGGGGAGGATTCATTAAGAGCTTTAAAGGTGAGAGTGAGGAGTTCAAATTTAATTCTGTAGGCCATGGGGAGCCAATGCAGTGACTGTTGGAGGGAGACACCAGAGATAGAGCGACAGAAGAGAAAAATGAGGCGGGCAGCAGCATTGAGGATAGACTTAAGCGGATAGCCTGTAGATATAGCTTTCCCAGGTTTCAAATAATTTGCAAGTGAATTCATCTTTATTTTTTAAAAGGAAGCCTCCAACCAGCCTATGTGAATAATAAAGAATAACTTTTCTTTAAAAAAAACAACAAGTGTGGGTGGAAAGCCCTGTGGACGCATATCCTGGTCGCAACCAAAAATGCTAGTAGAAGCATTTATGTTTTGTGACAGAGTACCTAATATGGCCCATGCGGGTATAAATGATGAATAATTTAACAGGTCCGTCATAGTGAATCTCCAGTCGCAGATCCAGAAACTCTTCATGAAAGGAGAGCCCCAGAAATAGTAGAACAGATCAGCCTCGGACCGTCCACACTTGGGACAACCAGAGTCCTCAGACAGACCCATAATAAATCTATGGTGAGGGTATCCTCTGTAAAAAAAATTGAGGAACAATTCCGCATACAGTATGTGGAGGCAAGAAGTAACTTAATAGAAGTACAAATGGTTTTAAGTAGGATATCATTGTTTAGCTGGGAAAATACTGTAACCACCTAGTAAGACCAGACTGAATAGAGGAGTGGTTTAAGTATTTTTTTTTTCTTTTTAAGAACTAGTGTAAAGAGATTGCCTTCTTTTGTGGTGAATGAGATGTTATAGGAATGTCAAGGAAATTGTTCCAGTCATTATCAGAGAGGAAAGAGATAATGCTTTTAGCATATTATTGGGTCTGGATAAAAGCCAAGATACAAGGGCCAAAAAATTGGAGCAACTCATGCACCCAGGAATATCAAAGTTTTTTGGAAAGTTTTGTCTAAAAGTTGACCAACTGCATATAAGCCCCACATCTCCTAAGTAGTGAAGGGACGAGCCACCATACAATTTTGGGATTCAGGATTTACAATCAGAGGTAAATGGATAGATTTAGAACAATTAAAATGGACTTTATGTCTCAATGTATGTCAAATTTTTCAGACAGAGATCAAAAGTAGGCTTTCCGTTATATGGTCTGGGAGTTCCTAGTCATGTAGGTGTAGAAAGGCTCTGATATTAAGGTTTGGAAGAAATTGCTGTTCTATTGCCAAATTAGTATATGCTCTTTAGTTTGAAAGCCAATCTCTGATGCAAATGTGCTGCATAGCTATACGGGACAATGTTAGGGAACTTAATACCCCCATTAACCTTAGATTGTTGAAGCTTAATAAAGTTAATACGGGAACGTTTATTTTCTCCATATTCTTGAAAGTATCTTAAAATTCAGATTTAATAGTGTGATAGGGCGGTAAGAGAACATTAAGATAAGGTCTTTGTCTGGTTTAAGGATAAGGGTTGATTGCACTTGATTGAAATTGGGGATGTGACCTATTAATAGTAAGGTATCGTTCCATCAGTATCGGAGAAATTTTCAATAATTTATAATATTCGCCTGAATAATAGTTGGGGCCAGGAGATTTGTGACATTTCAGTTCCGAGATAATGGCAGTAATTTCTTGGGTCGTGACGCCTCTGCCTAGACAATCCTTTTGAAAAACATTGAGTTTGGGTAATTCTGCTCCCTGTATCAACTTGTTTAAAAGTGTATAACTAAGGAAAGTCACAGAGTATAGGCTAGTATAATATTTTTAAAAGGCCTCAGCAATCTCTTTAGATTTAATCAAAGGAGTAATGGAATCACTAACTTTAATGACGACTATGTGTTTTCTAAATTGGAATGTTTGGACATATTAGATAAAAGTTTACCAGTTTTGTTACCCCATCTATATTATTCATTTATGGTGTAGTCAAGTTTAGATTGGGATTGAGCTAAACAAAAACTATCAAGAGTTTATTTTGTCTATTTATAGTTAGTCAAGGAAGCATCATTTGGGTCAGAGGCTTACACAGCAAATTGATCCCACTAGAGCTAACTCAGAGAATGATACTGCCTAAAAGCCTTCTTCTTTGACTTTGCTATTTGAGTTACGATATTTCCTCTCATTACTGCCTTGGTGATCTCCCAGAATAACACAGGGTCAACTAATTGTACGATGTTAGTGTCCAAAAAGTCTATTCAGTGATGTCTAAGACGTTGTTGGAAATGGACCAAGCGATAGAAATATTATGGAAATATCCATAAAACATTTTGAGGATCTACTAAGGGCAGTCGGATTGAGAGCCATCACTGGGCGTGATCAGAAATAATGATATTTCCAACATCTACCTTAATAACCTATGAGATTAGGGAATCTACTAACAGGTCATGATCAATTCTTGAGAATTATGGACTCCAGGATGAAAGGTGGAGGATCTGTCCATGGAGGATAATAATTTCCAGAGATCAGTAAGGCTATGTGTGATTTTAAGTTTAGCTATTTGATTCCATATATCTGAACGTAAATTCTGGGGGATCGCCTGTTTATCAAGTGTAGGATTATTTACCACATTGAAGTCCCCTCCAATTATTAGATTTGGTGTATCATGGGAGGCTATCATTTGTGAATTATGTTGAAGAAACTCTTGTTGGTGGGGGTTGGCATACAAATTTAAGATTGTATATTTATAATCAAAATGTGAATATCTAGTGGTAAGTAGCGACCATTTGAGTCCTATATCTTATTTTAGAAAGTGTAAGGTAGCTTCTTTCCCAGAAAAAGGGCCACTTCTCTAAATTTATTTCTAAAAGGGGCTGAGATGCACTCATTCAACCAAGTATCTCTCAGGTTATAATCCTCCCCTGGTTTCCAATGGGTTTCCTGTCAGAAGATGATGTCAGGTGAGTGTCTTTTGAGGTGTAATAATATTTTTTCCTACTCAGTGGGAGTATTCAAGCCACCAACATTCCAAGATAGAATTTGAAAGGATGGTGGAGTGCAGGTTTGAGAAAATATATCAATTATGTATGTATCATGGCTAACTTATCCCCCCAACCAGGGACAGGGTACTCACATCAGTCAAGTTCCTAGTAGAGGGTGCCCTGAACAGCAAAACAGAGGACTTTTTAATGGGTAGAATTGGGTCTCTCCTGTGCCTCGTTTGAAGCCTCCAATAAAAAAGTGTGAAGCATAGCAAAAAGCAAATATATTTTCATGTTTCATAAACATTATACCTTACTTCCAGTTAGCAGTTACTTCCATTGCCAGTGGCACAGCAAAGATACTGCTGATCCATAAATCCTTCAAATTGATAAATGAAGACAAGGGGCAAAATCTGATTAACCAATTTCAAAGACTACAATTAATCAAGCTTTAGAATAGCAGTTGATCACTGTCAAGCTAAAGCATTGAGGGCTATTTACTAAAATTTGCTCAAAGGTGCACACATGCAGTAACCCTTAGCAAACAATCAGCAATTAGCTTGTATCTGTTTAGTGCAGGCTGGATATGAAAAGAAAATGCCTGATTGGTTTCTGTCAGCTACAGCATGTGTGCACATTTGTGCAACACTACATAATAGGCCTTATTGTGTTGTGTATTGGCCTGTGTTTTATTAATTTTAATAGTTTATAGGTCAGATAATTGCTCCATTGTATTCTTTTATGTAAAACCAAAAAGAATAGTTTGAGTTCTGTTTATACTTACTAGGTTTTTTAAATGAATATAAAAGCAAGTTTAGTAACTCCACCTCAAGTGTTGAAGGACACATCTGTGGCCAACTGTAACATTTCCTATTTTTGCTAAATTGCAAAATGAGTCAGCATAATGGTTAGTTATAAAAAATCTCTTCATTATACCAACAACTCCCATTGGAATTCCAGCTTAGCATCATCTGGCACCGTATGTGCTATTCTAAATTTGTCATAATATATACATATAATTCAAAGCATGTGCGGTGCTTGATTTATTTAAGTAAATTGTGTTTTCATGCTATTCTGCAGAAAATAAATACAAGTAATACTAGTGTGTTTTTAAATTGTGTACAGCATTTAATTTCTTAAATTTGATGTCAAAAAAGATGCTACCTGTTCATCTAGTCTGTCCTTTGGGGGACGGGTAGAATTGCATACGTACATGTGTGTACTGTTTTGTCTTGGGATGGGGGTTGGGTGACATTATGCCTGTCCAGTGCATTCTTGAATTTAACAAGTCCCCACCACAAGTGCTAAGAGGCTAGTTCATGGATCCCTTGCACTTTCTGTAAAATTCTTCTTCTTCATGTTACTGTAATTTCACTGATGGCACACAATGGGCCTGATGCTGAATTGAACATAAGTTAAAAAAATTTGCACTGCGCATGCGGAGTACTGCACATCTAACACTTACACCTTCTTAAAGCTGGAGAGGCACAAAGGGGAAGGGAAGGAACGGTCTAAAGTAGGCTAACCACAGTAAGGGTTTGTTCACAAAACTGTGGCTGAGGCAGACTAGCACGGAGAGATATACCCCTGTCACAAGCCATTTGTTTTGCACCTCCTGGAGAGCAGGTGCAAATACCTGCTGATGATGATGACGGTTGTGTAGACATCTTTAAAGCTGATATCTCCTTTCTGCATTGATCATAATCATGCATATGTTATAGGATTTTGTAGGGGTATTTTAAAAATATTTTCTTGTTACATTTGTTCATACTCTAAGAGAATTATACCTTCTGTATGTGTTTTGTACTATCAAAATAAATGTTACCAAAATTTTCTTATACTTGTGACCTGGTTTTGTGTATGCCTATGTGTGCCCATAAACCTGGCATATATACTATCGGTACAGAGTTTTGCGCAGCTTGAGATGTTTATGAATGAGCATACAGGCATAAATACCTTATTTTACTGGAAGCTTTACTGAACAGTTTTTTGCCCCAATTTCTGGCCAACTCAGATCAGGCGCAATATCAGCAAAGTATCTATGAGCAAAATGTTTAAGGTGGGTGTAAGGACAGGTATCATGCAAAATAATACATGTGGAACACAGAAATCTGAAAGCAGATTAAAAGGAACTTTTAGGTTCTAAAATCTATTTTTCGATAATTCTGTTTCATTAATCCATTACTGCATAAGTACATGCCGCCCATGTCATGTAGGAGGGGGCTCAGTTGCATGGTGTTAGGTAGCAGGGACATTTGTTCTTCTTTATTTTATTTATCTTTTTAAAAAACAAATCTAATATTGTACTGGTGGTCAAAAAGGTGCAAGAGGGGATTGATCCCTGTCTCTTTTACTCTTCTGTAGTGTTATATCACCTAGTGGTCTAATACTAATAATTTTGCTAGCTAGCACTAGATCCCTATAATTACTTTTCTATTGCTTCTGAGAGGCAAGAGAAAGATAGACGAGTCCCTCCTGCCCTAGTATTGTCATTCCCTCTTGGAGAAAGTCCCAATAATGTCACAGTCACATGGAGACACCAATGATCATTTCTTTTTTTACCATTTGTTATGAAATGCAGTGGTTTCTGGTTACTTGGGCCAGCACTAGGGCTGTGCAAAAAGGACGACTGCCCAGGGCGCAATGCTGTAAAGGAGTGTAGTTTTTCAATATTTTAGGTTCATTTGGTTAACATTGAGGGCTATGGGGGGGGGGGGGGGGTCTTATTTTTTTTCTCACCCCAGGTGCTAAAATTTTAAGTTACAGCTTTGCTGGGTACAGCACTGTAAACAGAGGCAGTAAGTGGCATCCTGGTTCCAGTGGCAGTGTGTTTAAACATGCTGTATACCCACTGCCTTGCCAGGAAGTTTATATAAGTCCCATTGGTCGTTCATACTGCCTGCAGACTTATTTACAGTATACAGTGACTGTACAAGTGGTGAAGTGCAATTATTTTTTAAAAGTTGTTAATAATCTAGGAGGCAGGCAATTTAGTTTTAAAGACAGAGTTTAAGTGGTCAAAGACATAGTTGGACTCAAAAATTGGGTTGTCCTGGGTCCTATGATATTTTATTATTAATTATAGTGTTTTATTATAGAATATGCTAATGCAAATTCATATTTATCACATTAGTGTATTCAAATTCCTAGTTCCCTATGCCTTGCATTTTAACAATAATACAATTAATGTATACACAATCAAAAAGTGATTAAATTTAAGTACATTGTTACTAAATAAATAAAGCTGATTCACATATATCTTTTTAGTCCTATAGGAAAAGGTAAAGAACCCTTGGATTTAAGAGGGAAATAGCATATGATTAGTATTGAAAAGAGTTATTTGACATAACATTTACAGCAAAATCTGTGTCCTGACATTAATTTGCTAAAATTATGTATTTTAACATAGGATTTGCTGCACATTTTATTCCGCTTAGAACAAAAATAGATGTCTTTACTCTACAACAAAATGTTGTGTATGATAAGTAATGCTTAGACATGCATTGAATGACAAGCAGATTTCTTATTTAATATACTGTAACTCTCTAGAAGTTCCTTTTTAATTATTTATGATTTCTTTCATGATATATTGTTTATATTATTATTACTGATATCCGTGTCTTAAATTTGTACATTATAAAACTGCAAACGTGTTTGCTTAACATGTAAAGTATATTTCTCTTGCAGCCTATTTCGAAAGTAGATGGCACAATCACGACATTTTTAATCTTATTTCTAGCTGAAATCATATTTATTTTTTATTTATTTACTTCTCTTTTTATTAGTGGGCCTTGGAAGTGTTGTGCCTCTAACTGGTAAAGGAACACACGTCATGTAACCATAGAAACACATTATTAAGAGTAAGAGGTGCGATCTGGAATTCTTATAATGAATAGTTTGAAAGTATGCATTTTTGTAGGAGAGCTAACTTAAGAGGAATATAAATATATATATATATATATATATATATATATATATATAGTATAGATATTTGTGACAGATAGCAGTTTAAAAATGGCACAGGTAACCTTGGAAACGTGGTGGTATTGAGAGGAATTTGGGGCCTGTTTATTAATAGGAGAAAATCCATTTCTCGCTGGAGATAGAGCTTCTTCTTATTTAACAAATCCTCCCAGTGCTAACTTTTCCCCGCATCCTTGTGTATTTTGAAGGTAGTCATTATTGTGGTGACGAAAACAGCGACAATGGATCCCTCCACAGGATGACACCGAAGATGTCATGGACGACAGAGTGGTAATAATGGCAGCTTAAAAAACAGATGTAACAGAATTCAAACGAAGGAAGAACCCGCCAACCTTCACTTTCGATGGGCAAATACTGATTTGCGCTGTTATGCTGCTAATTTAAGGAGGCACTGGCTGTACAATGTAATTTACAAAACCTAGAACATTGCACAGCCGGCACCTCCTTAAATTAGCAGCTTAACAGCGCGAATCAGTCTGTGCCTGTCGAAAGTGATGTTATTGGAGGCTGCCGGGTACTTCATTCGCTTAAATTCTGGGATGTTTTTCAAGCTGTCAGTGTTAGCACTCTGACATTCATGACACCTTCTGTGTTATTCTGTCGGGGGTTCCGATGTCGGCCTTTTTGTCATCGGGCTACGGTACCCAAACCGTGTATTTACCATGGACAGTGGTGGTACAAGTACCACTATTGTCCTCCTATTGCTATCGTCATCTCAGGATAACGATAACTGGCTATCAGCACCTGAATAAAATATTTTATTATTAAAAGAAAGCATTTTTTAGTTTTGTTTCAATTCAATAATTATATTTTTATCCAATTTTTTCCTTCTTTTGTAATATTTTTAATACTTAATGAAAGTGGAAGTCCGAGCTTTCAGTTTCACTACATTAGCATAAACTGTCAATGTGCATAGGTTCCCACACTGGCCTGGCGAAGCACTAAAATCAGCTTTACTGCTGCCAGTTAGCATCAGCGGGGAGCAGAGTATCACTCAGCTGTCCTGGCATAAATTTATGAGTAAACAGCGAAGAGGAAGATTTTCTATTGCTGAGATATATGGCGAAATAAAATATTCATATCGCCATAATAAATAGACCCTTCTGGTTCCACCCTTTTGGGCCCCCCAAAAAGTAAACATGCACATACTATATGATAATTAGTGACTCCGGTTTTCAGTTTTAACAAGAAAACGTATAGCATGGTGAAGTTTCTGAGCTGATCTCCAGCTCTCCAAGGCAGCTGAGTGATATTCCACTGTGATGGCAACATTGGTCCAGATTAAGGATAACCTACCACTTTGCCAAGCCAGTATGATGGTATATGTGCATGTATGGCCCTGCTTGCCGGTTCATTCATTTGCAGTGGAGCTGAAAGACAAAACTTTGGCATTCAGATAAACTTCATGGACAAAAAAAAAAAATATTAAAAACATGGCAAAATAAAAACAGATTTCAAAACCTTTCAATACTGAACAAAATGCTTTATTCAAGTAATAAAACATTTTTTTATTCACTTTCCTTATCACCATCCTGAGATTACAGCGGTACATGTAGTGCTTCAATCCTTGTTAAATAGGCTGCCCATGCTTTGTGGCCCTTTGTTGCTTACAGTATACACACTTTAAATTCACAAAGGTCTGTTGGATGCCTACGTACCCATACATTACTGCACAGAATATTTAATTTTTCTCTGATCTCATGACAGTCAAAGTTGGAGAATTTGGGCTTAATGTGTTCTGAGCCACACAAAAAACTTGGGCAGGATATTACTCTGATGCAAACTATCTTCTTATTGTCTGGAGAATTGGAGACGTGTGTTATAAGGACTCCGTGTGACAAGTAGCCGGGGTTCTTAACGTATGTTTTTTTTTAAAATAATGTACTACTTCAAGAGTATATCTCAAGAATGGATGCAGTATTCTAAGACCAGGGATGGACTCTCTGTATTATCAATTGTGGATGTGATTTAAAAATCTGCCATATGAAACTAATATTATATTGATTTTCAGGATAGAATACAAATGCATAGCAAAGCTTGACATGAAAATTGAAAAGCAATGGAAATTGAATCTGCGTTCTGGCAAAGAAGTAAAATAGTTGTGTAAAAAGAATGTGAGATTGATATAAATCAAGGTCTTACAGCATTCAAACAAATCAGGAATCTATTCCAGTATTCTGCTACAAAATGTTACCCAGCCTAATGCACCATATAGCAACCTATGTACAAACAGGAATGCCTGCCTGCAGTTCTTTCATGTGTGTTTAGGCACACAAATGCTGATTAAAAGTTAATACTTAAGATCCATATGATCCGACTTCTCAAATGTATCATATTTTTTTTTATATTATTATTTCATAATGCTAGTAAATTTAACATTTTTGCTCAAACGTTAATTAAATGTTGATTAAAGGTAATAGTCCAAACGATCTCCAAGTAATCAATATTGATGCCTGAGCAAGTTTTGAAAATTAGATTATTTGTAACAGGATATGAACTATGGGGTCTTTTTATTAATACGTGGTAATATGGCTGATTTTCTGTAGCTACAATAAAAAATACCCAATCGCCATAATTTACTATTACAACCTTGCTTTCAGTTCCACTAATTAAAAGACAATTAAATAGTAAAATATCTATATCTATCTATCTATATATATATATATATATATAGATATATATATAGATATATATATATATACACAAGTTAACCCGTGCATGATACTCATGCATTCTAGTCAAATCAAGCTACTTAAGGTGTTAAAAAGGTTCTTGTCATGCATTTGGGGCTAGGCCAGGCCTCCTCAGGGGAAGAGCGTTACTTCCCGACGTAAGCGCCCTTTTTTAACGTGGTTTTGTCCACATGTCATCACCTCATCCTCCATCTTTATCGCCACATCTATCCAGATGTCTATCCAGACACAGGGATCTCTCTCAGCGGTCCTGAGTATCACACTCCTCTCGCTCTGTCACCCCCGGCAACCACCAACCACTCCCAACTGTCACTTCTCCTTCAAGAAATATATATATATTTTTTTAAAATCTTTATAAACACTTTTAACAATTAACAAATTAAATTAACAAATTAAAAACATCTTAGTATACCAAATTTCAGCCCTTTCTGAGTTTTTTTTTTTCCACACACACTAAGAATTTAGTAGGTCAGTGTATAACTTCGCCCAGCAGGTGGCACTGCAGCTTGTTTTCTTTTTTTTCACACACAGACACATGCCACTAGGCTTTTATATAGTAGATATATATATATATATATATATATATATATATATATATATATAGATAGATAGATAGATAGATAGATATATCCATTGAAAAAACGCTTTATTCTAAGAATACATATGATGAAAACATTTCTTCATTTGTTTTCTCCTTTTACCGCTATCATGAGATCCTTGTACCAGCACAATTACTTGGTAAATAAGCTTCTCCATCGTTTGAGGAAACTTTTCCCAGTGAGGGAGAGAGATATAAGTAGTATAACTTTAAGCCTTGCTGGAAGAGACAGTATCCAGTAATATGTACAGATAGGGACAGACGATTAACCCCGAACACTAGCTGTCCTGTGTGAGCGCTGCATTATTAGAGGGGGAGGGTCAGAGCTCCAACACGAGGGGCGCACCGTGTACTTACCAGAGTTTGGGAAGATTTCAGTTACAACAGGATCCCTCACACTAACTATATTTTTCTGCAGTGGCGCAGTTATACTTGATGGGACAATACATAATAGTATGCCTATATAGAGTGAGAATCTGAGATAAAGGGGATTATAATCAGGAAACCCCACTCTCACATTGACATACTAAGGGACGGCATAAGGGTCCTGCTGTTAAATGCACATCAATAGTGACTCCTAGTCCTATTATCTAGGATATTTTTTTTTTCATGAATTGGTCCTCTTGCGCTCCAGTAGAAGGTCTATTGAAAGTATAGGGTGTGTGAGATGCATCCACGTTAAAAACAATTCAATTGTTTTTTAACGCGGTGGGTTAAACAGGAAAATATGTAGTTTTATCTCGCACCTTTTTGGGGTGTGTTAAAACTAAAAAACCTCTGAAAAGTATTTGAAATCATGTAATAATGTGGAAAAAAAGTTAAACTTATGTTTATCACTAATGCCTAACTTGTGTAAGTTGATTTTCTTGTGAAAAAATAATTAAATAAAATAAACATAAAAAAAATATAATAATAATAAAATCACTATTTAATTATATTTATGTATGTTTTTGGTACAAATACGAATGTATTAATGTGTTTTGACATGGTATAGATGATTGCATGGTAAAAAATAGTTCAATTAGAAAATATGCTAAACAAAGTAGTGTAATGTAGATATTATCAATGTGTAATGCAATCTAATATATGGAAATTTATGCAAAACCTTTTTTTTGTGTTATACATGACAGCATTAAAACTTACCTTCACTGCCCTTAAATCTCACAAACACAATTTTAATTTTTAACACAATTGAATTGCACAAGTTTTCCCACTGCGCTAACTCAAAACGGTCACTATTGCCCTCAAAAACCCGGCGGAGATTTTTTTTTATGCTGCGGGGAAAAAAACCAACTCGCTGACAATTGAATATCCCCCTTATACAAAGCTCCAACTTTCCTGGTAAACAATGTAACATTTTTATTAAGAGTGTCTTGTCCATTTTATCTGCTGGGGCAAATGATTTGCAGATCAATGAGTATTTATTTACACAATACATTGGGACACAGCTTGCCACGGAATATTACGTCAAAATATTATGTCGAAACAGAATTTTTATTTATTTAGTAAAGGAGGTAAGAATTGCATTTTCCTCACTTTGATATTTTATTCTCTATTTCACTGCAGTATAATATGACCCAACATAAACCATTAAGGACAGATCCAGATTATAGTCAGTGTAACCAAAGCACTAAACTACTGTAATTATTCCCTCTAGCATGCACCCTTCCCATTGTGCAGCATACACTGCTCTCAGAGAGCTGAGTATGCCCATTGCTTTGTGCTCTGACAAGGGTGGCCAGCGTTAGCTGATGCAATATTCACCTGACCTCCACATGGAGGGGCAGGATAGGGTCAAGGACGCTACGCATGCACAAGTCAGGCAAACACTAATGTTATAGTGACTTTTTATTTATCAATCTGAGGCAAGAAGGCTGATTTGCTAAATAGTTGTTGACTTTGTGACTCTGTGACAGAGGGGTAGGAGAGGGCGTGGTGAAGTTTTTGCCTAAATTCATCCCAGTGAACAGCGGGGGAGGGGCTTAATGACGCGATTAAGTACCGTCCCCTGATATTCAGTGCCATACATTTCGGCATTTTTTAGGATCCAGGAGGGTTGCCTACTCTTACGGGAGTCAGTGAGGACTCACCGAAATTCGTGAGAGTAGACAAGTATGATTTGCTATCTCCATTGAAATCACTTATCGCCGTATATTATCAATAAATTATCGCCTTGTGATTCTGTCCGGTAGTGGTGAAATTTAACCTACTGGTTTGTGTGGCTCGGGGTATATATGTATGCGTGACATGAATTGCCATTTCACATGTGCACAATGGAGCTGAAAGCCCAATCTTGAAGCCCTATCTCCAGTGCAAAAACCTGTAGTCCTTTTTACGAAAATGCCAAATGCAAATGTACAGATGGACTTATGTTTGCTCCCGAAAAGTTTCCTCTGCATTCTGCATACACATAATGCACATAATGCACAAGGTTTATTGTAAAGAGGACTACATGTCAGAAGGCACAGGTCCTCGTTAATAAACTGTAATGAATAGTGAGTGATATGACAATAACATTTTAGATATGCGCAACAAAGTTAATTATCCCGTTTTTTACATGACAGTTGTCAATAAGACACGATATTCAGATTACATAAGTAATCATTTTTATCTGTTAATCAACATTGTGAAATCAGCAGCAATATTGGGCAGGAGCCAAAATGACACATAGGTACTCCAGGCTACAGATGAATGGGTCAACAGGGTCCTGGCAACTGCTGTGCATCAAATCTAGTGTTTGCAGGAAAGGAAGAGAAAGGCAACCCTGTAGAATAAGAATCATGAATAAAAAGAGAAATAAGAAATATATGACAAAGAAGAAAAGATATCAAACATTCACTTAAACTAATAGTGTTGCTTCAATGTAGGCCATATTGACACACACACACACACACACACACACACACACGTGTGCGTGTGTGTGTGTAATTTAAATGATAAAGTGAATTATAGTTATTACTGCTATTCTAAAAAAACAAGATTCCAACGCGAAATCTCTCAAATTACCATCCCATCTCGCAGCTCCCATGCCCCTCCAAGCTTCTAGAGAGACTTGCCTACACTCGCTTCACACGCTTCCTTTCCGCAAACAGCCTGTTGGATGCTCTTCAGCCTGGCTTTTCTTCTCAACACTCCACTGAGACTGTGTTGACTAAGGTTGTCAATGACTTGATCCCTGCTAAAACTAAACGCCATTACTCTCTCCTAATTCTTTTGGATCTCTCGGCTGCCTTTGACACCGTTGACCACTGTCTTCTCATACAAACGCTGCAGTCCCTGAGTCTACAGGACACTGTTCTATCCTGGTTCTCATCCTACCTTTCTAATCGCTTTTTCACTGCTAATTTCTCTGGGGCCACCTCTGCTCTGCTTCCTTTATCAGTTGGAGTACCACAAGGCTCAGTGCTAGGTCCTCTGCTGTTCTCTATCTATACCGCTTCTCTTGGAAATCTAATAAGTTCCTTTGGATTTTAGTATCATCTCTATGCGGACGATAGCCAAATTTATCTATCCTCTCCTGATCTCTCGACATCTGTGTTGTCCCGTGTAACTGACTGTCTTTCTGCCATTTCATCTCTGATGTCCTCTCACCAACTCAAACGTAATCTTTCTAAAACAGAGTTAATAATATTACCACCCACCAACAAGAGCATACCTGACATTTCTATCTCTGTTGATAACATGACCATAAATCCCACCCCACAAGCTCGCTGCCTAGGTGTAATCCTTGACTCACAACTGTCCTATGTTCCCCACATTGACTCTATATCTAAATCATGTTACATACATCTAAAAACATTTTGAGAATTCGCACATATCTCAGGCAAAACACTGCAAAAACCTTAATTCATGCACTTATCATCTCACGTATTGACTACTGCAATTCCCTCCTTACTGGTCTTCCCCAAAACAGACTCAAACCCCTACAATCTATTTTTCACGCTGTGGCAAAGTTGATCTTCCTTGCAAATCGTTTTTCCTCTGTTTAATCACTCTGTATGTCTCTACACTGGTTAACTGTTTTCTACTGAATCCAATATAAAATACTTTTACTAAATTACAAGGCCATCAACACAGCTGCACCAACATACATCTCCTCTCCTGTCTCAAAATATCTCCCAACTTGGCAACTTCATTCTGCACAAGATCTGCGTCTCTCATCCACCCTCATTACATCCTCCCATTCCCGGTTACAGGACTTTTTTCGGGCTGCACCCACTCTATGGAATTCTCTTCCTCGAGCTATAAGACTCTCCTCTTGTCTACAAACATTCAAACATTCTCTGAAAACCCACCTCTTCAGACAAGCTTATAATATTCCTCAACCACCCTTTTAACCTCACTACATTACCCTATTACCACCTGTTATACAACTACCCCTTGACCAACATTGTTGTGTGACAGGATCATTTAGCTTATGAGTCACTCTTACCTTTGCAGTCTGGCTGGCCGAAATGAAAAATGTAGACTTAACCTCATGTGTCAAACTCCCATTGTCCCATAGATTGTAAGCTTGCGAGCAGAGCCTTCTCACCCCTTTGTCTGTTTTACACAGTTTGTTTATTGGTTTACTATGTTTGTCCCCAATTGTAAAGCGCTGTGGAATATGTTGACGCTATATAAATAAATGTTGATGATGATGATAAACCTAACTTTATGTGTTGTAGCTTTGATAAGCTTTATTCATTAATTACAAAATTAGCTGATTGTCATATTTTGTAATTTAACATACAGTACAATACATTTTATATTAGCTTACATCAGTTACACAGATTCAATTTTGCTGACTTAGGGGCATCATGATCAGGTTTCTCAAAATGGGCAATATTATACTTATTATGTGATAACAATAGTCATATTTTCTGTAGTAAAGGGAATAGGCCAAATAAAGCTTCAAACTGGACACCCTGTTCAGAGGGCATGTGACTCATTCATTACATTTACAAGAAGCCCAAACTATAACTCCCCACAAGTTGAATGGAAACCTAAATTAAATTAGCAAAAGCACAAATAATGCCTCTCCGCACAAAGGGAAATTGCCCCTGGAAGCAATGTCAGCACAAGAACTGTTTATTGGGAGCTTTATGGATTGTATTTTCATGGCCAAGCAGCTGCACACAAGCCTCATATCACCATACGCAATGCCTGATGTCAGCTGGAGTGGTGTGAAACATACCGCTTTTGGACTCAATGGAGTAGTAGGAATGCGTTCTCTGGAGAGATAAATCACGCTTCACCATATGACAGTCTGATGGATAAATCTGTGTTTGTCGGATGACAGGATAACGCTTCCTACCTGAACACGTACTGCCAACCTTAAAGTTTGGTGGTGGTGGAATAATGGTCTGGGGCTGTTTTTCATGGTTTGGCCTGGGCCCCTTAGTTACATTGAAAAGAAATTGTGAGCTTCCAACTTTGTGGAACTGTGCACAAAGCGAGGTCCATCCAACAATGGTTGACTGCGCTTGGTGTGGCCTGTGCAGAGGAAGGTCTAATTATCCAATAGGCTGACTAAGCTTCAGCATAGGGTGCCAGGCTTTTGGAGGGTGTGCATAATTTTTGGAAACTGAAACGGAAACTCTGAGAATAGTTATTGTCCAAAGTAAAACAAAAACATGAAAGAAAAATGTAGTAAGGTTTTAATCTTGATGTATTCCTATGGTAAAGGTTGAATATATTGAGTCATCCTTGGGTGGATGCTTCAAGATGAGCAAGTAGGAGAGACAAGAATGACAACAGGTGCAGTCATGGCAGCCCCCTTCATATCTTCACCCTCAGTAGCGGTCGTTCATGTCCCCGTTCTGCTATAGAGTACTGATTTTAATGAAAAATAAATAATTGACAAAGATTGCCATGACCCTTTGAATTAGCCATGTAGAGCTTTTTTCAAAGCACTGGAGCATATACATTAATAGGGGGGCATTGATTTTTGCAGGAATCCTGATTTTAATTTAAGGATGAGCTTGTTTTTTCCTACCGCATATCAGCTTGGTGCAAAAGATTTGTGCCGCTACAAGCTTATTAGCCTATGCTAGCCTGAACCCTTTATCAGGCCCTGTGCAGAAGCATGACCTCGGACCATTTAAATACCTTTGAGATGAATTGGAGCATCAACTGCAAGCCAGGTCTTCTCTCCCAACATCATTGTCTGACCTCAATAATGCTCTTGTGGCTGAATGGATGCGAATCCCAGCAGTCATGTTCCAAGATCTAGTGGAAAGCCTTCCCAGAAGAGTGGATGTTGTTATAGGAGCAAAGAGGGGGCAGCATTAATGCCAATGGCGGAACTACCATTGGTACGGCAGGTGTCGTGTACCGGTCCCACGGAGATAAAGGGGCCTGTTGCATGGCAGATGAAGAGGATCAGGGGCACTGGTTCCCTCCTCTCTACCCCCTGAAACAGGGCCCACAGCTTGCTAGTTCCACCTCTGACCAATGCCTATGGTTTTGGAATAAGATGTTCAACAAACACATATGGATGCTATGTTCGGGTGTTCACATACTTATGGCTATGTAGTGTATATTGTGATGTTACTGGTAATATCTAACCACAACTGTGGTCATTTCAGTCAAAAATAAGCAACTGGAACTAAGACTTAGCAGAAGGACAAATAGAAATCGAACTCTAAATCAAATCTAACAAACAAAACCTGTTCCTATTTGTATAATGTAAATTGCACAAACAAACCTATTCAGTGCAATATACATATTAAGGAGGGTTACAAGGTGTGTACAAACTGTGGAACTAAAAACTCTGCATTTTCACTGAGCTTTGTAGACAGCAATTTGTGAGAGTGCATTAGATATATCTCCTTTCATACAAGCAGAAAGAATCGGTGTGAAACTGGTAAAATTATACTTTTATTAGGTAATGGTCATGTGATGTTGACTGTTGCTAGCATTAAAGAAGGAGCTATGTTGGAAGAAATCAGGAACAAGTAAAGGTCATTTGCGGCAGAAGTGAAGTCAAGTTAAACAAGCCAAAGGCAGTATATGGGCTTATCAAGCAGTGATGTAGTCAAGGACAAGCGGGTCGCTACACAGATAACAATAGTATCTGATTTGCCACTGATTAGGAACAGGTGATACTCATGGAGTAATTAGAAATCCCAGGGAGTAATCTCTGAAGAACTGGAGTTCAAAGAATAACTGTCTCAGTGGTAAGCCAGCAAGGGAGCAGCCCAGCAACACAGTGGCCCAGACAGGTTCAGTTTCTGACTGTTGTATGGTGTTACTTTGTGATTAGCTCCATTTTGTTTTCTTGACAATGATTGTATTAAGACTACAGGGAAAGATTTGTTAATCACCCAAACTTGTCCTGATCAGGCCAGATTTACAATATTATTTAGCAGACTTTAGCAAAGAATAAGCCAAATTAGGGGCTAGGTGAGGTTCAAGCAAGTGATTTAGTGGTAAAATAGTCAAAAAACAATACATGATTCTCATATATAATAGGCAGCTTCTTATTTTTGAAACACTTATTTGCAAGTTTCACACCTAAAATTCAACAACAGAAGAAAACAATAGCGCCAAACATAGTGGAAGAAGAATTGTAAACACATTCAACAGATTAAAGTGTCATGTGAACTCGTACCAGAATGCAAGAAATATTAGGCTTAGCTGAGGTGGTTGATGGTATAGAGAAAGCTGTCGTCCTTAGCACCTTTTCATATTTTCCATATCCCAAGAATAGGTCCAGAAAGGAACTTTAAATTAAAAACAAATAATAAAGCTTATCTGCACTCCTTCAAGTCCGCATAGATAAGGGACACAACCCTAGCCACAAGCTGGAAATCTCGATGCTGGTTCAGAATGGATGAAGTACAGTCCATGGTCTCCAACACATTTCGTCTATAGAGACTTTTTCAAGGGGTCATCATCAAGCTTTTTTTATTTGTTTTTAATTTTCAGCTCCTTTCTGGACCTATCCTTGGTATATGGAAATATGAAAAGGTACTAATGAAGATTGCATTGTCTGTACCATCAACCACCTCAGATTAGCCTAATATCTCTTGCATTCTGTTACAAGTTCACTTAGCATTTTAATCTGTCGATTTTGTTCACCATTCTACTACACTGTGTTTGGCGCTTCTGTCTTTTTCTCGTTTCTGTTTTTGAATATATATATATATATATATATATATATATATATATATATATATATATGTGTGTGTATATAAATATATATATATATATAATCTATCTGGACCAGCTGAAGCTTTCCATAAGAGATGATGGTTCAGGTAAGCTACACTATTTCATTGTTGTAAGAGTTTTTAACTGTTGTTGTGAATACATACTAAGCAATTCCACATGTGTGTGGCCACTTGTTGTGGCTGTTTCTTTATAGGACTATACAGTGTCGGTCTGGGGCATGAAGGGCCCACCGGGGAAACTAATGACTGGGGCCCACCTAATACCATGTAGCTCTGCAAAGGGGGTATTGAGGAACCTGGTGCACTTAAGACATTTATTGTCATTTTAGACAGATTTTATACTGTTACACAGGCAAAACTATGTGGACTACTGCTAGATGCACGCAGTTCTGCCTTCACGAGCAGTATGATGTGAAGCAGGACATACCTCCCAACTGTCCTTGTAGTAAGATCAAATCCTGACTAAGTGAGACAGTCACCCAAATTCAGGACTGCCCCATCAATTCAGGACAGTGGGTAGACTGTTCTGCTCTCTCTTCCCTGACTTGTCACTTTCACCAACTCTGGCTGCTGGTGTCTTTAGATCAGTTACTGCTTGTCAGTATACTTGGAGGCCCTATTGGGGGAAAAAAATGGGTACATGAAATTTAGAAAACTCCAACCATCCCGCCATTAAGTCAACAGCACTCACATTTAATATTTAGGCCTCTCTCCAGCCTCAACATTAAAGTAATAGTGCTCACATTTGATAAATAGATCTATTTCCCTTCAACCGACCTCAACATTCAATTAATAGTATTCCCATTTAATAAATAAACATATTACCCTCCCTGCAAACAGTCCCAGCAATAAATTAATAGCATTTATGTTTAATACATCCATTTCCTACGACCATTCCCAGTATTAAATAATTAATATTCACATTTAATAGATAGCCCTCCTCCTTACGCTCAGCCCCACATTAAATTATAGACCCAAACCACCTTAGCATTAAATTAAAGGTCCCATCACCCCTCCCTGTAGTGTTCTCTGTGCAGCCCCCCTCACTATAGTTAAGCATAGGCAGCCCCCCTCATTATAGTTTAGCATAGGCAGCCCCCCCTCCCTATAGTTTAGTATAGTCAGCCCTCCTATAGTTTAGTATAGATAGGCAGCCCCCCTATAGTTTAGTATAGATAGACAGCCCCTCTATGCCAAATAGTGGTGCCCCCAAAACAATATTATGCCACACAGTAGTGCCCCCAATGTTATGCCACACAGTAGTGCTCCCAAATAATGTTATGCCACACAATGTATACACATTATATATATATATATATATATATATATATATATATATATATACATATACATCTGCAGCAGCGGGGATGCCTGAGAGGACTGCGGGCCCCCTGGTGAGGACAACGGGCCTCCAGGTGAGCTGTATGGGCTCCGCCTACTGCTAAAAGGGGGTGTGGCCATAAGGCCCACCAGTGATTTTCCTGGTATCTCGGTGGGCCAGTCCAACGCTGGGTCTATATTTTATTTGTCCATTGTATTTGGCTCTATTTGTAGATCAGCCTAGGGGGATTACAGATAAGCATTACTCTATTTCTTAATTGTACGCAGTTTATATTACAAACATTTATTATATGGTGTTTAGTAATTCTGCACTGGCTCTATTTATAGTTCTATTTTTAGATTTCTCCCCAGATTGCTCCCTTGCTGGTTGGGGTGTTTTAAGTCAGAGCAGCTGCTATCAATTTCCGAGAAAGCATCATGTTGTAGCGCTATTGTAGAACTTTTGTGTGTGTATATATATATATATATATATACATATATATATATATATATATATATATATATATATATATACTCTTATTTTCAAACGTCATGGAGATAGAAGGAATATTGATTTATTGTGAAATTAGAATAGGAAAGTCAAAACAACTCTAAAACATTTTCTTAATTAGTAATACATAAAAAACAAGCATAATTGATTGCCATTCAATTTACCCCATTGTCTAACATACATCTAAATAAACCCTGATGCAATCAGATATCTTCAAAGGACACATAATCAATTGATTGTAGTCCAGTTGTATACAATTAAGATGCTTCAATTGATTTAAAAACAAATACACCTGTCTGTTCAAAGTCTCACATTTGGTTAGCTTAGTGTATTTTCAAACAACTTTGTAAAATTCAAAAAGCCCCAATCAGGGGCCTGATATTAGGAGATTTGTAAGACTTTTAGCATTTTGGAGCACTGTCAAGTCCTTCACAAAAACGTTTAGAAAACATGGCATAACCGTGGATTTGTATAGAGCAGGCCATCTTCCAAAACTGAGCATCAATGCAAGAAGGACATGTTTTAGGGAGACCACCAAGAGGCCAATGGCAAGTGTGACAGTGTTACATAGCAGATATGGCAGAAACTTTGCTCTGGGACTATAATACTTTCGGGTGGATGGCAAAAAAAGCCATTGTTAAAGAAAACTCACCTGAAACCATCCTTATAATTTGGTAGAAAGCATACATGAGATCCTCATACTAAGTGAGGTAAGATTTTATGATTTGTTGAGAACAAGAGAACTGTAGCCTCAAAGCCTATCACTGTGAACACTGTCCCTACCATATGGCATGGTTTTAGGAACATACTGGTATGGGGATGCTTCTCTGCTTAAAAGACTAGAAAACAGAAAATCAGTGGCTTTATAAGTTTTAAAATCTGACACTTCTTATAGTTAAGATCAAATTAAAGTTGTTGTTCAGTTATGTTCCTTATGTAGGTGACTTTTGAACATGCAACTAAATATTTGTACTTGTTTTGAAAATGCTATGGTAATAAAACTAAGATTACTCTGACCTTGAAATGACTCGCTAGTCTAGTATATAGAATATTAAAATAATTTTCATGTTCATTCTTCAGAAGACATAACACTAGCAATTGAGTAAATGATAACGTGTTTGAATTCTGCATTTAAAGGGTTGCAGCAATGTGTCTAATGTTGTATGTTTTAACCATATGATGAATTTTGAAGTCCAATTGATTTGAATGAATGCTTCACAGACTGCAGAAATATGCAGTCTAAGTAAAATCAAGTGATAAAATCACAAATATTTTAGCAACTAAATTGAGAAAAATGTAAGCAATTAATGTTAGTTCTTGTTCAATACTTAGAGGTTTAATTAATTTATTTTTCTCATGATAAATAAAAAGTGCAATTATCTTATACTGCAAATGGTCACACAGTATTTCGGGGCCTATTTATGAAGCACTAAACCATGCAGGAACTGCTTTTTCACATTGTTTAGGCACTTTTAAGCAAAATGTTAATTTAAGAAAAGCCTTGGAGATATCTTCTGCGTTAGGCAAATTACCAAATTAAGCCGCAGTTCCTATAATAGTCAACAGGGACTACGGTCTGGGTAATTGTATCAAGCTCTAAAAAGCTTACATTTTGGAGCTTGACCCCAATGGTAAATGCCATCTTCAGATGGCATTATACAATCAATCCTATGGGAAGAGCCATGTAGGAGATGGATCTTCGGATACCTCTCTGGCAGCATTGCGGCTCTCCCCTGCACCGTTTTTCACAAACGGCAATTACGCATGTGCAGTAAAAAAAAGTAATTACCGAAACAACCTCCGATTGGATGCGGTGACACAGCATGACTTGTTTATTTAATTGTCCCTGAAACATCATTGTTGCGATGACAGATGATAATTAAAAGGTAAAATCCAATAATTATTAAATTAGCCCCTTTATTACAATCTTCTGTAGCCTTCATGAGAAGTTTCTAATAAGAAGTGTTGTGTTTTACTTCATTTGATATGTTTACATTGTAATTGGCTTTCTGTGAATAATACATTTACTAAATGCTTAAACAAAAGAAAAACAACAATATCAGAAAATGAAAATACTCAAAAAGTCAATCAAACACAACATGTAGTTGTAACTTAGCAGCAGATTATTTCAACCAATGGCTATAAAGATGCAATCCCATTTACTTTAAATTGACAAATAAATATTTATTTAAGCTGTATGATAAAAGTCATATAGTTAGAGCAAAATATGGAGGGTGGAGTAGATTTCTATTTCCACAAATACACCTAGTTTTCTGCCTAGCACAAAACATGTTATGTATACAGTTTATTGATATGTTGTGTAAGACTAAAGTGCACATTTTTCTATTGAAATAAACCGCATCTTAAATGAACAAAAGCCTGACTTTTTTATTTTTAGTTATGTTATTTTTTTGCAAGTGCTTTTATAGACACTTACACAATCAAAGCTAAATCCTAAGGTGAACTGCTTCTAGTAGCAAATTATTACTCTAAGACAAGTCAGAGTTCATTATTTCATTGCTAAAAATGGATCAAGCTGCTATTACTAAGCATAGTCAGTTTTTGGATCTCTCTACCCCGTCTCACTCGACTCTCCCCAACCATTAGTCCTTCAAAAGCTCACTCAAAACTCACCTTTTACCACCTCCTAACTATTCTATCCATCGCCTCCTCTTCCTCGCCTGCCATCTCCAATTTCTCCCAGTTGGTCCTCCTGTCTCTCACCACTCCTCCCTCTAGAATGTAAGTTCTCATGGGCATGGTCCTCTCTACCTATTGTCCCACGTCTGTCTACTGTCTGACTCCCTTGTACTTCCTGTCACATCTTTTGCTGCACTATGTGTGAGTCCTCATAGCGATACTCACACTCATCTGTGCTACTTATATGTATTACCTCATCTATTTGTTTCTTTCTTCTGTATCCAGTGCTACAGAATCTATGACACCTTTAAAATAAATAAATAAATAATAATAATTCATATGATAATTCAATAATTCCCTCCTCTCTAGGGTGTCCGTCTGCCTCTCTGCCATCTCCTCCTGGATGTCCTCTCGATTCCTCAAACTCAACCTCGCCAAAACCGAGCTGATAGTTTTTCCTCCCCCCATACCTCATCCCCTGTCGACCTCTCCATCACTGTCGACAACTCCTCTATCTCCTCTGTCCCCCAACTTCGCTGCCTTGGTGTCACCCTTGACTCCTCTCTCTCCTTTGGCCCCCATATCCTCTCTCTTGCTGAATCCTGCCACTACCAGCTGCGTAACATCGCTCGCATCCGGCCCTTCCTCTCCCAAGATGCCACTAAATGCCTTATTCACTCTCTGATCATCTCCCGCTTGGACTACTGCAACCTCCTCCTTACTGGCATCCCCCTCTCTCATCTCGCTCCCCTTCGATCTGTACTTAACGCAGCCGCTAGGCTTATCTTCCTTTCTCGCCGCTCCTCTTCTGTCTCCCACCTCTACCAATCCCTCCACTGGCTCCCCTTCCCTTACAGAACTCTGTTCAAGCTCCTCACTCTTACATACAAGGCCCTCGCCGACGCCACTGCACCCTACATGTCCACACTCCTATCTATTCATGCTCCACCCCGTCCTCTCCGATCTGCCAATGACAGTCGCCTATCTTCCCCCCTCATCACCTCCTCCCAAGTGCGTATCCAAGACTTTGCCCGCGCTGCCCCCCTCCACTGGAACAAGCTCCCTCCCTCCATCAGGACTTCCCCTAACCTGTCCAGTTTCAAACGGGTTTTAAAAACCCACCTTTTTCTTAAAGCCTTCCAGTCTCCCACTTAACTACCTACCTTATCCTCTGCCTCTCCCCCTTCTTTCCCCTTCCCTGCCTCCATCCCTCTACTCTCCATCTCTCCCCTGTGTTTCTCCGTCTGTCCACCCCTTCCCTTAGATTGTACGCTCCTCTGAGCAGGGCCATCTCTCCTCCTGTTTCCACCACTTCTAACTCTGCTCTCCAGCTACTTTGCCCTCCTCCTCGAGGGCCCTCCTCCCCCCTCTGGGGGTCTCCCTGTCTTCTGCGCCCTCCTTTTGGGCCCCGTCATTTGCGGATACTCCCCCCACCCTCACTAGCTGTGCATTGAGCTTACTAAGTTACTGTGCTTTATGTTTACTGTACTGTGCTGTCACCTTGTATTGTAATTCGTTTTTGTCCCTGTACGGCGCCACAGACACCTTGTGGCGCCCTATAAATAAAAATTAATAATAATAATAATATGCTAGCATTTGTGGTGATCTTCAAATTTCCTCCTTTATACTCTTGTACTGCCATATGCTTCAGGCTGTCCAACTTTTGATGATTTGCAGCTCAAGAACTTTCATGTTTGAGAGATTAGGAGTAACACTAATTGAAATAGAAATCTACTGTTCAATTAGATACATATAAAAGAACAAACTATTATCTGTACCCATACAAATTTCACTGTTGGGGACAGCTGCATGTGGTCACACAGTCCATGGTCGTGTCTTATCGACAGCCTGCTTCCCAACTGTCAAGACAGAGCCATGAACAGTGTGGACGCATGATTACTGGGTATGACAGGCTTCTGTCACACCCAGTAAACGTCACTTAGCATGCTGATTGGTGAATGGCATTTGTGGTGAATGATTAGAGCTAAAAATTTTACAAAGATTGTGGGGTCTATATAGTAAAGTCACCACAAATCTGGGGTCTATAAAGCCATCATAGATTTTGGGTGGTCTGCATTGTGAAACTTCCAGGGATTTTGGGTGACCTAATTTATATAACCACCAGATATTTGAGGGACTTTATTTTTTGTAGCCTCCAGAACAGGTTTGGCATTGAATAGTAGTCAATAGTATGGAGTTGTGTTTTGAGTATTGGTTACAGGAATGTTCTCTATATTGTATATATGTCACTATAATTCTCTCTGTATTCTGTATATGTCAATAGATTGCTCTTGTGTACACTAATGCACATAGCCATAACCATATTCATAATGCACAAACCTTTTTATATATTATGACCTGGGCTATTCTGCACTGTGTTTTTATTGAATTTAACACTGTATCACATGTGATGTCTTGATATGTGTATTTCATCTGTTTTAATAGCTGCCTTCTCACATTATACAACTGTGACCTTTTCAATTAATTCATACTAGGGAAACCCTTTGATAACTGCCTTAAATTAAACTCAAATATAATTACTAAATTATTTTATTAACAGAATTCAGTAACTCTCTTGTTTTTTGAATTCATGCATCATCATTAGGCTTTGTGCACAGAGGCGGATCTAGAAAAGTATCCTACCCGGGGCGATTTAGGCCCCGCCCCCTTTTTGACTTCAAGGCTGCCGGCGGCTGCACAATATGTGCAGGTCCGCTCGGCAGTGACAATGTGCTGCCCGGCTGCTCTGATTGTGTTTTAAACACAATCAGAGCAGCCGGGCAGCACACTGTCACTGCCGAGCGGACCTGCACATATTGTGCAGCTGCCGGCAGCAAGCCCCTGCTAGGGGGGGGCGATCGCCCCGATCGCCCCCCCCCCCCCCCCCCTGGATCCGTCACTGTTTGTGCATGAGGGTTAACTTGATGCAATCTATGTAGTTTTATAGTTTGGACTTCTAGCCATATGGTGCTCACTTGCCTATTGAGTATCGAGGATATAAAAGTTGAGCATAACTTGGAGTAACTGCAGTATCTGGGTGCAAGTGTCCTAGTGAGTGATGCCCATCACCATGTATTTTAAAGCTGTATGGTCCGTGGCCAGATAACTCAGCAATATAAGCTTTTGAAGATGTGAAGGCAAATAGTTTTGAGGTTTTGAGTTGTAGCTGAGTGGTATTGTGGCGAATACGTCATGTCCAATGCAAGCGATGTATCAGTTGTTTTTGTTATACATTGATTGTGACGATAATATTCTTGACTATAAGATCTTTAAACTGTGCTCTCTGGCTGACCTGTAAGGGTTCCACCACGTCAACATCCTTGTGTGCAGCCTCTTGACATGTTTGTTGTAAATAAAGTAAGGATAAATCAATAATGAAAGAACATAGCAGTCAGTGATTCATGTCCCTGCAAGACGCGCTGATATATGTGGCTGCAGATAACTGTGACAGTTTCCAGACCACCCAGCAGGTTACATGTTCCAGGTCACCCAGCAGGTGCACAGGGAGAGTTCATTAACTGTCACAATTTCCAGAACAGCCAGTAGGAGCACAGGTGTATTGCCAACTGTTACATTATCTAGAGGACAATGGTAATGCATAGTTGTAGATGGCGGGAGGACTTTATTGTGAAATAACTCAGAAATAATGCAACCAATTACAACGCCAATTTGTTTCTGTAAATCTACAGACCAAGACCTTTAATTTGGTGCCTTCTGAATTATATATTGGTCTTTGGTGGTATCTGTATTGTATTGTGGTAGGTAGTAGTAGTAGTAGTAGTAATAGTAGTAGAAGTAGGTGGATGGAGCTGGCTGGTGTTGTATTTGTTTATTTCTCTTTGACCTAACTATATTACATATATTTCATTGGCTATAGAAAACCACTTGCACATTAGACAAAGCAACCCACACAGTTTTGTAATGCCCATTTCTCTGTTGTGGTGCACTGGTAGAAAACCATAGGTCACTTACATGTTTAAAGGGTAAAATGAAACTTATAACACAATACAGGAAAAAAGTCAAATGATTACCCTTTTTATATTGTGTACTTTGTCTGCAAATATCTAAGGTAGTATTTTGGTTTATAATATAACAAATATTCTACATAAATAAACCATTTTATACACTATTAAAGCTTAGTTGATACATCGTACAAATAAAGATATAATGCTTTTATTCATGCACAAATACGAAATCCATAACCAGCATGCTACCACATTTATGACTAAATAAAACATATCACAGATTACATTTTATTTATACTGTTTTAAAGATTAATGAACTCATAGCAGTGTTTATTATCCTATTTGTACATTTTGTGTTTCATATTCTGTATGTCTTACTGTCACTTTATTTCCTCTCCATATTTCTTATTCACAAGTCTTTGATTGGAAAATAAGATTTGCCAAAGTATATAGTGAAACTCCAGGACATTTTAATACAGTTGTTTGTGTTATTGTAACATTAACCATGTTTCCTTGTGCAACAGAAAATATTTTTATTCTGTGTAAATGTTGTGTCTTAAAGTCGACTGAAGAAAATAGAAAATAAAGCAAAAGGCCATCTAAAATATATTGTTTTGTTCTCCATAATTAGAATAAAGGTTATATATTTTATAATTTAAAATGCATGTATGGCAATCTGGTGAAGTATTAAAAAGGCATACTCATGAATCTTAAACCAGAAAAATAAGTTGGCCATTCAGCTTTCTAATTGGATTCTATACAAGGGCATCACATAAAGTTGCATTTGACCCCTTATGAATGTTTACATTTTTTGGCTGTGAAATTGAATGGCATTTAATCTTGATTATGTACCATGTGCTTATAAACAGCCAATACACATATGGGAGTCTGAAATTTGCTCCATTTTCTTTAATGCCCAATTTTACAATTCTTTTTGTTCAAACATTGTTTACTGAGGAAGGAAGTTACACAAGAAATCATGACATTACAACAATCCTCATTTTAAAATAAGTGTAATAATGCAAATAACATTTATCCCAAAACAGGGGTAAATTATCGGTAACAGAAGATAACTGAAATGGGGAAAGAAATCCGGATGTGGAATAGGACGGGAGAAACCGAAATAGGACAGGGTGGATATATTTGTTAGGAACAGGGGTCTGATTCATTAAGGAAAGTTAAGCAAAAAACTGAGTAAGTTTTCTTACTCACGTTTTCCAGATAAAACCATGTTGCAATGCAAGGGGTGCAAATTAGTTTATTATTTTGCACTTAAGGAAAATACTGACTTTTTTTCATGTAGCACACAAATACTTGATAGCTTATTTGAACACTGAAATTTAAAGCTGATCTAGGACATGCTCTACCCCAACTATAAATCTGCCATCACATTTTAAATTTACCTCCCCCTCCAATGCAACATGGTTTTGCCTTACTTGCTTTCTTTTGCTTAAGTTTCCTTAATGAATCAGGCCCAGGATCTTCAACTTCATTGAACCAAAGTAAAATATCAGGATTGAATAGGATAGATGATGCCTATTTATAAAACTGTTCAAATTATGTTTGTGTTCTTTTTCCTGCTTTGCTAATATAAATGGACAACGCAAGTGCTGAAGTCACCCGAGTGTAAGAGCTCTAAGTTGCAGCATTGACCTTTAGGTGTATAATTCGATTAAGGACATTTGATGAAAAGTTTGCATTAGCAGTTTAAATAAGAAATTATTAAAGGATTCATGAAGAAAGTGGTAAAATGCATAAATGAACTAAAATCATATTAATTCCCCGCTGCACAATATAGCATTATATGAACCATTGCATGTTCAGTGATAGAGTGAAAAATCATGTATGTAGTAAGTTCACACATATATTCTGATCAAGGCTATCCTGCACTGTGTTTACTGAATTTACTATTGTATCAGCGTTGATGTCTGGTTATGTGTGTTTCATCTGTTTTAATAGCTGGCTTCTCACATTATACAACAGTGACCTTTTCAATTCATTCATATGTGCTGTAAACCTCTTAAATGTCGAGTCTCAATGCTACATTTATAATAATTAGTGTAGTGTGATTGAAACTGTGTGTTTGCAGCAGAAACATGAAGGTTGTTCATTTGCCTCGAACAATATAGAAATGAATGTGTGTTCCACCAGACAGGTGACTATTATCTTTAAGAGCAAAGGTCAATGCAAGGATTAGTATTCTTTAGATTTCACAAAATATATACCTTGTTAATGGCAGTCATTAATGCCAGTTTCATGATGAGTTTTAGGATTAGCAAACCAGAAAATACTTTATTTGTACAACAAGAGATCATTTCTCTGATTTTGGCACATTATTGCACCTGCTGTATCAAGTCACTTTTATAATTAATATGATGTTTGATTGGCAGTCTCTCAATTAACGGAATGCCACAAGAGTGTGTTTAGTAGGGGATTACTTATTTAGATGAATACATGCTAGTGTGCTTTCTCTGATTAGTATCTCATTTAGGCTACACTTGATTTTATTGGACAATTCTTCATCTGTGGTCTTGTGACCCCTAATTGCAGTTTCGCATTCACTGTGTTATTGAAAACATAATTTGAACTTGTTTAGCACATGACAACTAAGAATAGTCAAGTATTTCCACATTACACAGGACATTATTAGATGTATATACGTGATGGCAAGATTACTTCAGATTTCTCTTAAATAATGTTTGTCATTGTCACTAATAGTAGACACCCTGAGCCACCAACACTTTATCGTTGGTGATAATTCTTATATAACCAAGATTTGTGCTATGATAAGCAAATAATGAGCCCTGTGGACATTTACAAGGTTAGGGGAAGTTTGACCTCAATAATATCAATAGAAATGAACCACAAATAGAGATGAGTCAATCTCCTGGTGTTTGGTCTGTGTGACAATTTATGATATTGGGACAGTAGAATAATAAAACTATTTTCAGTGATTTAAAAAAGTAATTTAAAAGAGTCTTATAAAAGTATAAAAATTTAATTTATAATGTATATTTGTTCAATGTATTTTTACTTTTGACATTTTTTATATTTTTTTGTTACAAAAAACTATTTTGGTCATAAATAAAAATTTTGTTCTGAATTTTCTGACAATTTTGTTCTGAAGTCCAAAACGTTTTTCGGTGTGACCTTTGTCAATAGATTTCATGTCCACCAACCATTGTTATTTATATGAACTACCAATTTGACATTTTAATCATACCCAGCAATTAAGTGGCAGCAGTAAATATTTAGGTCTAGAATCATGCATTCACTTTAGAGACTTTGAAATCTCACATGTATATTCTTTAAGAAATTTTAGACGAAATAGAAGACACATGGGTTTTAGTAAAATTTTAGTGTGCTCATAACACATACTTCCCTCTGGGAGATACCAGAAAGGAGATCAAGTGGCAAGTGAGGGGAGTAGGGGGATGGCACCACAAAATACTTGGCCCATCCCCTAAGCGAATGCCGCAATTGGGTCATGGTGAGGTGGTCCAAAATGCAGAAATTTGCACATTACTGAGGCCCTCATCCCACTCACTTCACTAGGATATGGACAGGATGCAAGAGAAAGGCCTGTACTCCTGGGGTTCTGGGAGACCTACCCCCAAAAATTCAGCAGTCTCTTGCACATCCCAGGAGAGTAGATCATCAAATGTCTCCTTTTCAAAAAAATTCAGCTGTCTGATATTGTGTTAGTCACATTTCAGACTACAGGTTCTTATGCAACTATGCAGAAATAATATTCAGCTTGGCACTTTTACAGTACACTGTAAAGATATTCAACAATTATAATCAAAATGCACTGGGAGCAGTTTTCTTACTTTACAGTAATATAAATATTTTAGCAGTTACGGAACACAAAACAATACATAAACATGTACTTATATACTACCTAAATTACATGTGACATATTTAATATGTCATTTTTGAGCTAATATTTTATTAGCTAATGTTAAATCTGGTTCTTGTAAATAAATTACTGCTTTTCCAGAGCAAAAAAAAAGCTTATAACAGGTCCAATTACAATGCAAAACTCCTACGTGCACACAGACTCGGGTTGCAAAACAATGCATAATGTATTTTTCCTTATGTGTATAAATGTGCATTACTTCCTGTGTATAAATTATTGATAAATTTGTGTAGGTGTATAAAAGGAAGGAAGGTTTTAATGAAAATTCAATGCTTGTTCATGCCATATGTATAAAGAATAAATACCTGTATAATATAATATTGAAAATAAGTATTTGTCCAATTTATACTTAGCTGTCCATAGCCATGATCTGTGGGTGGTAGGTAAGGGAAAAAATGTAGGATTGTGAAGATGGATGGTATGGATTAGGGTTGGGTGCTAAATTGCAAATACCATCATACCGACACTACTTACCCCGACATTCTCATCATGAATTCGACATCTTGGCATTCCCGACTCTTGAAAAAACTGACTTGCAAGTATTTCCACCCACGCACAGTCCAGCACACAGAATGACGTCAGTTGTAAGCGCTACTCTATTATTGGTGGTGTTAGGGGGCAATGCTAGTACTGGCCTTTAATGGAGGTTTTTGAAAAAGATGGTTCTTAGCATGAGTATTTTCTTATAGTCATAAAAATGTATTTGTCATTGTTTCATTAGAAACTTCACCATGAAGTTTTGGCTATTTGTGAATTTGATTGCAAGTACAACATTTTTAATACAATTATTTATTATTTTTACAATAAAATGTCAGTTTTGCTAATTAAGCCCATGGTGTTTTAATTCTTATAATAAAAGTACATGTCCTTATAATTGTATTACTACATCTGCCTCCCCTCTCTGCCAAGCCTTGTACTGGCTCCCTTTACCCTATAGAATCCTCTCCAACTCCTAAACCTCACGTTTAAGGCCTTCTCCAACTCCACTGCTCCCTACATCTCCAACCTTATCTCCACACATACTACCTCTTGCCCTCTCTGGTCGGCCAATAACCGTCACCATTCCTCCCCTCTGGTAACCACACCTCACTCCGGAATCCAACATTTCTCCCGTGCTAGCCCCCACCACTGGAATTTTTTCCCTCTTTCTATCAGACTATCCCCTAGCCTGTATAGCTTCAAAAGTTCATTGAAAAGCCACCTGTTCATTAAAACCTACCAATCTTCCGCTTAACTATTTTAGCATGTAGTATATACCTTCATCTTCCATTTCTCCCACTCTTGCTTCTTGCCCTCAGATCCCCTTACACTGGCTCCCCTCCATGTGTCAACTGTTTGCCTACTCTAGTTAGCAGGGACCTCTTCCCTCCTGTTCTCATTACCTATAACATTTGCTCACAAACTACACTGTGCACCTACTCCTTGGTCTCTCACGTTTGACTAATTGAAAATAAGAGGTCTGATTTTTTGTTGCTATGCTTTACAGTACAGTGCTTGCAGCACTATTTCATTAAGTTTACCCTTATATTCTAAGGTTATGTATAATTATGTGTCACCTTTTAAAATGCTTACAGCCCATCTTATCATTTATGTCGTACCATTTGATTTTTCCTGCTTATTAGCTATATATATGGTTATATCATTATTTTACTTTTCTAATCGGATACAATTCAGCAAATAGGAGTAGTGTCCACGGACGAAGCGTAATTTGTCATCTGACTTACAATATGCATAGTGCAAGTGTATGACCAATATGTTTGGAAGTGCACTGCACTTACGTTATTACAAATATGTTTTACACATGTAATTGAAATGACTTGCTACTCTAGCCATCTCAAGGCTAATGTACAAATACAGTATGCCTTAGAGACAGAACCATGTCATGCATGAAACACAAGAGATTATTCTTTGTATTATATTATGCTTTACTCTTTAAGGAAAAATAATGAATAGACTGATTTCCTTAAGCTCACACCGACAGACTTTTTGTTGTCTCTAAAATTTAGAGATTGACTTAATTAACATTTTCTTTCTGAATTTTAAAATTAAATGTACACTAATTAATTATGTTATTTTAGCATTGAAAGTCAGGATGCATAATTGTTGAAGCCAATAAACAACAATGTTATGTGTAATTGTAAAGTATACAATAACAAAAAGGAAATATTTGCTGAAAATACTTCCAAATTTATACAGGTTTAACTTTACATTTCAATCAGGATGAATCCAAGGAGATGTATCAAGTTCAGCTTTGATCTTTTTTAAATAAACATATAGGGCCAGAGTCATTAAGGAGAGCAAAGCATAAAAAAAGGTGTCGCTTTGCACTTGGGCAAAACCATGTTACATTGGAGGGGGAGGTACATTTAAAATGTGGGGACAGATTTATAGTTGGGATAGGGCATGTCCTAGAACAACTTTAAATTTCAGTGTAAACATAACTTTATCAAGTATTTGTGTGCTATATGAAAAAAAAAGCCAGTATTTAACTTATTTAACTTATTTGCAAAATAACATTGTATATCCAGGAGCGAACTTAGTCCTTGTTTTTGTTTTGATCTCGTTAATGGCTCAGGCCCATAGTGTGTTGATCTTCCCCAATCTTCCTGGCTTTTCCACTATTTAGCCAGAATTAGTCGTACATTGAAATTATTTATTAAGCTTAAGGTGGACTGAATGCCCTCAAACTCATGATGCATAGAATCATTGTTTTTTGTGTCAGGAAAATGAGAGATGAAAAGATACAGCCTTCCTTCAACACTTGCATTGAGTTATTAAAACATGATGGAAAATCATTCTATATGTAGAGTGTTAGTTAGTCATGCATAAATGTGGGTTGATTCCATCACTGAACAGATGTAAACCAGGCCTGGCCAACCTGTGGCTCTCCAGGTGCTGTGAAGCTACAAGCCCCAGCATGCTTTGTCAGTAGATAGCCAGCCGATAGCTATTAGGGTATGCTAGAACTTTCACAACATCTGGAGATATATGAATACTATTATGAAGGTAGACTGTAATATTTGTGAAGCCCTTTCAACAGCCTTAAGAGTGTCTTATATATTGTGGGGTGCCTCAGGGTGCTATTGGGGGCAATACATTCTCACATAACAATATCATGGATTTTTTATTATTTTAGCACAAAAAATACTATATACTGAATACTGTACTGTAAAGAACTGGACACCAGCCATTATAGTATTATGTTTAATGTTTTGCTCAATTGGATGTTAGAAATTATACAGATAGTGTAATTCCAGGTAGCCTCACAATGCAGTGGGCTTGCCTAAGTTGCTGGGGTTTCCACTTGTTTAGTCTCTTGTCTTAAAGGACCATGCTGCTAAGGAAAGGGAAGACTACTAAAGCTGCCACCCCAGAGCTTGCTAGAAATCTGCATCATCATGTTACTCTTGAATCCTGGCACTAGCTTGAACATATCTTAGTTACTTTTCAATTAACTTTCATCTTCAGTCTAATGCTATATCTAGTCTAATGCTAATAAATCTAATCTAATGCTAATAAATAATATCTGTATAAACTGTGCATTCTGACACCAGAAAGCCCGATTAATACAATAAAGATGCATCACTTACTGTTACTGTTGTAAAGAATAACTTGAAGTCCTTCTCCATCATTCCTCCTTGTGCTCTTCTACATAGTCACAGCACACCTTAGTAGTAGTGTGTACATTATGCTATATGCTATGTACATAACATAGTAACATAGTAACATAGTTGATGAGGTTGAAAAAAGACACCAGTCCATCAAGTTCAACCTATTTTGGATCTCCTGCGATCCTGCACTTATATTTGAAATTAATCCAGAGTAGGCAACCGCCCATCTGTTTCAATTTTGAAAATCCCCCCAGACTCAATATTGCAATCCAATTTTACCCTATATCCACTACTATCCTTTATTTTAAATTAACGGTCGTATCCCTGGATACACCTTTCCGCTAAAAATTTGTCTAACCCTTTCTTAAACATATCTATTGAATCTGCCATCACAACCTTCCCTGGCAATGAATTCCATATCTTGACTGCCCTTACTGTAAAGAACCCCTTCCTTTGCTGGTTGTGAAATTTCCTCTCCTCTAACCTTAGGGGATGACTACGTGTCCTGTGTATGGTCCTTGGGGTAAAAAGTTCCCATGAAAGCTCTCTGTATTGACCCCTAATGTATTTGTACATAGTAATCATATCTCCCCTTAGACGCCTCTTTTCTAAAGTAAACATGCCTAAACTGGCTAACCTTTCCTCATAACTTAATACCCTTTATCAATTTTGTCGCCCTTCTCTGAACCCTTTCTAGTTCCAAATTATCTTTTTTATAGAGTGGTGCCCAGAACTGTACTGCATATTCAAGATGAGGTCTTACCAATGATTTATACAGTGGCAAAATTACACTGTCTTCCCTTGCATCTATGCCCCTTTTTATGCATGCCAATACTTTGTTTGCCCTTGCAGTTGCTGCTTGACATTGAGCACTATTGCTAAGTCTACTGTCTACGAGCACTCCCAAATCCTTTTCCATTATAGATTCTCCCAAATTAATTCCATTTAATTTATAGATTGCGTTCTTGTTTTTGATCCCTGAATGCATAACCTTACATTTATCTGTGTTAAACCTCATATTCCATTTAGCCGCCCAATCCTCCAGTTTATTTAAGTCCGTCTGTAGAGAAGCTAAATCTTGCTCTGATTTTATTACCTTACAGAGTTTAGTGTCATCTGCAAAAATAGAAACTTTACTCTCTAAACCATCACCAAGGTCATTAATAAATATATTAAAAAGGAGTGGTCCCAGCACGGAACCTTAAGGTACTCCACTTAAGACCTTTGACCAATTAGAAAATGTTCCATTTATCACAACTCTCTGTTCCCTATTCTCTAACCAGTTTTCGATCCAAGTACAAATTTTGATTTCTAGACCCAGTTCCCTTATTTTGTAAACCAATCTCTTGTGTGGCACTGTATCAAAGGCCTTTGCAAAATCTAAGTAGACCACATCTACTGTCCTGCCCTGGTCTAAGTTCCCACTAACTTCCTCGTAGAAACTAATTAGATTAGTTTGACATGACCTATCCCTCACAAATCCATGTTGATTCCCACTAATAATTTTATTGCGTACCAAGTAATCCTGAATACTGTCCCTTAAAATACCTTCCAGTAGTTTCCCCACTATTGATGTCAGGCTTACAGGTCTATAATTCTCTGGTTGTGATCTCGTCCCCTTTTTAAACAACGGCACCACATCTGCTATTCACCAATCCCTTGGTACTGAGCCTGATGAGATTGAATCTCTGAAAATTAAGAATAGCGGTCTAGCTATTTCCGAGTTTAACTCCATAAGGACCCTTGGGTGTATGCCATCTGGACCTGGAGCTTTATTTATCTTATTATACTACATTATATAATATATATTAATTCCATCAATTATTTTAGAATTACATTTCTCAAATACAATGTTCCTGACCAGTGTGGCAGATTTACTTTAGCAAAACAATAATTCAAGAATTCGAAGACACAGGCAGATTTCTCTAATGTGGTATTATAGTATATTTTACAGAAGGTCATGTTGTGATACACAGTGTTATCTGGGGGTAATAACTTTTCAAATGAGCAAGTGACAAATTCATTTTAGTCAACCTGATAGCAGCCCCACACCCCAGTTGCCTCTCTTTTGAACAGACAGTTAATCTTTTGAATTCAAATATGATTTCTCAGATATTTATAGTTATACCCCATGACATTCTTCTAAAAGTAAAAAAAAACTCTACAACAAAACCCCCTACCCCAATGGTCTGAGAAAAGCACTCACAAATAAAATCTATTCATTTTAAAATGCAGTACTTTTTGGCTTTACATTTTTACCCATGTTTATTTGTTGTTTTTTAGTTTGCCAATGTAGAGGTGACTTGTTTGTCATGTGTAATGCTAAAATGTGAAGTACATTATACAATGTGAAAATTGAAATAATTTACCTATAATGGTGAGAGTATGCTTAACTATATCTGTCTATCATCCTGGATTTTTTGCCCACATCCACTACTTGGATGTGGTTCTTTTCCATTAGGTATCATGTTAGCAGGTCAGATGCCCAAGCTTGTGTAGTTAACTTATAGATGTCATAAATAAAGACTGCAGATTGCTAAGTTAGTGCATAAACATATAGCCAATGATGCTGTAGTCATCATAACTGAAATACTATCTGTTATTATTATTGCTTTTCGTATTATAATAGAGCCACTTTAGATGTGTGTGGGTGCCTACAGTCGTTTGTAATGGTAGTGGAATGAAATAATGGCATTGTTCTGTTTCACAAAGCTGTAGTGGTATTTGGGGGGGTGTAGTTATTCTTTAATTATGCCTGTTTATGAATACAAAAACATGCTAGTGGTTTAATTAGCTCCTATTAAATTGACTCTAGTCTTCCTCAGTGATGATGATGATGATGATGATCATCGTAATTAAGTAGCCTTCTTTTCTCAATACTGTCTGCTAGAGCCCAGCATATGAATTGTCCAAATGGCCATGTTTACTGGCAGTTGTTCAGTTGTTCATTTTGTTTACAATTCACATGCTTAAAATTTGAAATAAACTCATGGAATACTAAAGTGACCAGTAATCTGTCTGTTTTTTACTTGATCATTTAATTTGAGATTAAAAAATGTTCCTTTTCAGCTTTTATGTTAAACGGCTCATGTTAAATAACATGAAATAATTAAGCAATTGAAGACGTTAGCAGATTGAAGGAAAATCTCTTGTTTAAGATAGATTTTGTAAATTTTCACAAATTAAGCACAGTGTTAATTGCTCCAGCAGATTAATGTCTATAGAAAAAATCTCTACTGAACTGTTTTACTTATTTGCTGGTGTAAAAGGACTGTGATACACACTGCTATGTTTTCCCTGAGAAATTTGATTTGATATTACTCTCACTCATGCCAACCAGCACGATGCCACGGGCATGACCCTCATTGTTTTAATTATTAAATTGCATTCACCATTTACTATTATGCTCCCATGGTGCACTTGCAATCAATTTGTGAGTGATAGAGATCTTCACATTCCTTATTTTTCTGTAGATCAGTAGTTGTATTAAGTGATCTTCATTTTTTAATATTTATATTTAAATGTTTACAAAAGAAAATAAATACTAGGGTTTCTGTGGTTTACTTTTTGAGAATTTGGTGTTGAGAATTCTTATTTCTTCTCATGTTTGCAAAAATATAGTGTATGCCAGTGGTAAATAAAATATAATTAAAAAAAACATATAATTTGCTTTTTATCTTGTTTCATTTTTAAACAAATATTGTTACATTCAGATAAGAGTCTAACATAATGTCTCATTACTTAAGTAGAGAGTACATGGAGAGAAAAGAGAGGCTTCTGGGAGAGAGTAGAGAGTGCCATGGTTCCTGGAAAAATGGAAGAAAAATTGAAGGAGAGGGTTCCATGGAACAGGATGCCAGGGGCAGGAAGGGGGTATCAGGGGAGAGGGTCCCCCACCTTCTGTGTCATTTTCTCTTTTTATTTTTTTCCCTCCTATGTCTCTCTGTTTCTCCATCAGACCCCTATATATCATTACCCAGTGATAGAAAATATTCTATTGCTGCAATTTAACAATAAAATTTTACTGGGGTAGCGGGTTGACACTAAGCTCCCCAACTACATGGGCTGGCAGCACTATGGCTGAACTAGGTGCTTCGCCAAGCCAGTGTGGGAGCATATGTGCATGCTTGCCAATTCACGCATTCACAGTGAAACAGGATGTCCAGACTTGAGCTTCTAGTGTTATTAATACCTTTCGGCTAATAAGACCCCCAAGAACCTCTTTGTTGGGTCTTCACCTGTAACAGCCCCCATTCTTATAGAACCTGGTTGCCCACTTAACCGACAGAAATAGGGGCTTATCAGCTTAGGGCATTTGTGGTTGTGGATGTAACACTGCAGGAGACTAGCAGGGAGTAGGAAAAAGACAGGGACATCATTATTTGAAGATATTGTGACTACCCCTAATTTCTGGATGAGTAGCTTCAGAATAGATAAAGTGTGTCAACAATTGTGTTATACAGCAGAGCTGAATTTGTTAGTGCAAATGCTCATTTTATGCACACACAATTTGTATGGCATGTCCTTGGTTGTCTTTCACTAAACAATAGGATAAAGCAGAGCTGGATAAAGGCTCTGGGAGTCCCAGGGCACTTTAGACAGGGGTCCCCTATGATGTAACATAATTATCAATTTAGACAAATTTTAGACAAATAGACAGGCAATACTGTGTGCACTACTGCTAGGTTCATGCAGTTTTGCCTTCACGAACAGTACACTGTGAAGTGGGACATACCTCCCAACTGCCTTTGCAGTCGGACCAAATTCTAACTAAGCGAGATAGTCACCCAAATTCGGGACTGCCCCATGATCTTCAGGACTGTTGGCAGACTGTCCTGATCTTGCCTTCCTGTTCTTGTCATTTTCACCACCTGTGGCTGCTGGTGTCTTTAGCCCAGTTGCTGCTTGTCTGAATCCTAGAATGTTGGAGGCCCTATTTAGAAAAACAAAATGGGTACATGAAATTTAGAAAACTCCAAGCAGCACCAATGTTTTATAATTAGGCTTAACAGCTCAAACATTAAAATAATAATATTCACATTTGCTAAATAGATCTATTTCCCTCCAACCAGCCCCAACATTAAATTAAATTAATAGTATTCCCACCTGTTGCCCTCCCTCCAATCAGCCCCAGCAATAAATTAAATTGTGTTTACACTTAATAAATATAACCCACAATCATCCCCGGAATTAAATAATTCATATTGACATTTAATAAATAGCCCCCTCCATAAACTCAGCCCCATATTCAATTAATAGCCACAAACCACCCTATTAAATTAAAAGGTCCAATCATCCAATCTTAAATTGATAGGCCCCACTATTAAATTAAATAGCCCAAGCAATAAATTTAATTGACCCACCAACTCCTCACAAATAAAAATGTACCCATTAAATAATTCGCCCCCACCTGCAATTCAACATTACATAGCCTACATCCCACACTACACACATATCCTATTAACATACTTCCCCCCCACACACATTATATGAACAAACTCCCCCCCCTTAGCACACATTATATGAACATACTCCTCCCTCACATACACGCACGCACGCACACACGCACACAACACCCCACTTACCTTGTTCCATCCATGTGAGCTGTGTGGTCTTGGTGCTCTTCACACATGGGATGGCACCTGTCATGTGGTGCGCATCCCATGTGACACTGGGTCTCTCAGAGGCCACACATTAGGGAAGAGAGGGAAAGGGGGTGTTTCAAAAGCATCCGCAGCCAATGATGGATGGTGGCTGGTCCTGGCGGAGGGGTCAGTCACCAAGTAATAGAAACTTGGGCTGGTACCTGCACCGGTCCAACATCTTTTTCTGTCAAGCAAAACCTGCCCCTGAGTGAGGGAGGCCTGGGGCACAGTGCCCACCTAATATAGCCCTGGAATAAAAGCAGCTCAGAATCATGCTGCAGCACATAGAGAAGCCTTGCTATAGTCTAGATTTCATAGAAAATCAATATAATATATTCCCAGTTATCTGTAAAGTGTGTGAGGGCTATTGAAGATGAGTTAACTTTTTCTCTTAAGCATAGTGTATTCATTATTTTTTATTAAGTACAGTACTCACTGGTCCAAGTGTCATTCTATTATTGCTCATTTGTCTAATATCTTCCCATAAGCATGATTTTCAGTCTGTGGAATGTAGTAATTCCAATCTCGACACTAAGTAAAATACTTACATTTCTCTACAGCAAAGGTTAACTAATGCATTCAATTAAACTACTAGATATCAATGCAGTTTTAATAAAGGGGAAAAAGGTTATTTTTCCTGGAGTCCACCAGGGCAGAAGGGCCACATTTAGATTTCCTGATTGTTTAAAAGAGAGACCCAAAAGGAGCTATACCTGAACCCTTAAGCATACAAGAAAGAGAAGTGGCTCCTTGTTCTAAAGAGATCAGTCTCCACTTTTAATTTACTTGTCCAAGATGATCCTAAGACTCGCTTGGCCAATCTGAAATAACAAAACTCTAACCTCAGCTCTAATTTGACAGCCTTAAATTTAATACTTACATATACCTAACATTAGCCTAAACCCTATTACTGAGTCTGTTCACGGGTCTAACCATGTACATTGTAATATGAGCCTAAACCCTGATTCAAGTGTAAATAGAGTCCCAATCTAAAACTGTTGGAATCAGATTCACCCACAATTTGTGCCCTAGAGAAACTAGATGGATGCATGGAATGTAAAGAAATCAATAAATAGGAATCGAGAAATGTCTATATATTTAAAAAATAAACCTACATTCTCTCTGGCACTCATTCTTACTCTATTGTTCTAGAAAATAATGCATTTGATTGCAACTATGTGTGATTGTGACTTTGACCGTGGGCTTTAGGGCCACTTAGTTACCAGGACCTTCAACTGCATGGACCCATGTAGTTGCCACCCATGAATCTTAGTCATAACCTCTGGACACTACAATCAGATGATAATAGCTTGGTGTCCACAGTCAGCAAGGAGCTTGCAGAGGTCCATACTGTGTGACCGCCAACCCTGCATGCATTTCAAACCAAGAATGCTGTGCATGTGGGCCATCATTTCTGAACTACAAAATTCTGTTCAGATGACAAGAGATCTCTGATGTACCCTTTCTTTCTGTGTCGGAAGAGCATGAAGTTAAGTGGCCTGACAAGGTAAATGAGGGAAGGGGAGTGTGGTCTTCTCTAGGAACTTTGTGGGCCCTTTCAAAAGTTTGCTATGGGGCCTGAAAATTTCTAGTTACCCCTCTGTAACATTAAATGTGACTAATCAGTGGTCTGGCTTTTGAGTATTCTTAGCTTTATCTTGTTATGTGCACACTTGGTTTATATCAGCATGTGACTGATTGGTAAACAATAAAAAATTCCAGAATCTTCACCATTCCTCTTTTTAGTTAATTCAGTACTGTAATAAATCCAAAACCCATTGGACCTGAGTCATTAAGGAAAATGAGGCAAAAAAGAAGTACATTTTATCCTAGACAAACCATGTTACAATGCAAGGGGTGCAAATGAGTTGATTATTTTGCACACAAGTTACTGGCTGATTTTTCATGTAGCACATAAATACTTGATAGCTTTATTTTTACACTGAAATTGAAAGGTGATCTGGGACGTGCCCTGCCCCAAATCTGTCTTTCCTTAATGAAACAGGCCCATTGTTTCTGTATTTGTCATTACACATATAGAGCTTGATGCTGAGTTATGAGCAAAGCAAAGAAAAAGGAGCAAATTTGTTCCTGGACAAATCATGTTTCAATGTAAGGGTTGCAAATTAGTTGATTAATTTGCACATAAGTTAAATACTGGCTGTTTTTTCATGTAGCACACAAATACTTGTGCTTTATTTTTACACTAACATGTAAAGTTGATCTAGGACATGTCCTATCCCAACTATAAATATGTCCCCACATTTTTAATTTACCTCTCACTCCAATGCAACATGATTTTGCCAAGGTGAAAATTTGCTTCTTTTTATGCTTTGCTCCTAATTCAGCATCAGGCCCATAGTTGTAAAAATACTCATATGAATCAATGTTTGGTATTTCAACTGGTGTATTTTTTACAACTCATTGATTGGTGCACTTGTCACTATCACTAGGTAGCCCTGTCCATTGCATCCTATTGTATTGGAAAGCCCCACTATTAAAGTAATTGTATTGTCTGTCAGTTACTATATAGTGAATAATTGTTTCCGTGAAATAAAGCAAAGCACCTAAAAAGGAACAACTACACTAATCTGTGGTGTTGTCAAACACATGAAATTATGGGCTGCCTAGCCAACATTGACAATTCCAATGATAATGAAAGTAATGAATCTCTATCATCTAGTTTATCAAATTAAATTCACACTTGCTACATCTCCATCACCTAGAACCTTACACACAAGATTCAAGAAAGTTGTCAATTTAGAAAATAAAAGCCATACATTACATAGAATGCCAGTTACCTTTGCAAGCCGAAAATTACGTTTTGATTGACAAGGATAGCATGGCAATGATTAAGTTTGCAGTAAATGTGTAGTATGTGCACAAAGGGTCAGTTAAGGTCACCAGGGTACAAAGCTGGGAATGTTGGCCTTGATTGAACATATGGAAAGTCATCATAGTTTCCTTTGGGAGAAAAATGCAAGATCTGATAAACCAGATGGCAGGTCCAAAAATAAAAATGAACATGCTAATTATACATGAAGCATTTTTGTCCTTGCTGAAATTCATGAGAGGGATGATGATGTTTATTCTGAGACTGAAGCTGCCCCTGATGACAATTGTGAAGTGCAAGCTCTAAGTTATGAGTAATATACACTTAGGACCTCATTTAGAGTCGGACACAAAGTCCGTTTTAGGCGCATCCAACAAAACAACACTACAACGCATGTGCAGAAAGCACCAAATCCGCCTGCATCTTGAACACTTGCGCCTAAAACAGACTTTGCATCTCTAAATGAGGTCCTTAATGTTTGTAAAAATTCCATTGAAAAATTCCAAACTAGCCACGGCTATGGCTGTCAACAATCACTGCAGAATATTTATTAGACAGTGGGAAAAAGTACAGCAGGATACATCTTAGAGTACTCTCCTTGAATGCAATCTTAGCAAAAATTGTAGCTTTAGAAATCATGCCTTTGATGTTTGTTGAATCAGCTTATATTCAGGAAATTATGGCTTGTGCAGAACTAATATGGTAAGTACCTAATTGATTATATTTAAAAGATGTACCTGCTTTAAATGCCAAAAAAGCTATTGTAGAGGAAGATATTGTGAAAAATTATATAGGAATTGAACATTGTAAAGCTACTAATATACTAATACTGTTAAACTAATAAAGTGCACATATCACACTAGTGCCATCACTCAATCACCTTGTACTGTAATGTATCTTTCATAACAACTCACTCGTGGTTATTGGTCACCCTGCTGTATAAATCATTTGAAGTATGGAGTTAATTTTAAAAATATAAATCTTACCAGAGCACTCCTGTACAGTTTTTAGTTCATTATATAAATCTTTAAACAACTGCAAGAGTTTCAGAGGTCCACACATTCTAATGGTTATCACATGATATTGCCAATATGCCTCTGTGTAAAATAATAAATCTTACAGCAGCCCAGGACCTCAGCAGATTCTTATTACTGGCAATGATAAATGTATTATTAGGACATCTGTTCAGGATGCTTAGTATATAACTATGTTATAAGGAAACAAATAGCTGTGATTAGCTGTTTTCTAGATGATGCTACAGTTCAATTTTGATTGTTTGCCAATCACATCCAGTAAGATGGGGAAATATTTTTTTTGTGTTGTTCATCTCATTTACAATCTGCTATTTTTGATAAACACCAGACCATGATTGTGGGAGATTTTAGGAAAGATGGTTCTGCTGTAGTTTATAAGTTCAGATCAATGGCAATTTGGTGCTTGATAAAACTTTTAATAGTAACTTTGATCATGTCACATATATTCTTGGGCTGACTGGGTAACACCTGCAACAGTCGTGCTTATTAGCCAGCTACACTGATGAAAACCAGTTTAAAGAGTTGTAGCATGCAACTGTCAGATGTATATGTTCTATATGGGTCTGGTAGATATAAATGGCAAACAGGTCACCTACTGCAGTGCTCTGTTTGTTGCATGCATCAGAATCACAGGCACTGCCATCATCCTGACTTTACCGATCAAGGCAAAACAAGCATTTGCATTGGATTTCCAGCTTCTAAAAGGTCCATGATCACATTTTTCTCTGATTAAAGCAAATGTTTCACACTATTCTTGTGTTCACCATTTTTTTTAAATAAATTTTTTATTAGTAGTAATTATCATTAATTATTCTTAATTGGCATGGAACAAGCTGAATGTTGATCTCTGTCTCTTGTATTTCGCCTTGGTTCCCCCAAAATCAACCCTTGAAAACTACTAAAGCAGTTTGCTATTGAAATTAAAATACCAAACAAACCACATACTTTAAATAACAAACAACAATGTGTTCTGAACATCAGGTATTGTTAAGATGGTCCATCTAAATATATTTGTGTCTGTGGGTTTCCATTTTACAAATATGCAAATAACATCATATTCAAATGTACGTTTCTGAAACATTTCTTAGCTGTTGCTATAGAAACAGAAAAAAAAATTAAGCTCTATATTACATGAAACAGTTTTCCATGGTTTATATCCCTTAAATCTTCTTCCAATTCTGTCCATAGTTTCTGTCAGAAGCATTTAAATGGATTAATTTGATCAACTTTGATCCAGGGAGATTTGTATACCTGCTTGCAGAATATCACATATTCAAAATGTTCTAAGGAATTGTGGGAAATAAATGTTTAAAAGGGGTATTTTAGTGCAGGCGTGTATGTATGTCTATGAGTTTATATGCTCAATTAATTTTATATTTTTGCTTGTAAAACTTAATTTTTATAAAATTTTATAAGCTAAGAATTGCAACTAAGTTAGCATTACATTCAGATATATTAAAATTACTGGTTTTGCAAACAGATTTTAAAAAGTTCGATAACAGGCCTGACAGGAGTGGCAATCATGCTTTCAGAGTAGTGATATACATACTAAAGGAAAAGTGTTGATGTCACTAGAGGCAGAACACGGTGTCGCTGGATCTATGTCAAATTTTATGGACCTAACTATGCTGTCATCCTCTGTAGAGCATTGCACAGTCTCTACACTACCTGTGGAGACAGCAGTAATTTTGTACACAGCAAATACTACAGCATACTAGCCCAAGCCAGGAGATCCAGGGCATAACAGGAGAGTAGGCAAGTATGCAGTTAATTGCTGTATAAGCCACTCCGACTTTTTTAAATCATTGGCATTCAGTGCTAGAATCCAGTGCAAGAATCACAAAACCAGAAAAATAACACAAACAAGATTAAAAATATTTTGCAGTTTGACAAAAACACTGGTTATGTTAATCCCTATCTCTGGTTGGCCAGGAAGTAAAAGTCGTTGGTTTGATGGATTGGAGGAAATGGTGTTTGATCTAGAGTGTACAGCAGATATGAACCACAGCCACAGCTGCAGTAGCCAAAATAGCACATATCATTTACACAGGATTTGCAGCTGGGTTGGGCACGTATTTTCGGGGGTGCCAAACCCGACACGCTTTATTCCTACAAAAATCTGAAATGTGCCCAAAACGACTAGAAGATAAAGACACTTGCCTGAAAACCAAAGGTCCACATGTTCGATCGAAGCGCCATGCTGGCAGGCAGTGATTCTGAACACACAAGACTCCAGCACTTCACTTTCACGTCAGCACGACTTAGATGTAAATTCATTTAAAGCGTTGTGTGGACTCCGCAGGTTAAGAGCCTGAGTCATTAAGGAGAGCAAAGCATAAAAAAAGGAGTAACTTTGAATCTGGGCAAAACCATGTTGCATTTGAGGGGGAGGTAAAGTTAAAATGTAGGCACAGATTTATAGTTGGGGTAGAGCATGTCCTAGATCAACTTTAAATTTCAGTGTAAAAATAAAGCTATCAAGTATTTGTGTGCTACATGAAAAAACAGCCAGTATTTAACTTATGTGCAAAATAATAAATTAATTTGCACCCCTTGCATTGTAATATGGTTTGTCCCGGAGAACATTTACTCCTTTTTCTTGCCTTACTTTCCTTAATGACTCAGGCCCTAAGTGTTTAAACACTTAGCCTGCGGGGTCCACACATTGCCACTTTAAATGAACCTTCATCTAAGTCGTGCTGACGTGAAAGTGAAGCGCTGGAGTCTTGCGTGTTCAGAATCACTGCCTGTCAGCATGGCGCTTCGATCGAACATGTGGACCTTCGGTTTTCAGGTGAGTCTCTTTATTTTCTAGTCATTTTTGTCACATTTCAGATTTTTGTAGGGATAAAGCGTGTCGGATTTGTCAGCATCGGTGACACCATTATCACCATTGCAGCTTACTGAACAAGATCAGGTAAGGGGGATACCGCAAGTCAACTTCTCATCATCTCATTACTCAGCCACATTATGGGCCTGATTCATTAAGGAACTTAGGTAAGAAATTTCTTACTTAAGTCTCCTGGACAAAACCATGTTAAAATGAAAGGGGTGAAAATTAGTTTCTATTTTGCACATAAGTTAAATACTAGCTGTTTTTTCATGTAGCACACAAATACTTGATAGCTTATTTGTACACTGAAATTTAAAGTTGATATTTTTGTGCTACATGAAAAAACAGTCAGTATTTAACTTATGTGCAAAACAGAAAACTAATTTTCACCCCTTGCAATGGAACATGGTTTTGTTTAGGAGACTTAAATAAGAAACTTCTTAATTTAAGTACCTTAATGAATCAGGCCCTATGTGTGTAAATCATTTGTGTCCATAATTAACAGCTTCATTACCAGACCAATTTCTTTGTTTCTTACTATATAAACATATTGCTTTTTCATAAAAGATCACACTTCCTTATATAGAATAGTGGACAAATTATATTTTTATTTCATGATATGAGAAAAAATTGGTAACAATATGTTTAGTACCATTGCTGCCTATTATTTATCTGGATTGTCTCAAAGACAAAACATAATGTGCCAAGGTAGATAAGAAGTGAGCATTTATAAAATGGGTAGGAGTTGGCAGCCATAGCAGTGGCCAAGAAGTCTAGTTTGCCTCCTCCCATCAGCCCAAGCCAACCATCCATATCCTGGGTAGAATGGAGATGCACATTGATACAGCACTGGACATAGATATATATCTGTACAGTTGACTAATTGAACACGTTACGCAGGTAATAATACATCAATTGATCAGTTTTTTCACAATAATCACATACTGTTATATATAGAAAAAAGTATAACAAAGGAACAATTTTCCATTCTAGTCTAGACAAAATAATGTTTTATTACTTATTTCAAAATTAGAAATAATATTTGTGATGGCAATTGATATAATGCTTCAGACATTTGAAAATCAACACAGAAGTCATATGACCTTGTCAATGAACAAATGGCAATACATGGCTCAGAAGCGAGTCAAAACATGTCACAGTGTTCAAAATCACAAAATTCAAGAGTTTATAACATTTTCTCTGGTGATTTGTGTATATAGGAAATGCAAATCGGATATTTCTTTAGCATGCACATATAAATGAATATATAACATCAAAAACACATTTTTACCTCATTAAACTGATATTCTCGGGGTAATATTGCACTAAAAGCCATATATCTGTCACAAGTGTGTGGATGTGAGATTATGATAGCTCTGACAGTTAATTACTGAATTAGAAACTTTAGCACAGCACAGTTAATGAAGGTTCAGTGTAATGGAAAAAGACCAGAATAACATTTGTGATTGGTATATTAAGATATTTTCAGCAATGGAAGAATATGTAGGGAATGTTCGATATTTCCTTAATTATACAGTGATATTGTACGGAGGTTTAAAAATTCTATCAATTTTTACCTTTGCAAGTCTGCCTGAAGAGCCAACTAATCCTCAACAAAACAGCAATCATGATTGATTGATTATCTGTGATTTAATAAGTGACCTTTTGTGGTAGCTTCTGCTCATAAAGATACTGAGATACTGTTCTTCCTTTCAATAGCAAGAGAGAAAGGCCATATGCTGAGACAAGCCATTTAGTAGCGTATTCCTTTGGAAGTGCCAATCCCCACAATGCCATTCTATACTATATTTTTATTTTCACACTTTGTAGTATATTAGTCTATAAATAGAGTCTATGAATAGACAATAATGGTCGGCTCACCCTGATGTGGTTGGCGTAAGACTGACATTGCTTAAGGCCAAATTCTGTGATAGAAACATGCAAAACTTTGTAGCCAAATGCATAGGTGAATATTCTGAAGAAAAGGTTTTAAAATTTCTCTCATCTCCATATAACAACAAATAATGTACAGGATATAGGTCAATTGTTCATTTAAAGTCATCATTATGAGGTTAGTGAGGTAATTTTTAGCCTCGTTCGCCCTGCCAGCCAACCAGTTTGCCCGTAGGTCAACCCTATGTATCACTCCTGGTCTTCCTGGTATCTCAACATGGGTTACATAAATCACCTAGGAGAATAGTAGGTCAATGATGCACTCTTTTATTATATATATCAAACATAAAGCACACAAAATAATATCAAATATGTGACAATACCAAATAGTTCACTCACTGTGAACTACACACTCCTCTACTGCATCATCATCTTTGTCTCTGTCACTTCAAGTGCAATCCCTGCTGCTGAGCTATGCTCTTTACTCCTTTACCCACATAGTAGGGACTGAGCTCAATGTCCTCATGCTTTTACAGGTCCACAAAGCAAGTAGTTCACTGAAACAATGTCCAAACAGACATAATCTTGGACCAGTCTGACACAGACTTCTGCTCAGCACTGTCCTAAAGAGAGAAACCCCTCATCTCTCTGCATTTGTGTTCTATATCATCTCCCTCTTTCCCACTGTAATGCACTTTTAGATGGGCATTCTATTAGCCCAGACCATAACCTGGGATTGGGTTTCCACCTATCTGGAGCTGCCCATAGATCTCTTCCAAGTCCTCAGCTCACTTGCAGGCACCCTGCTGTTTGTGACTCTAGCACATCTTCTAAAGCAGGATGCACCTCAATGGGATGCCTGCTGCCAGCATGTAGACACAATAGCCAGGAGGCATATCATGCATCAACAGTACACATAAAAGTCGCAGTGTGTGTAACCCTACCTGGTAACCTTGATGAATTGTACAATAGTCATAAAGCAAGCAATGTGAAATACAGTTTGGATGAGAAAGAGTGTTCAGCAGGCTAAACTCCTAGTTTTAATGTCTTAGCACCCCCATCTCATCACAAGCATCACATAAAGTTAGTATGATATTATCAAAAACAAAAGGTTCCATCTGACTGTTTAATAAAAAAAGATTTTGCTAACACCCATTTATTCATCTTTAAAGCTACATTGATGGAAAAACAATATTTTTTAAAATGCTTGGTAAATTCTCCTTCTCAGGAAAGTGCTTCTTGAAATGTAAGTAGCATTGTAATAGCTGAGGAATAAAAAAATAGTTTAAAAAACAGAGTGTTTAAAAAAACTGAAAAACTGGAAATAGAAGTTTTCTGGCTTTAAGCGTTAGTTTCTTGTTAAGTCACAGGAAACAAATGCTCAGCAGGAAAAATGTGGCCATTCAGCTCTCTATGTATACATACATACATATATATTGTGTTGGAGATACCTACCTAGGACCTCTGTTTCAGCTTTGAGGTTCAGGTTGTTTATGTCTTGGGCAGGGTTGACAATCCTCAAAAATATGTTTATACTGATCTTTTTTTAACACATACACATTAGTTATATGATATGAAAATGTATCAGGAAAATGAAACTAAGATCCATTTTAGGACAAGGGATGCTCAAAATTAAGAATAAACCACCAACTTATGCCCAAACTACCAGTGTATACTACCCATGTATAGTTTAGTAGCATCAATAGGATATTGTCACTACTATTTCTTTATTTTATTAACATGGTTAGCATCGATTAATTTTATAGAATAAACCTATGTGCTATATCTATGATACTTAAGAAACCTGCAGTTATCTTTGTTATTCAGTCTCCTGTTTTATCCTAGGAATATATTGAACATTCCATAAATAACATCACAGTGTAATTCATACACCTCTGTGCACGACAAATACTGACTATGATTCTGTGTTGGTTGAAAATTAAAGATTGTGGTTCCATCATGTCTTGAATGATTTTCCATGAGGGATGACGTGTTAGTGGCTTTGAATAGCAATGATTGTTCTGCACATCACGATTTGCTACAGTGTGTATGTCAAACATAATAATCATTGAACCCTGTTATGTACAGTACATGCGAAGCATGTTAGTTTTCAAGACTATTTTACTGCTTATTGTGATTTATAGAAAAATATAATGTTTGAAGAGGATGAGTCATCTAATATACGTCAAATAATCCAAATAATTCTTCAATTTTCTTTATTTTTACAGTTATCAGTAAACCTTAGAGCAATATTTTATTCATAAAATGTCAACATATTCCACATCACTGTACAGAGAACTTTATTCTGGCACATGAGCTTCTTTCCTAGTGCACAGTGCAATATAATTTCCATTGCAGAGGTACACACCTAGGGCCAATTTAGTTAGAAACCAGCTAATCTACCTGTATGTATTTAGAATGTGGGAGAAAAACAGAGCACCTGGAGGAAACCAACACAAGCACGGAGAGAACACATAAACACATGCAGATAGCACATTGTTAGATATTACTTTTTTATAGGGCACAGAACAAGTACAAGTTCAAATACAAATAAAAGTAATATGTTTGCTATTTTTTTTAAATAAGATTTCATTACATTCTAAAATAATGTCACTACTCACCAATTACAAACAATAACATTTTCACTCATCATATATGTTAAAAATATACTTAACTCTGAGTCCTTTACAAAATATGCCTAAACTGAACAAAAAAACATTTAATGAAATACAGTAGCCAAATACTGATTACCACCTGTAGCATAACAATCGAATTTGAGAACCTCAAAGATCTTGTGAAGTACTACTAAATGCCTAACATCTTTTATATTACACAATATATACCCTTTACAGTTAAATTTAAAATCCCATTCCTGCAAAATGATTTCCCATCTTTGAAATCTACACATCATCTACCAGAGTATTTCAAATATTCCACATATTCCAATGTTTGTCCGCTACTGCCCACCATCCGCAGCAGCAATAGTAGTACATTATTATTTTTTATTTACTAAAACATATTAAGCAGTTTTGTACAGTCAGAGGGGTAGGGTACGTAATTCCGATTGAGGTAATGCCGGCAGTTAACCTGCTATTATTAAAATGTCGGTAGGCTAAATGCCAACACTTACATTATTCAGACAGTGTTACAATGTTATTGTGATTGGCGACATAGGTCCGGGTTATAGCCACCGGCCTTGTTCTTTTAATGTCTGCTTTGCGATTGGCGACAATGTCAATGTTGCCAATGACACTGATGATTTTGTAATCCTGTCTGCACAATGTAAGTGTCGGCATTAAGCCTGCCAACATGAAAATGTCGGCAGGTTAACTGTCGGCATTACCTCAATTGGAATTTTGACTGCACCTGAATCAGAGAACATTTACTCATTGACATCAGTACACATCATGACATATGTAGTTGGACAGTGGGAGACAACTGGAGCACCATACACAAACCCACACAAGCTGGGGAGAACATACAAACTCCACACCGGTAGCACCCTTGTCAAAATGTAACCCAATCTTCCAGTGCTGTGAGACAGCAATGCTAATCACTTTGATACCAAATTGAAATGGCAATTTCTACTGAAGGATGTTGTTTTCCAGAACTGTATATATATGTAATCTAATTTAAAATATAATTTTGCTAGTACAAAATATATGCACTTGTATACCTTATGTATATTGTATTTATTTTAAATATTTATTTTACAAAAAAAAAGGAAAAACATATGTAGCATGGGCAGCACGGCGGCTAAGTGGTTAGCACTTCTGCCTTACAGCACTGGGGTCATGAGTTCAATTCTCAACCATGGCCTTATCTGTGAGGAGTTTGTATGTCCTCCCTGTGTTTGCGTGGGTTTCCTCCGGGTGCTCTGGTTTCCTCCCACGCTCCAAAAACATACTGGTAGGTTAATTGGCTGATAACTAATTGACCTTAGTCTGTGTGGGTCTGTGTTAGGGAATTTAGACTGTAAGCCCCAATGGGGCAGGGACTGATGTGAGTGAGTTCTCTGTGCAGCGCTACGGAATTAGTGGTACTATATAAATAAATGGTGATGATGATGATATGTAGGTGTCCACTGTTAAGAAATAGTATTTATGTGCTTTGTTACATTGAAAGCATTTACTTCCAGTAAACTTGATTTGTCTTAAACTTTTGTGGTTACAATTGAATGCCATTTATTGATGTATTTTGGTGTATATATAAGATCTATGCAATAGTTTTATGAGTTTCCATGACATATTTTCATTTACTTTAAGAATAGGAGAGAAGGATGAAGTCTAATTATGTGAAAATAATGTCAAATCTAAATCCTTTTCCAAGTCATCATTATACTTTACTTTAGTAATTTTAAATATTTCTCTGATTTAATTGTATAAAATAGAGAGCAATAATTTAAAGCTTTGTAGATGATAAAAAAAGTTTTACATTGTAAATAATATATGTATTTCTGTCAGGAGCTGTTCAACACGTGTCAGAGTAAACTATCTTCTCTGATTTCTTTTCATTTTAGTTTGATTTATTGACGGAATCAAAAATTGTGGTTGCATTCACGTGTGCCACATTTGCATACAAATGTATAAAATTGGGCAGCACCAACTCTGGTGCCATCTGGTGATTTTTCTCCAGGTTGTCCAGTACCGAATTAACTGTGCTCCATTTGTACTTAAAAATACATTTGTTCTTTTTATTTTCACAGTGAAACAATAAAAGACCAATTTTTGCATATAAATGTAAACTTTCTTATAATGTGTAAAACAAATTATATATTTAAGTTCAAACAGGCTTATATAAAACAAAGGTACAATTAGCGCAAATTTAAAACTATAGCCAACAATCAGACATTTGCTTTCATTAGTCTAGCACTATAACTTGGTTGCTAATGGGTACAGTCGATCTGTATATTATACAACAAATTCTTAAATATATTATTAAATGCTTATATTCACATTATAAATGAACATTGTAATCTTTACTGTAATTTTCATAGCATGTTTTGAAAATATGTGAAAAGCACAAGACTTTTGTCTTTTAACTTCCATATTTGTTATCTCTGTGAAAGTATAGATGTCAATACTGTCCCAATCCGTATGATTAAATGGTTTACCTTTGAGCAAAATATTTCATTTCTGACATCGAGAACACAATTATATTGATCTAGCAGATGCTTTTCTGTATACTTTCTCTCTATTTAAACAATGAGCAATATGATCCATATAATAAAGTATTATGTTTGTCTGCCCCAGTGAATTTCTTAGAAATTGGATTTCATTTCAGAACATCAATGTAAGTGGGTTTTTAGTTTTGACAGTCATTTAACTATCACATATGGACTGTACCATAGCACCAAAACATACATAACTGGTTTAGACATGCTCGATTGCTTTCTCTCAACCAAGGTTTCCCATAAGAGCAGAGGAAATGAAGTTCTGTTTTAGAAAATGATTTTGCTTAAAGGGTATCCGTACCTTAAATTCTTATTTGGCCACCCCACTTAAAGGCATGAGCAATTTTAATATTGTGTCACTGTCAATATTGACCTTAACAGGAGGTGTTGACTAACTGTTACTGCAGCTGACACAGACAAAGCATTTATACTGTAAATATACCTTTCCTTCTACTTTGTATCATTTTGTTGCATCCATCACTGCCTGGTGCCCTGCATTTGTATTTACATATCTATTATACATTTAAGAAAAAAAAAAATTCATTTATGCTCATGTAGCGAAAACATTTATCATGCTGAGACATCATGCAGAGTAAACCTGAGGGCAATATTATGACTTTCAAATCAAAGCATAAAAATTACTTAATCCATCTTTTTACCATATTGTTTAATATCTTAAAAATTGCCTCAAATTGAGTTTTTGATCAGAGACGACTATACGTCAAAATTTAAATTAATCTTGATTAATAAAAGCTTCAGATAAATTACTTTTCACTGTACGTTTGTGTGTGTAATATACAAAAGTGTAGCAGGGGGGCTATGTGTATAGTATACATTCTGTTTGCAAACACACTAATTTCTAAAGAAAGCAATATATGGATACACAGAAACAGTAGGGCTGAACGCATCAATGGGTGAGAGTAGATCCAACATCATTTTAAGTTCAGGTATCCAGTCCTTATTCTAGGACTGAGTTCCCATTTCATATATCATGTATCTATATTTATCAACATCACAATAATTGGTTATGCCTACAATTATGCTTTACACTTTACAAGAACATGTTGACTTTTTCTAGTAATAGTGCAAACATTCTTGTGAATTATACAATTGTGTTGGTAAATCCTAAAAATAAATGTTTTAGTCTATATTACTGTGTATGAGCCTCAAGGAAGCATAATGTGCAGAACACTGTACATTGCAAGGCTTCAAGCGTGCCCTTAAGACTCATTTCTTTATTCAAGTCTATCAGTCCTCCTCTCAACTCTCTCCCCCAGCTTGTACCACCCTAATTGTGTCTCTCCCTCTCCTTTAGGATGTAAGCTCTCAGGAGCAGGGCCCTCTTTCCTTGTGTGCTCCTTCTACTATTCCTTCACCCTCTGTACCTCTTGGCCTGCTTCCCTAGCCCTGTTTTCTTAAGCTTCGGCCTACTTCTTGCTGATTTCTACCATCACTTTCTCTCATTGTCCCAGTAATAATTTGATTTGCATTACCATGTTACCTGTGTCTGTGTATATATTTTTGTTAATTTTTGTTCTTTCTGTATCATGTTGTGTCATGGCTCACTGTTTTTGGTATGTTATGTACGGGGCTGCGGACCCTTTGTGGCGCCTTATAAATTAAAGATAATAATAATAATAATTGCACAGCTATAGATTGTCATACAAAATTAATTATACTTGTTTTACCATGTGAATTTGAGTTACATAAGGGAGAGGTGAGGAGTGAACAGTTTTTCTTTTTTTAAAAAAAAATAATGATATGCTGTCTATTGAGGAACACAGTAATGGCACCTTTACTCACCAACAATGAAAGAGTTCATTAGAATACATTTGCATGGTGAAAATGAATGCGTTGCAGCTGTGACATTTTGGATGACATTTGTCCAGTGGAAGATTAAATCTATCATCAGAGCTGGTCAGTGCTCAAGTATTCAATAGAACACACAACATGCCCAACACTCAAACATTTTTAAAATTATTTGTAATAAATAGTTAAAAATATTCTAATTTCATTACAATATACAGCAAGCCTCTCCCTCCAATTCCCAAGTTGCTCCTATTTTAATTTACCAATGCATCCATGTATATTGTAGCTCAGCATTAGAACTATAGTCTACTTCATCAGTATTAAGTGCAAGCACTAATCTCGCATAGTTCATTTTCACTTTTGCCAAGTGAAATTTGTTGCTAAACTATTAGATAAAACCTATGCAGTAACTATGGTTACTCAAACCACTAGTCACAACACGAACAGAATTGGGACCATATACTGAAGATAGATAGAACATGAGCTACGGAATGTTTGTGATGTTTGGGCTCCATTTCAAATACAGGCTTCTTAAAATTAGCAGCAGTTTTGAAAAAGGAAAGCTATTTCCAATAGTGGTAGACACTTAATTCATCTCTCAAATATGTGGTTGATCTGCACCCTGGCTTTGGCATTCAGTCTTATGAACATACTAAATTCCAATAAGTGAGTCATCTAATTGAAAGGCATTATTGGATTTGTTAATTGTAAGGAAGGAAGATTACAGCAAGCAAAGTACGGGAGCATCGTTGGGAGTTGTTAAACAATGTCTGTCTTTGTGTTTGTCTGAACTGATGTCATAATTGGCAAATGTCCATTTTAAACTGTTCTCTAACACTGGAGCTCTGTCGTAGGTTAAAAGGTTTCTTTCGTAGAGCAATATAAAGCTACAAGAAATCCCAGTTCATTGCAGACATTGAATTTACACTAGGATACTGTTTACATTTCTATAACTCTTAAAACCACGCAATAGGAGCCTAAAAGAAACACTTTAAACTTTGCAGCATGTGTTTTCTAATTATTTTGTAACATTGAGCTTTATTTTTATTTGTTACATGATATTATAGATACATAATTGATATTAAGGTTAGTAAGCTTATTAAAGACTCGGTTCCATCAAGTTCAACCATCAATTTCTAATCGCGTTGATTCAGAGGAGAGCAAAACAAGACCTCCAGTTTTAGAGTTACCATTTTCACCTCACAGAGGGAACAAATTCCTTCCTGACCAGAAAGGTCAATCCAATCAATCACTTTAATGATATCTTCTCCTAATTGTACATACAGATACCATTTCTTGTAAGATAGGCATTCAAACCATTTTAAAATTCTGATGCAAACACTTCATGTGGTAAATAATTCCACAGTTTAACCACACTTTCAGTAAAGAACTCTTCCTATGCTGATGGTGAAACTGTCTTTCATCAATTTGCAACTGATGACCGCTTTTCTGACCCCTTGTCCTCTGTAGAGTTCCTGGTGTGAGTTAATTGGATAAATCATTGCATTAACCTTAGATATATTTCTACATATTAATTAAATCACCTCTATGACACCTTTTTCCCCAATTCATTTAACCTTTCATTTACATTATTAATGCAGTTGCCCGCTTTCAAACCCTCTTTAGTTATCCTTTGTTTTTTATGGCAGTGAAGTGTCAAAACTATATCCTATATTAAAGATGTTATCTAACTAGTGACTCATACAATGGTAATCAATGGTGCAAGTGGAAATTTAGAAGTAGTGGTATGGAATATGTAAATTAATGGATTTTGATAGCTTTACAAAGATAGCAGGAGAAGAAGTAATGGTATCGCTTACCACTGATGGTATTGTTATGTTTACATCACATACATTTATCTCCCTTTTGATGTATTTTAGGATTTTCAGCCATTGCCTGGAACTGTCTGCAACTATTCTGCTATTTGTCAACTAATAATCCTAAAATTTTTATTCAGGGGCTTATGTTAAGTTGAGCATAAATTGCGTTCTTGGCATATAATAAGCTTTTTGACTCCTGGTAAATAATCAGTGTTTTTTTTTGTCAGAGCCATCATCAAAATTTATATTCCATTAAAATCCCACATGAGAAGCACATTTTACTTTACTGACCTTTCAGTTCATAATAATAAATACATACATTACAGTACTATGATTTATGCTAGGTGGCTTATGATGATCTATACTGGGTGTTATCTACTATATAAATGCCTAGTGGCGTGTGTGAAAAAAAAAAAACAAGTTGCAGCGCCACCTGCTGGGCAGAGTTATACACTGACCTATATATTTCTTGAAGGAGAAGTGACAGTTGGGAGTGGTTGGTGGTTGCCGGGGGTGACAGTGGGGAGTTTTTAACACCTTAAGTAGCTTGATGAAGGATGTGGCGATGAAGATGAAGGATGAGGTGATGGAGAAAAATGATGAGGTGGTGACATGTGGACAAAACCACGTTAAAAAAAGGGCGCTTGCGTCAGGAAGTAACGCTCTTCCCCTGAGGAGGCCTGGGCTAGGCCCAAATGCATGACAAGAACCTTTTTAACACCTTAAGTAGCTTGATTTGACTAGAATGCATGAGTATCATGCACGGGTTAACTTGTATATAATAAGCTCTAATCAGTACTTTTTGGTGCCTTTTCCCCATGTTTATCCAGTATTAGGAACTCTACATTGTTGTTATCTTTTCAAATACCTTCATACTGGGCAAGACTAAAACAGTCTTTTACATATAGGCAAACACCTCTCACTTTCACATTCTTTCTAAACATTATATCCTTTAAAATCCTCCACCCACTCATGATTTTCAACTAGTCAAGTTTCTGCTATATCCACTATATTATAATTATCATCCAGCATTATTGTTTCTAGTTCATCTGTTTTGTTTGAAAGACTAATAGCATTTGTTATCATATATTTGGCAATTTTACTGCCACTTTTACAGTTATTAAATGAACCACCTTTATCAGCTCTGAATGCTCTACCACCAGCACATGTCTATCCATGTCTACATCCCTGGTCCCAGACTTACTGGAGTCGAAATTCACCTGGTTGCTATTGGAAGTACCCTGCTGGAGCAATGTTACTCCAACCAATTTGTTGGTTTGTGTGTGACCCAGTTACCTACTTTGTGATCCGGCTGTCCCACGTCTCTACTTCCTTCTACACTGACCTGCTCAGTGAGTAGTAAACACCTCTCAATGTTGTTAATATGTCAATATACCTCAGTGTTACCTTTTGTTCATGTAGATCCATAAGAAGCAATATGCTTACATCATGCAAAGCAATGTTCAACCTTGAACAGTTATTTCAGAAGTACATACTGCAATTTACTTAAGTTATTGGGGATATTTAGTGTAAACCTAAAAGCACTGAGCATTAGTTAATTAAAACTAATTAATGTAATATGAATGTAACACTGCTGAGCATTAATAAAGTAATATTATAATTCTAATATATTACGACTACACTATTTTAGATTAGATTTTTGAAAAAATCGGTAAACATAGAATGCCAAAAAATTCCAACCATCTACAGAACTTTAACAAAAAGAAAAATGTAAAGGTTTATCTTTTTTTACATTATTCTTGTGTTAAACGATGCACTTATCAGAAAAAATCACACTTGTCAGACTATTGCTTAGGAACAAAAAACCTTGCACAGCTCAGAAACATTGTTTTGTTTTGCGCTTTTTCTGTAGCTTCAGTTATTGGTATATTAGGTAATAGGGTTTGCTTGTATTTTTCCTTTTGGCGTACCTACATATATTTATATTGCACTATTTGCTAGAAGACATTTTTACTGGTCAGGTGACTTTATACATGTCATGATCAACACACTATATGGCACTACAGGGAAATGAAGTATAGATGGATTCTAGGTTATTGCATGTTTTTTTGTACATAACTTTAATAACCTGAGCTATGTTAACGAATTAATGATCTGTCAAAAGAATTTCTGCTTTATGCTTATGCATGTTGCACTATTCACTGTAATAACATACTCCATTTGTGATATATACAATCACAATAACAATGTTATTTTCTTTCATTATAAATTGGCTCATGCAAAATCTAAACACTGAGGGCCTGAGTCATTAAGGAGAGCAAAGCATAAAAAAGGAGTAACATTTGCACCTGGGCAAAACCATGTTGCATTGGAGGGGAAGGTAAATTAAAATTGTGGGGACATATTTATAGTTGGGGTAGGACAACTTTAAATTTCATTGTAATAATAAAGCTATAAAGTATTTGTGTGCTAGATGAAAAAACAGCCAGTATTTAACTTATGTGCAAAATAATAAACTAATTTGCACCCCTTGCATTGTAACATGGTTTGTCCCAGAGAATATTTACTCCTTTTTTGCCTTAATGACTCAGGCCCTGAGACTTGTATTCAACAAGTAGAATAAGAAAAATGGTCAAGTATTTGTGTTACATGAAAAAATAGACAGTATTTTCCTTATGTGCAAAACAATAAACTCATTTGCACCCATTGCATTGCAGCATGATTTTGTCCATAAAACTTGAGTATGAAAACTGCCACCCACTCACCGAATGTGAGTGTCAACTGCACACCAGTTCTAGAAAGATAATCACTGCTACCACCAAACCCCTTCACCGGCACTTGAACTTGTTCATACTGCTAGAGCACCTCTTTGCTAGTTACTCTGGCTGAATTCTTCCTGACTGCTTACTGTTGATCAGGACCATTAAGTAGCTGACAGAGCACTTACTTAGGAACACTGGGCTTAGTGTTGAAGAGCCAGAAGAAAGACTGAAGTGTGAGCCACAAGTGCAATTTACAATCATTACAGAGTTTTTCTATATCCACAAATTAACCTATTTGTGCATCATAAGTGATATTACCTAGTAAGGTTCATCTTGGGTTTCAAAATATAATTTTGGGTATAGTGTTGAATGTTTCTAAGCCAAAAATCCTAGTAATCAAATTTAGAACATTTTGTTGGCCACTGAGTTACTGACAGAAGACACAACATATGCTTCACCCTAAATTAACCATTTTGATGTAACTAGTTTTCAGACTGGTATATAATGCTGCATGTTTTTTAATGATATTTTTTCAAAGAAAATTATGGTTCACTCCATAGAATGAGGAATATATAGTACATATAGTGCCTTGAAAAAGAATTCAGCCTCTATCATATTAATCACATTTTGTTGCCATGTATTTTGACTTTGGAATACACTGAAATATGATTTTGATCCATTGATCCACAATTCATTGTGTATATTCTCAAATCAAAATAAATATGTTAAAACCTGTCCGCAAATTACTTAAAACAAAAAACAGAAATGGTCACATTTCAAAATATTCATACCCCTTGTAATTTGAAAGTCATATTTGTACAGATACAATACTATACCTCAAAAGCCATAAAATCAATCCATTGTAGGATCACCTGTTGGCAATATATTTGTAAATGTAAAATTGACTCTATCTATAAGAACCTATAGCATGGTAGAGAGATAATCATAGAGCACACCAAATCTGTGGAAGACTACAAGACTTTTGTGAAGGCATTAAACCTCGCTTGTAGCTAACTGCCACCCAGAAGTAAGACACAACAACCACATTACTGAGCTCAAGTCGCTTCCCCCCCCCCCTGCCCTAAACTAAATTAACAGACAGGAAAGTCATTCATCGGAGAAACTCTTGTTAGGCTAACTGTGTCACGCAACAAGCTACAGAAGTCACTTTTCAGCAGCAAGGGCTAGTGATATTGTCAGGATGTATGGGAAGAGGAATAGTGTATATCAAAGACAAATCTTGGACACAAATCTGCTATGCTCTGCCAAAAATTTCAAACTGGGGAGGAAGTAGAAAAATTCCTCAAAGTACAAAAAAGTAACTGTTAACTGCCCATCAATAGTAGGAGAGTAGTTGCTGTCACCAGCAGTTTTCTTCACCTTGAAGCACATGTGTTGTAGCTCATCAGCACTTTGCTGCTGGATACTGTGGCTTGGTCCTCCTGACCTCTTTCTTAGGATCTGAAATGCAGAGTAGCAAGGCTGAGCTTTGACTCAGAGCGCTGTGTTCAACACAGGACAGACAAGGGATGGATTCTTGTCTGTAGATCACAGGATTATAGCAAATAATAGGTGCAGGATATTGTAGGAAGAATAGTGTTTATTTTTAATACTTAGCTCTTACAAGAGCTGGCACACATAAGTATGGGGTAATGATGATTTACCCAAGAGGACAAGATGTACACACTTTACATATGATTCTGCTGCTATTTTTTTTTACAGTTTTTGTACATAGGTTGGTAGTGAGTAATCCAGTCCCATGCTCCTTTAACCAATCCAGGTTGCTTCATATATTTTGAATCTGGCTCCCCTCGCAAAGCCAAAATCACCTCCAGAGCGGGTAGATTGCTGCATCAGTCTCCCTGCTGTTGCTAAAGCTCATGGTGTTTTGCTGCTTGTGACTCCCAGGAGGCAATGCATCTACTGGATTCATTGGAATCCAGTAGGCACTATTACAGGTCTTTCTAGGGCATCTATACTGTGGCTACTGGCTGAGGTTACAGTGAGACAGCTACCTGCAGATATTTGGTTCAAGGGTAACTTCTGCAGAGCCTCCACTGGACCACTAGGGTTAGGACTGCCCTGACATCACATCACTCCGGTTCCTGTGAAGGGAACTGGAGCAGGGGGTAGACACCTCCAAAGGCACCCCAATCCTTACCGGACCACCATGGTGAGTCTAAAACAATATTATTTTCTTACAAAAAATACATTTTTTAAATATATATTACATTTCAACACATGTACAAAAATTTTATTAGGCCTTAGAGAGTCAGGTCGCCAGAAACTAACCCATAATTTAAAACTTAAGGCACAGGAGCACCAAGCAGGGCGCTTTCTGGATCTACAGCACTGGATGTTAAGCCTTCCAATGCCACATCACCGGGCATTAACCTTGGGGGAAGGGCAATTTTGCCACACTTATCCAAAAAAAATGTGTCTGTAATAGCTTCCAGAAGTGGTTCATCTAAGTTTTGACCCAGGGGGATGTATGGTTATTAACTTCTAATATTTATGTTTGTTTTTTGTTTTTTCATTTTTATTACTTTATGGTTTAGTGTCATCTTAATTGGGGGGGGGGGGGGGGTGAATCTGTGAGTAACAAATAAAACATGTTTTAAAATTAGAAAAAAGATTCCCTTTCTGGAAGATCAAAGTTGGCAATCTCTATGAAGCAATCTAGTATACTGTTGAATGCACGTTATACTCATTTATTTGTACTGTATTTTTTAAATCACATACTACACTAATGTCCCTACCTCAATTGAGAATACTTCAGGTGGGTTTCTTTCTGAAAAGATATCAGTTGCCTGCTGAGATTCTAGTGCTGTGAGATAATATTTCAGATGTTTTTGCCTCTGCAAGGTCTTCTGTCACCTCTGATCTTTAAAATCTATGACCCATGTTGCCCAGGAAACTGCAAAATCCTTTGCATTGCTTTACTTTCAGTTAGAACTTTACTTTATTGTCCTTTTTTTGCTAATGTGCAGAAATTATACGACATGCATTATATATTCATTCAATTGGGCATCTTATGTTCATTTTGTTCCATCTATAATGTATAGAAATACTTTGAAATTATATTTTCTTTCTTGTTAACCTCATCTTAAAAAGGCATAGTTTAAAACAAGTAATATTACATTAATATATAGATATTAAATATTAATATTAGATGTGCTCTTTTTGATTGTTTTGTATAGCATTTGTTTTTGAAGAACAACAAGAACAATATTTTAAAAGACAATTTGTCCATGAAGGACATTTTAAATGTCAATGCTTTTCTGATTTCTGTAATGTTTTCCAGTCCGACCTTTGATTACCAGCCATGAAACACTGATATTCTCAAAAACGAGAAAGGTGTCAAAATATTTTTTTCATCTCTACATTGAACAACTGTATGCTTTTCTAATATGAATAAGATCATTATTTGTTATGACCATTATTATCAGAATAATGATGGCTTAATTTTATTTCAGCCCAGTTGACTCCATTGACTTAGTTTAAACCTGTATCTCATTCATAGCAAGTGTGGTGAAACGGGGTTACACTTCTTATTTATCACCAGTTTCTCACAGTTTATTGTACTTTTTAATCCTAGGCCTAGTCTAAGTATATACACCAGAGTATACTAAACATGAAAATAATGAGGTAAGAATGCATATAAACGATGGATGAACTATTTCCACACCTCTATGTCTCTAAGAAAGGTTTTGAATAATGTGCCAGACAGTAATTTAGAGATGGTGGAATTGTGCATATCAGCCACTGATTTTAAAATCTAGTACTAGAGCACAGAGTCTAAAGTTGAAATAAAGACTTGTCCATTGCAAATAAAAAAATGAGATTTGCCCATTTGGCCTTCTCATCAATTATTCACATAGCACCACTAATTCTGTAGCACTGTACAGGATATATTTGTCTTTCACAACAGTCTCTGCCCTGGTGGAGCATACAGTCTAAATTCCCTAACTCACACAGTAGTGATAATTTTGTCAGGTGCCAATTAATCTACCAGAGGAAACATGGGGAGAACATGCAAACTCCATACAGATAAGGCCATGGTCAGAAATTGAACTCATGACAACAGTGGTGTAAGTGCTAACCACTAAGCCATCGTGCTGCTCTCATTGCAAGTTAAAATATTTTATTTGCCCATTTGGCATTCTCATAATGTTTGTTTTTTCATTACTAATTTGTGTATTTGCCTTTCATATGGATTAAAAATAGTGTGCATTTATCACAATCACTTGCTGTATTATGGTTTCACAGAGTTAAAATAATGCAAAAGTGATTCAAAAGTCTTATCAAGCAACCATACCCTGTATATGTGGATTACATTTGAAATTGTCATGGCCATTAAACCAGCAGAAAGAAATTGTGTTCTCGGGTGGAACATCTCCAGAAATGCATGGTACTCTCACAATTATGTTGGGTTTCTGGGTTATGTCTCCAACATGCAGCACAGTGGCTTAGTGGTTAGCACTTCTGCCTCACAGCACTGGGGTCATGAGTTAAATTCTCGACCATGGCCTCATCCGTGTGAAGCTTGCATGTTCTCCCTGTGTTTGTGGGGGTTTCCTCAGGGTGCTTCAGTTTCTTCCCACACTCCAAAAATATACCAGTAGGTTAATTGGCTGCTATCAAATTAACCCTAATCTCTATCGGTCTTTTGTGTATGTTAGGGAATTTAGACTGTAAGCTCCAATGGGGCAGGGACTGATGTGAGTGAGTTCTATGAACAGTGCTGCAGGATTAGTGGCACTATATAAACAGCTGGTGATCATGATGATGCAGTGCTTGTGATGGGTTTCTTTTAACTAATTAATAAAACATATTTCTGAGAATAATACTGTTAAAGAAATAAACTGTGCAATAAAAGGATATGATAGTTAAAGCTAAAGTGTGTGTGTGTGTGTGTGTGTGTGTGTGTGTGTGTGTGTGTGTGTGTGTGTGTGTGTGTGTGTGTGTGTGTGTGCGCGTGCGTGTGTGTCTTCAAATAAGGAGCAAGAGATAAAGGAATTAATGTTGATCTGACATACAACCTGATTCAGTTCATTCAATTGTTATGCATCACCATTTTGTTGGAATCTTACCTAATTATTGACTAGTCCATTATATTAATGCTATTATTGATTCAATTCTGAACTTCTCAGACTTCTTCCCGTATAAATCATGTTTTTAGAATTTTATTTAGTGAGAACATGAGGGATAATCACTGACTGAATCAATTAGATGAGTCAACCTGTGTACAATCAGGGAAATCCTTAAAAGAAGCCTGCATGATGGGGCCCTTCCAGAAAGGCCTCATATATAGTGATAGATAGATAGATAGATAGATAGAAGCCTAATTTGCTATATAGGCATAATAATTGTATAGTACTATATACTATAGTATATACATTGCATAGTATATGCAGACAATACTGTATTTTTCAGGCTGTTGGTAAAATATTTCTGGTTAGTACATGAAAATATGAGAATCTGCCCATTCAACATGAAAAGAAAGGGCTAAAATAACATAAATATCCTTGTTGTACACTGCCTACAGTCTCCTTGTGACAAAAGTAATAATGGTAAATTATTACAAAATGATTACATTTATATGACAGCATGAGCAAACATACTCATTACAAAGAATACTAGATATGGGACTGGACACGCTTAAATTATGTGCTTTGATTTTTTTTTTTCAGCAGATGAAGGTTAACTCAATTATTGCTTAGCAAAAATGTAAAACGCTGTTACTTCAAATTCACCAGCTATTCTTCCCCTGCGGTTAAAATGGTCTGGGATATATAGATTCAGTTAATTATTATTAGACTGATTCATGCTTGGAATATGCCTATGCAGTATATAATTTTTTAGCTATTGAGTTTGCATAGCATAAATATATCTTTAGAGTGTTTGATAGGAACAATGATGGATGGAGTTTTAAGTAATGTAAACTCTTATGTTTGAAGTGTATACTCTTTATAAATAAATGCTTGGGCAGCACTGTTATTTATTGCTATTGCTTATCCTGTATGGCAGTTATCCTTTTCCTACAATAATAAGCATGCTGGGGAAATAATCTTATGTCAGCGTGGTATACAAGGCTTGTCAGCACCTTGGCTAGCTCCCTGCATGACTCTTAATAGGGTTATATATAAATATATATATATATTAAACTGTTAGTGTTGATCGAACATTATGGGATTGTCTATATTCTCCCTGTTGACCTTGTTTGCGCACATAGAACCTGATGAGAAACCAATCAATCTCCAAAATGGGTCCCTTTAGAACACAGCTATGATTTTTTTCTATGTTAAACATTTGCTTATGCATAATTTATATCAGTGTGTGTTGTCAGTTATTAATGTTGTTATTGTGTTACATGTGATTGTGAGTTAGATGTAAAGTTTAAGTTTAAGCTAAGATGGGCAATCGCACTGGAAAATATATACTGTTAATCATATTTTTGGCACATTTTTGAATTACAACAATGTTTTCACTGCAAATCTATAAAATATTTTGCTGTTCACTAAAAATGTAGGATTTTGTGAATGATGACCTTTTCAGGAAACCATACATGTGTTGTAACCACAAAGTTGTTGGTGGATTATTAGGCTGGGTACACAGTACAGGTTTTCCACCCAATTATCGTGCCAATCACACGATAGCTGACCGTTAGGTCCAATATCACATTAGTGTGTACATTCCCACGATCGTGTTTTATCATTCCAAAGCACAATACATCATTTTATTTGATTTTAAAAACATACTAAAAATCTCTATAAATGATGGAACAATGTTGGGCAAATTCTGAAGTGTGTATGCACTCATGACCAGCAGTGTAGGCAGATCTCCAGAGTAATCAGATTTTTCAGCCGATGGTTATGACAGATGAAGAGCACAGATCTGAAGGTAAATTTTTTAAAACCTGTATAGTGTGTACACATGAATCAGCAGGCTTATCGGGATTTTTAGTCATTGGTAAAATCAAATCAAGTCTGGAGAATTTTTTTGTAGTGTGTACCAAGCCTTAAACGTTGCCTCAGTTTCTTAGAGCACACATGCTAACTTTCAAAACTTCTCGCCTGGGAGATCCCAGGGGAGAAATCATGTGACAGGGGGTAGGATGGGGCATGGTCATAGCCCCACACCCACTATAAAATGCCAAAATTCACGGCATTGAATAGCGGGGCAGGGCTTAATGATGCTACTAAGCCTTGCCCCCACCATTTAGTGCCGTGAATTTCAGCGAGTTCGAGAGGTTTGCCAACTCTTCCGGGAGTCTTGATGGACTCCCTGATATTCGGGAACCTCTCGGGAATTCCGGGAGAGTAGGAAAATATGTCTTAGAGGAGAAAAGGATCACAAGGCAGTATAGTTAGTCCAGTTCTACTTTAAATTTCATGTTCAGGTAAACAAACAGAGAGAGAGTGCAAGTGTATGCTTACTTGCATAATCCGTTGATTTCAGGTAGTGACACTTTTAGTGGTCATGTGTTTTACTGGAATACCGCAATGTACAAAATAGGAAAGGTCCTAAAATTAATTAGTTTTATACTCTGAGGGCCTGAGTCATTAAGGAAAGTAAGGCAAAAGATTAAATGTTTTCCGGGACAAACCATGTTACAATGCAAGGGGTGGATTTTAGTTTATTATTTGGCACATAAACTGGTTGTTTTTTCGTGTAACACACAAATACTTGATAGCTTTATTTTTACACTGAAATTTAAAGTTGATCTAGGACATGCCCTATCCCAACTATAAATCTGTCCCCTCATTTTAAATTGACCCCCCTCCCCCAATGCAACATAGTTTTGCCCAGGTGTAAAGTTACTCCTTTTTATGCTTTGCTCTCCTTAATGACTCAGGCCCTGAAATTATTACTAAGGATTGCTACATCGTTATGTAGTTGATGCATTACCAAAGTGCATTGTGCCTTAAGAGCTTATGAACATTTCATCATGAAACAAAGTTTTCATATGAATGAGATTGCACAATTTGGCTTTATGTTTATTAAGTACATATTAACAGGAAGATCATGGTAAAGGAAACACTGTAAAGTTTACAGCGCGTTTCTCTTTTGTTACTAAAGATTTAGGATTTGTCACATATTCCCAGGCATCTTGACGTGAAGGGGAGAAGAGAGGGTAACTCTGTGGGTTAATATAAAAAAGGACAAAATATAAAAATATTGCACCCAACATCTAGAAGTATTCTTGCTGTAATCTGAAACCATACCCGATGTGTGCTTAACATTCTAAATCTTGCTTGAGGCTTATAAGAGATATGAGGTGATGCTCAAAGGTTATTCAAAGATTCTATCATCCAAAGACAATATTATTAAATATGTTTCTACTACTCAGATAGTTTACTCATACAGGTATCCCTACACAATAAGAAACAGAAGTAAAGAGAAACAGCCAGCCCACTGTTCGTAGATAACGATAGTTAGTTTGCTTTCATAAAGTAATGTATAAATTACTTTATGAAATGTGTCTGTATCATTTGGATAACCAGATTTGGTGGTATATATTGTGATATGGCTGTTTGTGAATAGCTTTCCCTTTCTCTCTTTTTTCACAAACAGTAAATGCACAAAGTATTTAATCCCAAACAACTCTTGTAGTCTATGTTTAAGCAAGTTGTGTGAGGTTCTTGCTGTCGGAAGTCGTTGGTTTTAAATGAAGTTTATGCATCCAATTTGTTTACTCCACTAACCCAGATCTACATTTAGTTTCAAGGATAGTTTTAGGCAAAATGGTGTCTGAGCAGAAATGAAAGCAGAGTCCCATATATAATGAATATTTGAATACATCGTTTCACATGCAAATGAAAACATCTATTCCCTTGTGTCCCCCTTTCCCAGGACAGACTGGGATTATGTCACTGTGAATTTATGTCTGATTTAATTTATTTTCTGTTAAACCTTTTTTTTAATATAACCGCATAAGTGGGAATAATGTTTTATGTACCTACATTGCAGTGCACTTTTATAAGTGAAACTACTACATAAGTCTTAGGAGTGAAAAAATTGGCAATCACACTTTATATATATATGGTCTGTATACCATTAAATGGATTAACACAAACTCTTTTTATAGGTTTTTTTTAAGATTTATTTTGCTGATGCAAAACACATTTCCCCGATTCAAATCCAGCAACACCAGCACCCTGAGCATTGATGGTGTCAGGTGGCCATGTTAGAAAATAGATGTGATTTTTAAACAGTGATCCCAGTGTGCTAACAATAAGAACTTCAGGACATATGAGAGCAGGGCAAGTCAGGGACAGTAAAAACATAAGAAAACCTAGTCTGAAACAAACAATACATAAATCATTATGTATCAGCATATACGTAAATAGGAGATTTTGTGCACAATATATGTATATTGGGATAAGCTCCACTGCCAACTTAAAGGCATCTCCTATAAGTGAGTTACTGGAAAATTTAGCAAACAAGTTTACCTCAGGTTATTACAATTAAAACCTTCCTGAGTCTCCATTTTCAAAGTATGCAGCACTTATGAGGGGAAGGGCCTGACTCCCAAAAATACGAATTAGAAATCAGTTAAACCAAGGTGCGCTCCTTTAAAAAAATGAAGTGTGTAAAAGTGAATAAAATCTTTTGAGAAAGTGCATCTAGTACAATTAAGACCACTGTGTATATGTAAACAAAGAAAAAAATGTCCAGCAATCTGAAACAACCAAGATATTACTCACTGTGTGTCAGTATATACATATGTCAGGGACTGTACTAGCACATGACCTAACACATTCCCTTTAGAAACAACAGGCAGCACATCACAGTGACTGAAAGCTAATGTTGGTGCATAAAAGTTAAAATGTAGTGGTCATTTTGTGTCAAGTATAAATCGGGTACAGTTTTGTTTAAAAAATAATAATATCTGGGAATTTACACAGTCCATCAATTCCTGCACATATGCAGATTTAACAATCTTGAAAGGAACAATTTCTAAATCTATAATTTTTGAGAAGTGTGAATTTAAGGATAGTGCTCTAGGATATACTTTTCCACTGTACCTTGTGCTTCCAGCAGTGAAGGTTGATGGCAATAGGCATGGAATGTTTGGAATTTTATTGTTGAAGTATTACAATATTAAGTGTTAGCAACTGATGGTTTTTATGTCTTGTATTGGGAACTCTCTTGGATTTATTGCAAGGTTGTAGGTGATGGAGAACTAGCAGCCACAGTACTGTCTGGTGTTGCATTATAAGTTTAATCCAGCATTTAATAAATTACCTTTATTTGAAATTATATATTTTTTGGCTTGGAACAGAACACTAGTGCAAGTTCAGTATATTTGTAAATATCTGTTGACAATTTTAACACAGGTGAAAACTAGCAATATAAATTCCCCCAGTATATAATCAGATTCTAATTTACACCACCACCCTTGGTACATAACCTTTGGAAGAGATACAATGACAGAGTAAATACTTTTTACATGCAAATATCATGGAGGATGACATTTCTATAATTAAATCTTGTGACTGCTAATTAATATAGCCACTCCCCCAACTTCCATTCATCTGAATAATAAGAAAAATAATTTCACTGCTTTATCACTTTACAGACTACAATTATTATAATAATGTGTACAATGTCCCTTGCGAAACTCATAAAAAGGCTTTTCACTCCAATACAGGTCATGTTCATTAACATTATGGTCATGTGTGAAGCTATTATTAGTAAGAATTAAAATGACGGTAATATTTGAACTAATTAAGCAACCATGATTAACAATGACTTTTACATTTAATACTGTAATGATTGTGATCTTTCATCAGAGATTACATTTTTATATATACAGTGGCATGTACAAAATGTATCACATGTCAAAACACATATCAAGAGGTGATAATAATGTACTTGCTGAGACATCTTTGCAAAATACTATCAGCTATCCTGTAATTTACAATACAGTGTAAAAATGCAACTTGTAATAACAGAGTGTCATAGACTTTATTAGCATTACTGTGATAGAGTAGTTGAGGCTAATGCAGGGGGGACAGAAAAAAAAGGAAACAACCAAAAGGGGAATGCAATGGGATTAACCTATTGGTGGGGATGATGGCTGTAGACAATTAGAGCAAACAAGGGAGCAGATCAGGTGAGAAGACAATGTATGTGACCAATATATGAGAATGGGAGCAAAAAAGGGGAAACGAGAAGGGGGTCTAACAAAATGTAAATATAAGTGTCATTAATGTTGTAAATTAATAAATCCTTATACATCAGTAATATACCAATAGCAACCATCATTTAATAGCTATCTCAGAAATGTAGGACACCCACAACTAACTCTCTGTATACCATTTGCTGGAAATAACAGGTTCTTCCCCAAAAATCCTCCAAAATATGCATGAGTAAGCTGCAGCAGCAGGGAGAGTACAGGGGCATTATGGCTGGTGTCTGTATAAAACATATGTCAAAAGGCTGCACACAGGCCTTAGTTAGTAATTCTTACATAGGTGGGGTATGCACAACGTTTTGGTACTTATTGCCTTCTTCAGGTGTTAGAGAACAGCCCCCAAAATGTGGTGTTCTTGTCTGTTCTTGTACCCTCCACATTTGTCCTCCAGTGTGCAGCATTGCCCCAACTTGGTGCTCTATATAACTTGATAAAAATTAGGCGTGCATCATAAGTTTCTAGTTCGTCGTCAATAACCAACTTGAAGGCAACTCCAAATCATTCACAGTGATGTGAGACACTGAGAGATGCCAATTCATCAGCCCCAATCCTGCACTCACAACACACGGAAGGTGGGGAGATAAAAATGTCTATGCGGTTTCTGGATCACACCCTATGCTCCTGCCACCCATTGACCACATCTGAAGCCTTGATGTACAGTATATCCTGCTTAGCACGTTTTTTTAAATAGAATCATGAACACCAAAATGACAACGCGTTTTCTTGGTTTAAAAATGTTAGTTCCATAATAATAATAATAATAATAATAATAATAATAATAATAATAATAATATACCACCACTTTGTTAGTAAAAGGACACACTATAAAAGAGAGCACTGCATAGCTCCACTTTGCTGGTAAAAGGGAGCATTATTATATTTGTAAAAATCATATTTTTATGATGAAGAACTATTTGTGTTTCCAACTTCATATTTTCCATAGGTAATGGTAAAGGTTATTTACAAAACATGTGAATTCCCTAGTGCTTATGCTACCTGTGCGTATATTTACTTGAATGCACCTAATTTTATAGGGAAGACATGGATTTGCAGGCCAAGATGTCTACAGGTGTGAAATGAGAGGAGCTGGCTGGATAGGATTCTTTTCTGGCTGAGTGCAATCTATGTATCCCAAACACAATATCTTGTTTTGTGGTTTGAAATTATTTAAATGAGATTGAAGTGGTTGCAAAGGATCATTTAGGTGGGTATTTCATGTACAGCGGGGTCTGCAGAATATTTTTGAGAAAAAATAGAAACGGTAGTTCTTAAGTAGTACTACCCTGGATTTGAAGTTATTGTCTCCATAAGCATCGGAATCTCATTATATATAAGTCGTATTTGGCCAGCCACGCCCCCATCACCTGTTTTCACTCCTTAATGTTAAGAGTCCACAAGATGCCATAATCGCAAGATGTGGCTCTATATATGATCGCAACCATAACTAGTGCTTTCTGGACATGCACGCAACCATAACTTGTGTTTTGTGGACATGCACGCAAACATAACTAGTGCTTTGTGGAACTAGTGCATTGTGGACATGCACGCAACCATAACTAGTGCTTTCTGTACATACACGCAACCATAACTTGTGTTTTGTGGACATGCACGCAACCATAACTAGTGCTTTGTGGACATGCACGCAACCATAACTAGTGCTTTGTGGACATGCACGCAACCATAACTAGTGCTTTGTGGACATGCACGCAACCATAACTAGTGCTTTGTGGACATGCACGCAACCATAACTAGTGCTTTGTGGACATGCACGCAACAATAACTAGTGCTTTGTGGACATGCATGCAACCATAGCTAGTGCTTTGTGGACATGCATGCAACCATAACTAGTGCTTTGGGGACATGGGCAAAAGTAAAAAAGAGTGTTATACGTAGCAAAGTATACTTGTATTCAACTCTACATGAGCCCCTGAATATCTGCATGCTTTTTGTTTTAAGATATGGCGATTACTATATCTACCATGTCAGCATACTTTATTTTGACCATTTATATTGAAGTGCCTAGAATGAGCAAACACAGTTATTGCAGGGAGCAGGCTTTAAGGGACTGCACAATGTAAATAATAATTTTTAAAAAAGTCTAAAGTTACAAATGCCTAAATTGTTTTTTTGTTCTTGTTGTTAGATCAAATAATGTCAAACATGTCATGTCAATATGTGTATTTAGAGATTACAAATTAACTACACATTCGCAAATAGCTTATGGAAGGAAAGTATTTCAGTTATAATATCAGACAGCCAAATAACAAGACCCATCCATTGGGTGGTGCAGGCAATATTAGTTGCACTGTCTGTGTGTGCAGTCTGTTCAGACATATTGTTTTCTCGGAAACAGATTTTAGTGTAATTTCTCCTGTTCCTGCCTTACACACTTTCTAGCGGTGTCCCATTGCCAGGAACAGTCCCAGATTTGTTCCATCAACTTTTTGTCCATGGAAATGTCTCTAATTTTCAATACTTACCAACTGCAAAATTATATATATATATATATATATATATATATATATATATCTATATCTGCCTCTTAGTTGCCTTTAGTACCTTATATATTCTCATTTTATGGCATTGTAAATTTATACTTATGGAAGAGTTTTTAGGATGCAAAAAGTGGCCTAGTGGTTAGCACTTCTGCCTCACAGCGCTGGGGTCATGAGTTTGATTCCTGACCATGGCCTTATCTGTGTGGAGTTTGTATGTTCTCCCTGTGTTTGCGTGGGTTTCCTCTGGGTGCTCCGATTTCCTCCCACACTCCAAAAACATACTTGTCTCTGTCTGTGTCTGTGTGTGAGTGTGTGTCTATATTACGGAATTCGACTGTAAGCTCCAATGGGGCAGGAACTGATGTGAATGAGTTCTCTGTACAGCGCTGCAGAATTAGTGGCACTATATAAATAAATGATGATGATGATGATATATTAGAATTACATTCAGTAAATATATGGTCTATGGTCCACCTAGGCTCAGGAGGAAACTAATTAAAATTTTGACAACTGTGAATTTAGTACATTGGCCTGGTAAGCTAAAGTAGTAAAGGAAGGTATCAAGAGGCTGTATTCCCATCAGTCATAAAAATAACAGCTGACAGAAAGCACCAATAAAATGAATACAGTGTAGAAATAGACCAGCAGAATGGTGGTTAATGTTCATCGTGCACAAAAAAGAGGTTGGGGGTAATCATAGTGTATGTGAATAAATCCCAATAGGTAATGCAAATGGGACAATGTTAGTGGCAAGTATCAATTTAAACTGAAGTTTTCTCACCTATTGTGTATGCAGTCACAATTGCAGGATGTTCAAAGAGAACATTGACATTACTGTGTAATTCACAGGCCAATTTTCCAATCCTGCTTAAGCTGTGTAAAGACATAAAAAATAGTAAGACACTAATCAAATGCATATGAAACAATGCACCAATAGCAAATGTTATTTGTGCCTACTTTTATGGTAAGGTACCTGATTTTATGTAAGGCAACATAGAATTTAAATACCTGGAAGAGTGCAAATTTAAGCTGGGCACATTAGGGTGTTCCTTACTGATGTGGGATGTGCAGGGATGCCATTAGAAACTGTGGAGCCCAGTGCTAATTAATCTGGCAGCCCCCTCCCCATACATGCTTTCTCGCTCTGCACCGTACATACCTCCCCCCACTCCTCATCACAATAAATGCACCGTTCCACACCTCATCACAGTAAATGTAACCCCCTCTACCCCCCAATTGCAGTAAATGTTCTCCACCCCCCATCCAATCCCAGTAAATGTTCCACTCTCCCCCACCATCCCATCCCAGTAAATGTCCCCATCTCCCTTCCTCGCTATCACAGTAAATGTTCCCTTCTCCCCATCCGATCCCATTAAATGTCCGCCCCATCCCCATCATTGCATCCCATCCCAGGAAATGTCCCCGCAATCATAGTAAATGTTCCCCCTCTTCCCCCTATCAAATTAATCATCAATTAACTTACCTTCTCCTCCGCAATGCTGCGGCTCCCGGTCACTGATAAATTGGGAGCATGACACGCAGTGACAAAGTCATCGCACAGCGCGCTCCCAGCCAATCAGGGCCTGGGAGCTGCAGTATCGCAGGGGAGAAGGGGCAGGTCAGTCAGATTAAGGGGCCTGGACAGTCCAGGGGGCCCTGACACACGGAGAGGTCTGTCTGGACCCCCAAGTCTCTCCGGGCCCCTGACAGCTGTAACGGGCATACCTTCCTCATAGCAGCCCTGCCAGAATGCCACAATTAGTTTTGTGGGGTGTATTTATTTAAATTTTCATGTTCAAGGAGTAGAGGAGGCACATTTAGGTGCGGAATTTCCTGTTTAGCAGAAGGATGCAGAACATTTTCTGCCAACCAAAGAATTCATTGGTGGAAACAAACTTTTGGTCTATACCTTGACACATTATATGGGATAGCACATTTTAGGCACATTCCAATGCATGAAAAACATTTAAATACACAAAAGTAATACATTAGGATTCATACGCACTGGAGTTTAAAAATGCATTTTACATGTTTATTTAACAGCAATAAAACACATATAAAGGGTTCTGATGCTAGAAAATATTGTATCCAGTGTTACCATACCAACTGGAATTCTTACTTGCATCGAGTTATGTTGTAGAGCAGTAGCATGTTTCAGAATCCTACTTGTTACATTCTGATGCATTTCCGCATTTTATTTTATTTTAAAGCCTACAAACACAAGTAACAATACACCTAAACCCAAATTTGGTGTGTTTGATCTGTTTGTCTACTAGCATTTTCACTCGCTTTAAAAAAAATCCAAAATGCCAGTGAGTATGAAGATAACTACAGCCTCAATGTCTTCTCCATTCTTTGAAAATTAAATACCTAAATAAGGATACACTGAACAGTATTTTAGAAGAAAATGGAAATCAAAGTAATGAAGGGATGGCCCTAAAGTTATAGTAGACAGTCGCACAGAGGTCTTTTGGGGTGGCGGTTCCAGAATAAAGACATTAAAAATGAATATTTTATAGCCGTCACATTTGTTTATTAAATATCTATTAAGTCAGGGTTGCTAAAACTATTTCATGTCATTATATACTTGTCTTATAATGCATTGACTGTTTTCTCTAGGATATAATATAAAGCCTCACCACAACTAGAACATTCTACATGATGCCTCACGGTTCTATATCACCTATAAATGCTCCCTCTAATTTGCCTATAATATTCCTTTATTATCATATGTCACCCCATGTCCAAGTCTTCTCCCTTGCTATCTACACCCATCATCTGGAATACACTAACCCTCCCTATTTGTCTTGCCCATAGTTTTATGTGTTTCCCGAAAATAAACTTCTGTGGTGTCTTGGTAATTGAATAAATCTATTAATACAATATTAATATAATATTAATACAATTTTCCACAATCCCTTTAAACTTTTGTTCCATTGTATGTTCATGTATTGTAAACATCTAATTACCTGCTTGGATTTGTGTCCACAAGGGCTCTTATAAACAATCATTATTATCTTGTGTTCAATGCACTTTCTTAAAGCCTCGTAAAGCCATGTTTCTACAAAATAATAAAGTAAATGAATGGACCTGTAGACTTTTTGACAAGCATTCTCTTTTCTTTGCATCAATTTCAACATTGCCTGTGGCCTTCAGAAGCATTAACACACTACTTAGTACACTGTGCTATAGTACATCTTAAAGAGCATGCTTAAAACAATATGTTTAAAGTGAGGACAAAGAACAAGGTTTTCTCTATGCTTTCCACAGGCATTGTTTATCAGTGCCCCCCCCCCCCCCCCAAGTAGCTCTAATTTTACAGCATTGCAAGATATATTAAAAAAAGGGTAATGCAAATAATATTACTAATATTTTCTCGACACACCTATGTTAAAATATTTTTATACATAACAATGTAATCATGAGTTAATATAAAAACATTTTAGAGCAAGCCTTAGACATTTTTACTACATCAATCAGTTACCTAGGTAATGAATAAGCAAACATTGCACAGTCGAAAGTTTGGTTTTATTTGGTGAACTCTCATTTAATTACTTTATGCACTATATGGACCTGTATATAATGATAGCAAAAACAAACATAATGTGTAATATGTTGGCGCTATATAAATAATGGTTAATAATAGTTACTTTTTACTGTAGGAATAGAGGTAAGGGGAGTGTGTCATGTTTGTTTTAACAATCTGGATGAAAAGTGCAAAATAAACAACCCATTCATCAATACCTGAATGTGTAATAATCACTATATTTGAAATATAGCTGAACTAAAGGATAACTATTGTTTTTAAATAATATACATTTTGTGCAAAGCAACATGTTTATAAAAAAATCATGAAAAGTTACATAATGTAGGCAAAAATGCAAATGACCAATGTATTGGAGGGACTGTTTATTGCGCACAAGTGGTGTACAGTTTGGATTGGGATCACTGAACTTCCCAGCAGTCAGTGACAGATGGCACAAGGTAAATGAAGGCGCTGGTTCCCATCTTCTCTCTGCCACTGGATACCTTTGCCACCTGGTAAAATCATAATGTTCACTATAATAGTATTTACACCACTGATAAGCACAGACACACCAACGAATAAAGTTACTGCAATAGGTGTTTTTGCAAAATACATTTAAACAGTAAAATAAGATATGATATCACTTATGTACAAAGGGGTTTATTCAATTACTACATGTTTTAATAAAGGGTGCAAAATCATTCAACTGTTCAATTCTCCAAACATTCTGAAGTGATTGAAGGCAAAGAGAATGGTTTGCTTTAATACAATCTCTGTATGATTCCAGAGAATCCAACCTATGCTGCTGCAAAACAATCTCTATTCAATTACTGAAACCAAGGAAAAAAGGACTCCAGCTTTATGACAGTGCTGTCCATGTTCTAGGGGGAATTGAATGTCTGTGTGATTTCACATAGAATCCAGGTGGTGCCCCTGTCTCCTTAATGCCAATTTCTTAACAGCTTGTTATGAGTCAGCAGATTGAGACAAGGGCAGTGCTGCATGCTGTTACATTTACAGATTGTCAAGTCGAATGAAAAAGCTGCAAAACATGCCAACAAATAATAGTGTGCATGATATTTTATAGCAATGCTGCTTTTGATATACTGATATAAGCTATGTCACTACCTTTTCAGATCATTTAGCTCTATTTTGTGGTGATGTATCACATATATAGATTACAGTACACTTTTATATTTCTGTGCTAACAGATGTGCAATCCACTACGTTACTTACACCTATGAATGTCAAACAACATTTATTATTGATATAATATGTTGTCATTATTACTGACATTATTTAAACTACCGATATGATTATTTAAGCTTTTTTGTCAAAAGAATGCACAAATCACAACCACACCTAAGGATTTTCATACAAAGCCAATTCCATCTTTTAGTCTATAGAGACTAACATTATAGTTAACACACAACTTTCATCAGGGTTGGGTGTATACCATATGTATGTACGCATATATATATATATATATATATAGAGAGAGAGAGAGAGAGAGAGAGAGCTTGGAAACATGCTAAATATACAAAATAGCATTGGCATTGTGCATTTCTACCCTTAAGTATTTGAGCAACCATATTTATATTCACTGGTATCCAGTAATTAAGGACTGGATTTAAAGTTGAACAAATTTGAAAATAAAGATAAAATGGAAAGTAATGGTCCAGTTTGGGTTTAAATGGATTTGTACACTTGCATTTCAATGTCTGTGTTCTAAGTTGCATCTATCTAAAGATACGTGTAATCTTACATCTAGTGTATTGATGCATCCAGAGCAAAGGTGCAACATTTATCATCATCATTATCATCTCCAAAACTTGCACCTGGTTTATGAAGGTGTAAAAGTTCCATCGGATAATCAACAAATTTTAGGACTTTCAAGTATGCAGCTTTACAGTGCACTTACATTAAACTCCAAATCAGTCTCTATGATGTCAGTTGGTAGAGCTTCTTTGACAAACCAGTTGCATGATTCATTAAAGTTCATTTGATTGCTGAAGGTGCATAGTAAGGCATCTAACCCACTAGTATCAAAAAGCATGTTTTTAGTAGTATTTTTAATAGTATCTTTTAATGAAAGTAAATGCATGGGAATGGGCTTTGGCATGGAACCTACTGACTTGTATTTGCGCCTCTGGTTGGGAACACTTGGAGCATTTGCAGTTCTATGCCATCTTTTGGACATTTCCTGCTCTACTTACTTGCATTCACTAATTTTCAAAAAAGAAAAAGGTCCATCAAGTTCAACATTTCATAAAATCTAATTTGGTTGACAACAAAAGGTGACAGCTACCAATTTTGCCCCAAGAGGAAAACAAACCTTCCTGACCCTAAAAATGGTTATCGGAGAAATTCCAATAATCACTCACTCCTATAGCATCCTCTACTAATTACAGCTACAGATGGGAATCCAATCTATTTATTATTCTTTTAGTGATTTTGCCATCATGGCCTTGTGTGGTATGGCCTTGTGTGTTATGGCCTTGTGTGGTATGGCCTTGTGTGGTATGGCTTTGTGTGGTATGGAATTCCACAGCTTTTTCTTTTAGCCATCTTACAGAGAAGAACTCATGCCTATGCTGATAGTAAGACTGTAAATCCTCTATTTGTAATTATTGGTCCATTATCTTCTGCATGGTCATTTTTGCAAAAAGTTTTTATTGACCTTAAATCTATTGATGCATATTAATTAGATCACCTCTAAGGAACATTTTATCCAATGTAAGCAAACTTAGTTTTTCTAATCTCTCCTTATATTGTAACTGTTCCATTCCTTTTGTTAATGATGTTGATCACCTGTGAACCATCGTGAGTTCTCCTTTATCCTTTTAAAGTGCATTACCCAAAACTGTGCCGCATATTCAAGAAATGGTCTTATTAGGGCCTTATACAATGATAATCTTTGTTTGCATCACATGAATTAATCTCCTTTCATGTGTTCTAGGATTTTGTTCAAATTTACAACCACTGACTGGCTCTGTGTTTTGTTAATTCAGATTTCTGTCATCAAGAATTGCTCACCTCTCTTACATCTCAAATTTTTCACCATTTTATGTATAAGTAACAATGTTATTACCACTGTTTAGGTACATTACATTTAATCAAGTATATTTATTTTTATTTTTATCTGATAAGGTATGCTATATAACATGAATTAGGACATTATCGGCCATATTGTTATGATAGTGGCATGAGCAGCAACGTTTTATTATTTAGCTATTTTTCACTAGTGCAGACACGATCATTGAGAGAAAAATATATATATATATATATATATATATATATATATATATATATGCTCCAAATGTTGCTGTAATTGTCTCACATAAAGTACACTGTTCACAATCCCTATTTTAAGCTATCTTTAATGCAGTTTGAATGATATGACATAAACCTAAAGCTGAACTTCACTCCTATCCTATTGCTAGTGTCGCCCAGGGGAAACACAGCACAGTTTAGTATTGATTCCTCTGTTTTAGGGTCAATTGTTTAAATTGAATGCTACAATAACTGTATAAGTTTATTGGAACAGCTACGCTTTAAAAAATCTAAAGGTTAACTCTCACAGTATACAACACTATACAGTCATGGTGAGATCACAGTGGCATCACTGAGCTGTTACCAAGAGGTTACAAACCTTGTATGATGTGTAAACTCTGCTACCACATGTATGGATAGATTGCATCTCAGAGCGATGAGCGAGAAATTATTTGTTATTATGTTACATTGGTCTAATTATGAAGCAGTTTACTTATCAGTTGGATCAGTCCCATTATCTAAAGCAAATATTATCAAAACTGCTGCTACTAGTTGGATCATGAGCAAAATGATCAGATAAAAGGCTTTAAAATAAACCAATACAATTTGGAGATAGGAGCACTTAAATTGGAGCATAAAAGTGTGCTATGACTATATGTGCAGATCTTAATTACAGATTTCATAACTAATTAGGCCTCTTTCTCAGCCATGTGTAGAAAACTGAAATACCTAATTTTCATAAACAGAAGTATATTACAGATCAATGTATATACTGTAGCCCTTACTATATGCTAGCTGGTGCGATAGTTGCACATTTGCTAGATTTAAATCTAATATATCTTTCTTAATACTAAACAGATTATTTTTTAGCCTTGGATGACTTACTTTTTCTCCACAATGTAACTTAGTACGGTCAAGAGGTTGGACCACCTCCCATCATTAAACATGATCACAATATTTGACTGAAAAATCTTAAATTTTTCAGAGTGTTTGAGGTTAAAGATAGCTGTGCATGCTTGGAACAGGGATCATTAGTATGTGATTGATTGATCATGTCTCACATCTATTCATGTATTACTCTCTTAGACCAAAAATGCCCTTATTCTTTTCCAGATCAATGTCAAACATAGCAATCTGGTTTAACACCATCATTTTATCTAATTCCTTTCACTCTATCACACCACTTGCTAAAACAAGGAGAATTTTGTCATTTATAAGAGATAACTGTGGCACCCATTGTAAATGGCACAGTGATCTCTCAAGTCTTAAGAAGCCCCGAAGTAAAGAAATACTTACCTATTTTTTGTTCCTTCCTTCCAGGAGATCTCAGAGGGAAGGTGAAGTACAAGTGAGGAGGGAGGGGGCACCATCAATCATGCCAAAATGAAATGATTTGCATTATGAAGGCTCCTTTCTTGCCCACTTCACTAGGAAATGTTCAGAATGTGGGAGAATGACCTGCTCTCCAGGGTGTCTAGGAGGTTCCCGAAATTCAGCTGTGCCTTTCGGGAATCTCCTGGACATTACAAGAAAGTGGGCGAGTATGAGTTAAAAAAAAATGTGTGTAAGTCTGTATTGTGCCACTGATATGGATTCTGGTTTTTGAAGTCTTGCATTGACTCATGTAAAGCTCTTTCAGACCTCTATAGCATTATATAATTTTGCCTATGAGATTTTATGTTTCATGTTATGAATATGCAGTAATATGTCTGGTATAACAGTTCCAAACAGCTACTGAACTCATATTTTCTGAAGCTTTTAAGAGTAACGCTCCATTTAGCCAGAAAAGTATATTCTGCTAGAAACAATGTGCTAGAAAACTAGACATTTGGAGTGATTTTATTTCTTATTGTAAAGCTTGGTTTTATAACTGTTTTCAAATGCTATCGGCCATCCATGGTCCACAGCAAACTATAACTACACAGCAACAACAAAAAATTAAATGATTCGCAGATTAAAGGAAAACTATATTTCGGTAAAAAATAGAAATAGCACACAAGCTAAAAAATGCATCCGAAAGTATATTTACACTGATTGATTATTGACATATGTTACTACAATCTGCATTTGTGGTACATTTTCTAAGCCTGTAAATATACTGCACAACTATAATTATGTATCTGAAACTACTGGCAAGTGAGAAGTTCTTGGCATAATGTTTAACAGTTGAAAATTAAACATTGGCCTGGATGGAGGAAGGCTTGTTTGGAGTTATGTTTATAAGATACAATACTTATTATTTATTTAATATATTGCAAGACAAAGTCTATTGCACACAATATTGACAAATCTTTCAAACTGATTGTTGTAATGTAGCTAATTGTTCAAGCCTATTGTTTACACAATGTTTTATAAATGTTTAATATGCATATGTTGTTTGTGGTCCTGTTTGCATCAACAGTTTTACAAAAAACTCAGCCACTATATTTATATATAGTATATTTTTTGGCATATGATTGATCAATTATGTGATATCACATGCGTTTTATTATGGGCATCACACAAGGTACATAAAAGTAACATTGCCATGGAAACCCATCCTAACTGTCGCTCACCAAGGATTCCAATTTAACCAAATATGGCTATTTGTCCACTTAGTACATAAGTGCATGCCCACATTCTGCTTCTAGAAACTGTCCATGTAAAATTCTACAAACATAATTTTGTGGGAATGCAGATACACATGAAGTTATGTATTGAAGAAAGTGTTAAAGTGTTAAAAAGTCACTTCAAATCCCTGTCTAGTACCCCTTTAGGTTTACCCAGTCCATTAACTTAATTCTTTACTCTCCACTCCTAAAATACAGCCTGCTCAAGCATTATTTATGTTTTAAATTAATCATTATAGTGAGGAGATATCAGGGCTCACTTTATTACATGGGGTCCATGTGTGTATGTCAATATTTAAGACATGGATATCTGTAACTATTTTTATGCACTTACCTGCATCGGATGCGCCTGCTTGGTATAAAATCTGTGCTAGAGAACTATAGGACAGCAGCTGATTAATGGTGCCAGCTGAGTACTCATCACATCCCTCACTCCTCCCCCCCTTCTGTGGGTAGTTGGGGTGGGGGGGAGAGTGAGATAGCCACTTGGAAACTAGGGGATAAATGTCCCCATAAAAGTGCGCTGTCCACCATTTAAATCTAGCTAGCAATGTTTTTATACAAGCTTTTGTACCCCTCAATAGATCTGCCATCTTTTACATGGTTACAATATAAGCCAAAGAATTTCTGCAAAAAATGGGTCCATGACATCACAAAATGTTAGTAGTGGATTTGCATTTTTTCGTGTTGACAAATTACCTCCATTATCTTTCTCTCCTTACTTCCTCATGTTGTTTAATATGAAACTAAGGGTTAAATTGACAGTACAAATTTCATACTAACTTAATGGGATTTTAAAAAGTGAAATGGGCAATAGGACACAAATATTCAGTGCTGAGACATGACTTTGTTCAAGAGCCAATACTTACACTTGTATTTAGGGAAGGGTTACCATTGACTATAGTTGTACTCTAATTATGTGACATGCTCTACAATGCCACCATGAGTAATCTACAAGTGAGGTGATACCTAATACCTGCTACTTAATACTTCTTCTTACAATCCATGCAGTGGCACCAGATGCATATAAAGCCGAACCCTAAATGAAATGAATGCCTTATTGCTTGCTGGTAACGATGTGTAATAGACACAGTGGAGGAATAGGTTTCTTTCCATATATAGCATTTAAAATTCTAGTGTGTATTATACACCGAAAAATCTTATGGGGTAAAACTATGGTAGTTGTATTTGGGATTGGAGCAGCCAGAATAGATTCTTACTATGTCATTGGTTAGGTTGGATTATGGCCCTGTAAGTAGTAAAGGCTAATTAATATCAGAGGATTAGTAATCCTAATTCTAGTGTTTTAATCTGAATGTCTGACTGGCAGGTAGATTGGGAATGTAGACTGTAGCAATTTAAAATTCAGTCTGTGCGGCTCAGCGTAAAAGACTAGATACACTATTTCTGCGTTCAACTTTTTCTAAAAATTATGCCCCGTTTGCAGCAATCTCAGTATCAGACTCAATGTGCACAGAAGAATTATTTAGTAAACAATCTTTATCTTTCCAGGAAATATATTGAAAATTAGGCTGCATTTGTGTTATTGTATATTTTTAATGTATACAAATGCATACAAACGCTAGGAATGCCTCAGTTTTCTTTATCAGATTACATACATTCCAATGGTTTAATGAGTCACTTGTATCTTTTGCTTTCAGGTTCAAAGATTAAACCATGAAATTAATTGGATACTTTTAATAAGTTAAATCCTCAGGAAAATAGTTTGTATGAGCAACATTCTTAGTCACTGAATCAATTAATTACATTTTTCACACTATTTTTGAGCTGTTACTAGGGATTGTATGCTGTTTTTTACCTTAACCTTCTGAGACTTTTAAAGTGGCTTAAAAACTAATTATCTGTGCAATTAAATTGAATATTTTGCATTACTACAAGGACATCATATAGCACCTTGAAGGAATAAACCTTCTGAACAACCCATGAGATCCATTTCCACGTCCAAATTGCTTCACACTGGTGGCTGAAGTTTCCAGCAGTTCCACAATCAGTTTACCAGTATATGTCTTTTCCCCAGATGATGACAGCGATCAAAAGCTATTGCACACACAATATTGCACTCCGACAGTTCTGAAATGCAATATTAAATTAATATATCATTCATACAGTGTTAGATATCACAGTATTACTTAGTTAAAAGTGTCAGATTGGAGTGTGTAGGGTCTACTGTAAGAAATTATGTAAAGGAACAGTTTTATTCCTATTTATTATCCCATATTATAATACATTGCTCTACCACATGCAGTTTAAACTGGCAAATATTATTAATAAAGAGGGAAATAACGTAAAGAAAAGAAAAAGATAAGGCAAGAGATTACCCTTATTCCTCAAATTGATATTACACAGGCTTTGTTCTCCATAACACACCAACACTCTAGTTTATTTTATGTCCACCCACCTTTTGAATTGTAATAACAATTAGTCAAAAGAAGACAAAAAAAACAAAAAACATTCCGTGGCCTTATGAAAAGCATGATGTTCTGACACGATCATTGGGCAGGGCATGATATTGTAAAGTGTTAAAGGACCTGTGGTTGCGCCCTAAATGCGCCCGCTATTCTCTTATTCTATTCTCAGATACATTCGTTATAAAACTCGTACTTTTATGCACTTTTCCTTACACAATGTTGCCTTACTCAGTCTTTTGACCACACTAAATAGCACTTAAGCTTTGCCGAATTATTTATCCAATAACCACTGTATCTCAGCAGTACTTCACATTATATATTCGTTATAAATAACCAATACTCACAACATATGTATGTATTTAAATCAAAGTATTTTATTTATAATATAGAAAACCCTGCATTCACAGTTCACACATATATCATAACGTTGTTCAACATACCATAGTATATTAATATAGAATTAACCCTAGGTTCACCACCTTTATTTCTTACACTATCCTTGCTTTACATATGTATCCTTAATAAGGATTAGTTTTTGTATTATTGATTTAACTATCACAGATAGCAGATAATAGCTACACAGTTATATGTATATAAATAGTTAAATCCACGTTACAAACACAAATAGCTTTTCATATATATATATATATATATATATATTATCAATGATACTTATCAAATCCTTGTATCCTGGATCCAATTCTTTATCTGCAATGTAGGGAACATTGCTGTAGTATAGAATCCTTTCCTGTAGCTTAGTGTAGGTTTTCTGTAGTATAGTGTATTCCTATCCTTTTCTGTAGTGTAGTGTATTTTCTGTAGTGTAGTGTATCCCCATATAATATATATTTTCAGTAGTGTAGTATAGTATAATATATATTTTCTGAAGTGTAGTGTGTTCCTAGTATAGTGTAGGGCAGTGCTCGTTGTCCAGGGGTAGGCAGGCAGAGAGACTGAGGGGGAGTCCTGGGTCTGGCTTTTATAGTCCAAACCCAGAAACTCCCAGCCGCCCCTCCGGCAACATGTGTGTGGTGATTCACCACACACACGTGGATGTTGTGTATGTGTCCAGGGGTGATGATGTCATCACCCCTGGCATTTCTCCCCACTGTGTATGTGCTGACTTGAGTCAGCACACACAGTGGAGTTCTGATATGTAACTGCGCAGTAGCAGTGTGGCCATGCACGCACAGATATCGGCACGTGCACTGTAGGTACTGTCCACGCATGGGCAGTTGAACTATGTATGTGTGCACGTGCGCTCGTCATGCACATGCACCCCGCAGCTCCCTCCCTTCACATAAAGTAGTTTATTGTTTTTTCATTATATTTCTAAGGATTTTTTCATGACTGGTGCTGGTCTGTTCTAATTTTTGGAACAACTGTAGATTTAGATAGATAGGCAGTCTTGTCAATTTTTTATTAATATGATTGTAACATAATTGCTGATTTCCAGTTGGAGACAAGCATAAATAATATGTATTGCACTGCTTTCACCAGAATCCTGGCTGCACGTTTCTAACACTTGAGGCCCCTTGCACTTTGAGTGGCAAATTAGATACGTCCAGAAAGTGCAGTAAAGTAGGGGTGTAAGCCAAATACCCCTCACCCCCCAAGCTACTTACATATTTAGAAGTGTGTGTTTTTTAGACTTTCTTAGTCAACAAGCCTTCACGCCGTTTCTGTATTAAGCATTGAGAAGCGCCTAAGTGTAATGGAATTCTAAATTCAGACAGACATAACTTGCATCCGAACATATTGAATGAGAGCTACTGAGAGTGAAGATGTGGAAGGGAAGGGGGTAAGGGGCTATCATACCTGTGCATGTCACCACCGTTGACTCTCTTACTTACTTATCCTCAAGCGCCCACCCTACATGTATTAATCTGAAGCGCTGTTTCCGAATGTCAAAAGTTGTTGGTATTGGCAAAGCCTATAGTACTTATAGTGGTATTTCATGGTTTAGGGATGAATAATAGCTTTGTCAATGGATAGCAGCTCACCCAAGCCTTAGTTGTGACCACATGAACAAGTGAATAAGGCTTATCACCTCTTTCTTTCTTTCTATCTGGTTTCTGGTTACATTTTTCCTATTTTGGGTATTGCAGGGATGTCAGATACACAGCAATTTAAGTGGGGTATGGCATTCCATGCCTATCACAATTTTTTCAGCTCTAGAAGAATTAGACCAATCATTGTTAAGCAAAGGAAAAGGGGCCAATTTCAAAGTATCATGCATAATCACTATAACCTTATGAGTGGTATGTAGCCAATTCCACACTTATTCTTCTTGTCTGTATAAAGGTGAATCCTGATTCATACACTGTCTATTAAAGAGTTGTCTGTCTTATAAACATATGTTTTTTTCTCAAACAAATACTGAATTAACTGTGTTTCAGGTTGTTGGAATATACTTCATTTTAAATGTGAGATAAACACTGCTGGAAAATATACTCACTAGCTCCCAGTCACAGTGGTCACACCAGAGATAAAGAAAACGGGATCTGAAGCTAGCTGGACAGACTGAATAAAATACTATTTTTGCAAAAGACTGTGATCAAATATTACTTATCACTAGTAGTGTATATTACTTATACTTGATAGTATATTTTGCTTGATGTTAGAGGCTTGGCGTTAAACATGAATCACACAATTGGCCTTAACCGTCTCAGTTTGCACTCAGACTAGGCAGATCTCCCCCTTGCATCTCTCTACACTCAGAGAGGCGGACAGAGGAGGTAGTGGGCAAGCCTAGCAGTGTAAAGGCTTGTTCACGCTCTGTATCTGCTATGCTGAGTAGGAAGCAGCCAGCCGCAGATAGGTCTGTAGGAGAAGTATCTATTGTAGGTGCTTTCTCCTGGTGCAAGTTCTGTACTGATGATGATGACCACCATCACAAACTTTGCTGTATTAATAATTAAAAATGATAATATATATTTTTTTTTTTAAAAACGGCGTGTCTAACTATCCCCTCCACCCCCAAGCAGCTTAACCAACCCTATTGTGGTTTGGCAGGGTGGGGTGGGGGAGAGGAATATCTTCTTTTTTGTACATTTATTGATTTTTTGAGTTATGTGCCTTACAGGGCCGCTGTGACTGACACACGTGTATCATGCACACCGCAATAGTATTTTAAAAATACGAGGGACTCAGTGTCCTATGTAAATTACGCATTGCAATTTGCACTTATGATTTAAGTATAAATTGCATCAAAGTCTATATCAGGCCCAATGTGTCTCAATAAAATATGCCCCATCTGTAAGATTAAACAGTGATGCCCCATTTATACCCACTATTTCCCTGTGTAAAACATACACTGTAAGCATCAAGTTCCTGCAACTTGAGCTCTGTCACATGTCCACTGATATTTTTGGAACTTTCAAGACTGTGGGAACTTTGCCTTTTTTTACCATTTACTTTGCTGTTGAAGATTTCACCAGTGTGCAGTAGCAAATCAGCATGTCTGCACTGAATCCTATGGACTCTGGGGGAGAACAGCTTCTATACATTTTATGGAGTAATCGTTAAATACCAGAAGCCATAACAACTGGCATTTGTCAGAGTGAGTGCAGCAAACGGTGAAACCTATTTCATATCCTTTACACTGTATTTCTCCATAAATGGATGGAGCTTGTCATGAAGTAGGTGAGACATACTTTATATGGCTGAGGAGCCCCTGTCTTGCAGGTGCCCATAGGTAGATGCCTTATGGTCATCATTAAAAACCCAGCCATGATGAAACACTTGCTAGCTTAAATAGAAAAGATTATGTTTTAGGAAAAACACCAGAGAACTATTTATCTCAAGCAAATTATTTCCAAAAGTTTTAAGATGGTAACTGTGACTATCAGTTTTACTTTCACAAGGCAGAACCTGTTGTAACAGTAAGCAGTAATATAGACAGATATTATTCATAGTGAAACTACCTCCCAGTGGTAAATAGTCTAATTATTTTTATTGCAGTCAAGCTAATCTCTTTTAAGGCGCTGGGAAAATAATTTGACTAAGAAATGATTAAATAAATTGGGTTCTTTGAACAACTAGTCTTAATGGTTGTGTTTGTTCTTGCTACCAAAGTAGCAATCCTCATATAAAAAATGCATCCGATTCAAACATACAGCTTCCACCTTCAGAAGACTTATATATGCCCTCATACAAACATATACATGTGCTCTTACAATTTACCACTGACAAAATATATTGTTTTTTGCTAAACTTCATTTTGTCTTTATTTATGCATTTATTTCCTGCACCAGATTTGATTATTTTTGTTACTCTGCCAAATGATATAAAGATGATCTCTGGTTGCAACTGTATTAAATGCAGATCGTTGTCATCTCCCAGGGTGACAACAAAGAAAAAACTCTGTTGGATGACTTCACTACGTTTAATGCTCCAAGAGCTATTGCCATAAAAGTTATGTTAGCAGCCCTACACCAGCCTTCTTCCGGTCAGTGACTATGGTTAACTATGTTAGTGAATCATTAGGAACCCATGTGTGTTAATAAAACAGATTGTTGAATGCTCCTGCTATAACATGATTCAATATATGTTATTGCAATAATAAACAAAGAAATTAACAAGCAAACTATATGTTTGCATATAAGATATAAAAGAATAGTAATAAAAAAAGTTTAAAGAAAAGTTTAAAAAAGTTTTAAAGGTTAAAAAACAGCCATAAAATATATATACTTCCCTCATTATGACCTACATGTAGATTCAACCTATAATAAAATTCACATATTTGGTATCACTAAAATTGTTACAAGTTGCCAAACAAAATGTGGGCTATATTTTGTAGGTTAACTGTGTAAAAGTTGCTGAAGGAAGAAATGCAAAAGTGAATGTTGTGTCTGTGAGTCTCTATATAATCCCCGTAATGGAAGCATACATGTACATAAATATATTAATAAAAGAAAGTACTACCTGTCATGAATAAACTATATGAAATTCACTTAGGTGGAGAAAAAAAATAAAAAAGTGGTGAAAGTAGTGAAACTGGGGCAAAGCTAAATATCCGTTTGACCTACTGAGTGAGCACATGATTTATTTCAGGTCTACAGATATCATTGTTTTGGTTATGTCATTCAGAATACAACTATCTATCTTTCTCATACATGCCCACCCTTAAGATTTGTCATGTGACACATGGGCGTGGTGACATTTTGCCTCACCATAGCCCCGCTCCCACTTCAAATTCTAGGAGAGTAGGCAGGTATGATCTTTCTTTGTCCCCAGAACTTGAATGATGGTTATATTGCTGGTTGCAGTATCTGTGTATATCAGTATACAACACTTTTAGGCAAAAGTTTAGCTTAACTGAACAAGCACTGGGTAACACTTTTAGTTTTATGAATATGTACTCTAGCTTGTCTCACTATCTATATGCTTAAAAGGATTACCCACCTGCCCTGTGAAAGTGCCTTCTCATGGCAAAGGTGGCACTTGATTGATTAACCATAGCTTTGCAGCAATCAGTCACATCCGCTATCACCCCACCCATCAACTTTTATGTGTGTACATTGAAAGGGTGGTGAAACACTTTGAAAGGCAGTTTCATTGGTGAATAGATATGAGTTCCATGGTTGTGGGAGCAATGCCTGCAACCTGCATATAAATTTAGGGGTTAAACCAAATAAAAAATAATGTCACTAGTGGAGACCAATCAGTGTTTGGTAAATGTTTCCTTACTGGTTACAATTCTCACTTATTTATAGTATACGGTGCTGTGCAAGTCAGAATTTATTAACGTGTGTGGAATACAATACAATATCAGCAGTCCAGATTAACATTCAGATAAAATCCTGTATTTTTTCTGAAAGTGATACAACACTGCACTTATCATGCAACCTACCATGCATCAAGCCAATGATTACAAAAAAGCGATGCTGGTTTACAATCTGTTTTAATTAAGTAAAACTGATGCTAAGTTTATGTATGTGGTGGTTACATAGACCGATGTGTGCTATTTTCCGCAGGTACTGTATTTCAAAAATAAAGCTTTGAAGATTCCAGCTCAGTTCTTGTCTTCATAAATTATTGAGCATTAGGAATGTTAAATTACGTTGTTTTGTGTTGCTTGGAAACAGGAAAATCATTTCTAAGTACTGTATAAAATGTTGTATAAAGAGATTGCCAGCATTGTCAAGCTCAGGTACTGTAAATCAAAGATAATGAAATCACACAAACCATAGAAAGGAGTTCACACACTGATGGGAAAAAAATGGCTTGATATAAATAATTAATGTGCTTACAATCAACTTGGACCATTTCTCCATGATTAAATGCTCACTACATCACTTTTATTCTCTTTCTGCCCTTAAAATAAAACTACACATTTTTGTCATAAGCACAGTATATTTATTTTGCATTTAAAACAAGCAGATGAAGCATTTATATGTTTTATTCAGTTCTTGTATAGAATTTGATAGCTAAGAAACAAGTAGATTTACTATTTTGGCTAAATTTTTTTATTTATTAGCATGTTTTAAGAAAAATATGCTCAACTGTCGTTTTAGATGTGTATTGGATAGTGACACGTGTGGCTTGATTTGAATTTTATCATGGAATATGTTGAAGGAAATGTCACAATATCAATCCACAATTTGGATGTATGTTTATGTTTTGGAAACAGTTCTGACAATATGAGGATAATGCCATAAAATAATAGTAGCCTACTCTCCTGCAGGAGACTGTATAATGGTCCGAACAACTGGATTCTTGGTTGAGTAGCCAGTTCTCTTGCAAAAGTGCTTACCTGTGATCACCAAGGAGACAGGAGCGTGATGGTGCAATTAGCATCATCATACACGTTGCTTGTCCATTTTATGATGTGAATGGTGTCACCAAGTCACTCGCATCACTTCTATGTAAACCTCGCCTCCGCATCTCACAGAAACGAGGCATGAAAAATAGGCAAGTATGAGCAAAATTGAACAAGAAGACTTATGGCTCTGGTGTGTTACTTAAATACAGAATAAAAGCCAATATAGCACAGTGTGTCAGAAGTGACAGGTGCTCAAAGAGGAAATACAAAAGAAAAGAATTACAACCATTACATCATGGATTGGTCTCAGGACCCTGCTGGTCTTGACCTCTTACATGGAAACCTGTCAAAAAACTGGAGGAGATTTTGCCAACAATTTGAATTATAGCTGCAGCTAGAGGAGGGAAAAGCAAGTCAGCTAAGGTACACTCTTCTCTCTTTTGTTGCTCTCTCGTGCTGCTGGGGAAGAATCACTGGAAGTATATATCACATTCACAATTAAAAAATGATTATAAAATATATTAATGGCATATTATTATGGAGACATATAAGGAATATTGCAAAACAAACAATATAATATATTTCACCTGTACCCAAGGAAGTAATTATCCAGTTTGTCTCTCTTTAAAAATAAGGGCCTCATTTAAAGTTAGGAGTAAATCAAGCTAGAAAATGCAGTTTTGCTGCTAACACAAATTATATCAGAAAGAGAATTATATTACTCTTGAGAAAGTACTAGCCTCCATGCAGGAGAATAAGTATGTGAAGGATAGAAATGAAAAGACCTCCATGCTGGAGTATAAGCATGTGGAGGATAGAAATTAAAAGACGTCCATATAGGATTTTAAGCATGAGAAGGATAGAAAAGAAAAGACCTCCATATAGGAGTATAAGTATGCAACAGATAGAAATGAAAAGACGTTCATGCAGGGGTATAAGCATGTAACGGATAGAAATGTGTCTGCCTCCATGCAGGTGCTTTAACATGTGATGGATAGTGATGTGCCTGCTTTCATGCAGGAGAATAAGCATGTGGAGGAAAGAAATGAAAAGACCTCCATGAAGGAGTATAAGTATATAACGGATAGAAATGAAAAGACCTCCATGTAGGAGTATCAGCATGTTAAGGATTAAAATGAAAAGACCTCCATGCAGGAGAATAAGCATGTGAAGGATAGAAGTGCACAAACCTCCGTGCAGAGGCATAAACATGTTAGCGACACTAAATGCGCAGACCTGCACCCATGAGTATAGGTGTGTTAGGCACACTGAAACATAAGGATGTGAATGCAGTGAAGCATATAAACCAGTGGTTCCCAAACTTTTGCAGTTCGCAGCACCCTTAGAGTCTCCAAATTTTTTCAAGGCACCCCTCTAAAATAATTATTGAGCAGTCCTGTTTTAGAAGTAGTTGGGTCAAAAAATTGTAATAAGTATTTAGGTCAGGACAGAAATACTTATTTAGTTGTATGCAAAAATGCCCCCTCTGCATCCAGACACTCTGCCCTCAGGCACTCTGCCCCCTCTGCATCCAGACACACTGCCCTCTCTCACACTGCCCCCTCTGCCCTCTGTCATGCTGTCCCCCCTCCTCTGCTCTCTGTCACGCTGTCCCCCCTCCTCTGCTCTGTCACACTGTCCCCCCTCCTCTGCCCTCTCTCACAATGTCCCCCTCCTCTGCCCTCTCTCACGCTGTCCCCTCCTCTGCCCTTTCTCACACTGTCCCCAACCTCTGCCCTCTCACATGCTGTCCCCTCCTCTGCTCTCTCACGCTGTGTCCCCCTCCACTGCCCCTCTCATGCTGTGCCCCTCCTCTGCTCTCTGTTCCCTTCCTCTGCCCCGCTGTCACCATCCTCCGCTCTCTGTCCCCATCCTCTGCTCTCTGTCCCCCTCCTCTGCTCTCTGTCCCCCTCCTCTGCCCCGCGCCAGGTGCCAGCCATAAAAAAAAAAAGAACACAGAAACTTACCAATCCGCCGGGCGCCGGGACCCAGCAGCCTCCTCTCTCCCGCAGCAGCTTGTTACTGAAGTCGATATTCAGTGACAGCTGCGGGAGAGAGGAGGCTGCTGGGTCCCGGCGCCCGACGGATTGGTAAGTTTCTGTGCTTTCTTTTTTTATGGCTGGCCCGCGGCACCCCAGTGACAGCGCCGCGGCACCCCTGGGAGCCGCGGCGCACAGTTTGGGAACCACCGATATAAACCAATCTGGAGGGTGAGTGACAGACAATTCCAAAAACCATTTAATCGCAATAGTTGTGGAACAGAACAGACATCACAGGGCTGACGAGTATATGATAAACAGTGTAGAATGTAAAAAAAAATTGTGTGTGTGGAACTGAGTCACAAACATACGTCTAAATGGCATATTGATATCATGACAGAAGAGAATCTCTTTTTGATCCGTGTCCTAGTCTATAGTTCTATAGCAGTCATTCCCAACTCCAGTCCTCATGGACCCCTAACAGTGCATGTTTTGCGTTTCTCTATGCTGGAGCACAGGTGTATTCATTACTAACTGACACATTTTAAAATTACTAACTGACACATTTTAAAATTACTAACTGACACATTTTGAAAGATCCACAGGTGGTGCTGTGGTCCCTGAGGACTGGAGTTGGGAAACAGTGTTCAATAATGATGCTGTGGCTGGACCCTAAACGGTCAGTTCATTCTTGAAAACCCTCTAATGTGGCTGAATTAAAGCAATTCTGCAATGAAGATTGGGCCAAAATTTTTCCAAAGCGATGTGAAAGACTGATCTCCAGTTATCAGAAGTTTTTAGTTGTAGGTATTGATGCTAATGGTGACACAACCAGTTATTAAGTTTAGGGTTGCAATTAACAATTCACATGGGTAGTATATATGTTTAATAATTTTTTTCTTCCAATAAGTGAAATGACCATTTAAAAACTATATTTTGTGTTTACTCAGTTTGTCTTTGTCTACAATTTTTGTCTACTAAAAGTTTGAAGATCTAAAACAATTAAGTGACAAATCTGCAAAAACAGGAGAAATCAGCAAGGGGCAAAAACATTTTCACAGCACTGTATGGGTGGTGAGTTTCATTTATTCTTATTGAATTTCTGACTGCACTGCCACATGGGGTTGACACTAGGCATAGGCCCTGAGATAGTGGGCAGAGACTCTTCTCAGTCCCACTTGATCTGTAGTGGGTTGAGGTAAATAATGCAATAATACTAAACATTTCAGTAACTGTCAGTAAAATATGGCATCCAATCAGAATAGAGTAAAACTGAACAAACTAGCAACTCTTAGGGGAGATTTAGTTAGCCGTGATGTTCTTCAGGTCATTGCGGCTACACATTTCTACTGTTACTACAGTAGTAAATTCTCTGCTGATTTTTCCTTGCACCTCTATTGGCCGTGAGAAAAATTCTGCAGCGATTTCTTGTAAAAATCCTGATAATTGAATCTGCCCCTAAAATTTTCTTATTGAATACTATATGATAGTTCCAACCTATCAAATATGTGGAAATAGGTGGTAGATATTATAATCAATGTCTCACAATCTCATCATTGCTGCTTATCACATGCTATCATTATGGTTTTATATTAGTTTCATATTACAGCTTTGCTTTTTACTTTACTCTTTAATGCTGTGAGAATCTAAGTTGGCTTGCGCCCTTTAATGACTAGTAATGTGTAACAATATGCAATGAAACACACGGATAACACAAAGTAACCCAAATATCGTTGACAAACTATCATGATCATCATCATTTATTTATATAGCGCCAGAAAGTTCCATAAACAGAGGGGTTTCCATGCCAAGCCTCCAGTGGGCATGACCAGCATGCAAATAGACGTGGCTATCATTTAATATAGTGCTACGCTGCTCTCCAACTCTTCCAATCCCCTTCAAATGCATGGACAATTTTGCGTATACTACTAGTGCACACAACTTCCGCTTCACGAACAGTGCAATATGAATACTTCCCAACTGTCCCTGTAGTCAGGACAAAGCCCTGACTGAGTGGGAAAGTCCCCAAACTCAGGACTGACCCACCAAAATCATTTGGAAAACTGCCATGGTCTCTCCTAGCTGTTCTTGCTGCTTTCAGTACTTGTTGCTGCTGTTGGTGTCTTAAGCTCAGTTGTGCTTGTCTGGATCCTGGAATGTTGGGTCCCTGTTTGGAAAAATGATAGGTATATGAGATATAGAAAGCCTAGCAATGAGTGAACACTGTAGCATTCACTTTTAAGAAATAGCAATTTTTCTCCAACAAACCACACCAGCATTAAATCAATCATCCCACCCTTAATTAATAAGTCCACACCAACCCCACTATTAAAGTAAATAGTCCCCATCTTCAATTAAATGCCCCCACCAATAAATTAAATGCTCCCATCCATAATTAAACGATTAGCCCCAACTCACTCTACTATAATATTGATATCACACACATTTCATTAAGAGACACCCCTGCACTTACACTAATATTGCTTCCCCCCCTTCCCCCAACACTTACATTAAAAGTCCCTCCAAGCCAGGATCCATTTTTAATACAGGATCTCAGTAGAATGGGATATTTTTTGGGGGCTCACCAGCCACAGTACAATAACTCTCTAGCCATAACTTTTAACTAAACTGTACATATATAGGTATAATTATTACCTGTTTTATCGTATTATAGAGATCATAAGAAACCCAAATGCTGCAAGCTATATTTACATTGGTACTATTTGAACTTCTACATTAAAGTCCTCCCATTTTAAAAGCTCCTTCCCCTCTTTATGACACACTTACATAAAAAAAATCCCACACACACACACATTCCTGTCACTTCCCCTAAACTTACCTTCTTCTTCTGCCGCTGTTAATTATCTCCTGCTATATGCATCACATGTGAGGCACACACATATGCTGGCAGTGTGGGAGAAAGGACACAGACGCATTGCAGGGGAGAGATGGCTGTGAACACACAGCAGGGAAGACGATCCACAGCCACAAGCTGTAAAGTGTCTGGTCCCAAGGGAGATGCCAGCCACTGCAAGCATACTGTGCTCCAGGTAGGAGAGGGGTTTCCAGGCACTAGTTAACCCCCCACGTGTGTATGCCTGCCTTTCCCCATATTACGACATGGTCCTGTCACATGCAGCACTGTCCTAACATACACAGTCACAAAATGAGACAGGTTACATCCTTCCACAAGATCAGTACAGTATAGCTTGATATACTATGTGGTAAAGTGAACATTTTGAAAAGACCTCCATATAGGAATATAAGTTGTTCTAGCACAGCCCACTTTAAAACTGTAAGAGATGAGGAATGAATACAACAGGTTTCTCTCCTTAAACAAACTAATGAGGCTTTACCATGTGTTTGGACAAAAATAGTGAATGAAAGGTCAAATTTTTAATAATAATATGGATTTAAGAATGTTTTTATCTAGAGGTGCTTCCTGACACATGATTTTGACAGAAGCCTTAACTCAATACTTTGTTCTGTTGGAGAAACCTGCTCCTTCTATTAGTAACTTAGGGGGATATTTAATTCAGCGCAATGTGTTTCTGGAACTGTCTGCAGAGACACATCGACGCAATGCTCAGGCTGCAATCTTGGCTCATTTTTTCCTTGCTCCCCATAGAGGTGTGCAGAAAGTTGAGCAGAAATTCCTTACCATAATTGTCGGCAATTTGTGCAGCCAGGCATCATGCCTTCTAGCTTGCTTCCATTCTATTTTTCATATAATGACACTGCCCAGATTGCATGCAGCACTATCCTCATTAATTCAGTCATACCAGGGGTCATACCAGGGGACAGATCACTACTTCCACAAAATCAAGACGTAATCTTCTTAAATAATCAGGGCTTCTATGGACATTGCAATGAATTGTTCTTAAATACTTAAAAACTGGGGACGAGCAGGAGAAAACACACCTTTAAAAAACATTTATGAATACAGCACTTCTAAACATCAACCTTTGACACTCAAGCCTGTCTGGTATTCATTCAAATATTTTTTTCTGTAACAAGTATTTTGAATTGTTGGGCTTCGTTCCCGATAGTAATATATGCAGGCTCTTTTGTGAAGGCTGGCATGCCTTTACTATTATACAGTGACCCTCATTTGTTACATTGTGATTTTACAGGCAAGGCTGAATAAAGCTCTAAGTTTTCTAGCTGATATGTCTGATCGTACTTTATTGTGTAAACTGAAATTACTTTGACCTACTAACACCAAGTTTCACAATTAGTATCAATATTATAGGCAAACAAATTAAAATAAAGCTTAAAAAGCAACAGATAACTATTTTCAATTTGCCATAAAGTTCTCTCACTGTCTCTTATATCTCTATCAACACCATAAACGGTGAACAGTTTTTTAATATAGTCAACGTTTTTCTCTGGGCTTTCTTCCAACTATAACTTCAATATAAAAGGTGCTCAAAGCTTAGAAAATGAGCATCACATTTTGTTTTATAAAACAAAATATTTCATTCATTGTCTTGTAATCAGTGTATATCTTCCATCAAGCTGGTGCCATTTGTAGCAGTGTCCTCATCTGAACCTGACACGTTACCTATTATGTAGAGAACTGGAGATGTGGCCGGCTAATAACGCTGTTTTCGATAAACATTGCTCCTGTAGTGTGTCATTATGATACATTTTCATGGCACAAACTGCATTTTGTGTGTAAGAAGCCATTCATGGTTTATCAACTTGCATTTGCTGTGCAGAGCTGTTTGTCAATTGTACAAAATAAACACTATGAATAACTATGTGTGGGTTTTAATCTAATCCAGAGCTGATGGGGTATTAATTTATGTTACAAATTCTACATTTTCTACAGCAAGCAGACACTGCTTATCTGCTCACTATAATTAGGAATAACTATACAGATGGAGGGCTACTAATTTAGATAGATGGTGCAATACGGCAGTGAAGCAGAGGCAGTAGATTATGCACACTAAACCCACCCTCGCCATAGTGTTACAATGGCAGTGTTGTGCTATTAGTGTTGGGCTAATCAAGCACACCAAGAGGAAGATGCTTGTTTTTGCTATTTGTCTAAAATATTAGCACGGTACACTGTATGCTGCTAACAAAAATTTGTAATTGTAAATGTCCATCATTAGTAGTAATATTCTATAAATCCACTACTTACACAATTTTTGACTGGTGTCACATAGATGTTTCTGATTTGCAGGTTTGTCCATCCAGAAAGATGTATTTTTCTGAACTCCCATAATGACCTCTAACTTTCAGTGGAAGATACTGTTTCTCTTTGTCACAAAAAGCACCTCCGAGAGCTTTAGTTGATAAATGCTGCATGCACTTCGAGGATTGATGAAAGGAGTTTTAAAACAAGAGCTTACAAAAAAAAATAAGCCTATATAATGCTGGTCAAAACTGCACAGGGCACTTATAAAGATATTTTGCTTTTCTGTGGTGAGGCAACAATGACCCCAGTGCTGTGAAGCAGCAATGCTAAGCGCTGTGCCATCAGGTTTGTGGAGTTTTTCCTCTCACAGTTCAAAAATATACTCTTAGTTTAATAGGCCTCTTCCACAATGGACTCTAGCATGTGTTTGTGGGTTTATTGTAGGAAATTTAGAATGTAAGCTCCAATGGGGCAGGAACTGATGAGAATGATTGCATATTCTCTGTACAGATATGAGTAACTCGTTTGAAGCTATATAATTAAATAATAATAAGCAATTGTGCAAAAAAATCTACACTGAGGCAACTAGACCATAGGGGGCATATTTAATTAAACTTAGAGTGCCTCCAGAATGGACCCGAAGGCACTTTGCCTTACTGCAAAATCGTGAATCCCCCCCCCCCCCATTGGGTTGTAAAAGAAAATATGTGATGTAGCGGTACCGTAACCAAACAAATGTGCATCCGCTATGTTCAGCCTTAATTGAATATGCCCCATGATGCTTTGTTAATTTGTCCTTACCTACTACTGTCCATTATCTAAGCTTTCATCATCATCATCACCATTTATTTATGTAGCGCCACTGAGAACTCATTCACATCAGTCCCTGCACCATTGGAGCTTACAGTCTAAATTCCCTAATATACACACACACACTCACACACACACACACACACACACACACACACACACAGAGAGAGACTAGGGTCAATTTTTGATAGCAGCCAATTAACCTACTAGTATGTTTTTGGAGTGTGGGAGGAAACCGGAGCGCCTGGAGGAAATCCACGCAAACACGGGGAGAACATACAAACTCCACACAGATAAGGCCATGGTCGGGAATTGAACTCATGACCCCTGTGCTGTGAGGCAGAAGTGCTAACCACTTTGCCACCATGCTGCCCAAAACATGCTTTCCCCTCAAAACACATTTTCTCTTCTCTTTAATGCCTAACTTATTTTTATTAAGTAGTAATTATTAACTTCTCTAGATATGCAACAACCTCTAAGGTATTTGTAGATGGGTGGTTCTTTGTTATGACTGCATTCATTTGTGCATACTCAGTACAACTTCTCAATCATTTACGGAGCGATACTTTCGCGCTTTTTCGGAATCGAAAACAAGGCAAAACGTCATTGTTACGTCGTCGGATCTCGGATCTCGCGAGTCTTGAAATCTATAAATACTGCCCTCTACGGCGATCTAGCGCCATTTGAAAGAGAGACACAGAAGGGGTAGCACACTGTGTAAAGCAGTTGGTCAGCCAAATAGATAGAATTGAAAGAGGAGGGGGTAGCAGTGTTCAACAAAGTCTACAGTGACATTCAGGAAAGCTCCATTGCTAATTCTCATTGCAGAAAAATACATATACTAGTGCTGTCAGGGTTGGTGTAATTCTGCAGTCAAATTCTACTGTGTTATATAGGTAACACACAACGAGGAGAGCTCCATTAGTAATTCTCATTGCAGAAAAATACAAATAATAGTGCTGGCAGGGTTGGTGTAATTCTGCAGTCAAATTCTACTGTGTTATATAGATAACACACAAAGAGAAGAGATTCATTGCTTCAATGCTAATTGTCACTGCTGAAATACAAATACTTGGCCTTGCAGACTTTTCTTCTGAATTTGCAGTCAAAGTGTATGGTGTTATCAAAATGGATTCACAGAAGAGCAGGAGCACCAAGCAGCTGCTGCCACCAGTCATGATGATAGTAATCCCTGTGCGTCATCTGATAAAGCCTATGTAAAAGTACAAACTGTTTTTAAGTCAGGGAAACAAAAATGTAAAACAGCACCTTTTACCTTGGTCAAAAAAAAAATCTGTAATCCAGGCAAAGTTATCTGCAGAAAAAAATAAATTTGCCAACATGCCTTTCTACACACGCAGTGGCAAAGAAAGAATGAAGCCTATGCCTTTCCTTTATGAGTGCGAGTTCTGCAACTGTTACTGAGGCATCTTCTTGTATTGTCAGTCGTGACCAGAAAAGACCTTGTCATTCAGACTCCAATAGTGGTGCCCAAATACTTTTACGTGTAAAAGCCGAGCTGGACGAAAACAGTAAGGCATTAGAGGAAAATGTATGTTCAGATTCAGAAATTATACAAATCCCTGAGAGTCCATCCACGAGTGCTATGTGTAACCGTGACCATTCTGATAGTGTACCCATAAAAAAGGCCCCTTTCAGCATTTCTGCAGATGTGTGCCTGAACAGCCCAAGTGTAGCCAGTGATACACCAATTGAGGATGCCACTTTGGAATTGGACTTCTGTAATGGTGGATTCCATTGGTGATGAATTAATAATGTGTGAGGATGATGTACACACTGATGAGGGTGAGGATGATGACAACAACATCTTGCCACAGTAGAGTTAATTAACAGCACTGTTACCTTACGTACCTTAAGCCCATTGTTACTTTGTTTTGTGGGGGCCCAAACAAACCAATCACTTCAGCCACAAGGAGTGGCACTTTTGTGGCTGAAGTGCTTGGTTAAAGTGTGCATGTCCTATTTAAGATCCAACATAAGTTTGGGTGGGAGAGCCCAAGGACAATTCCATCTTGCACAACTTTTCTTTTCTGCCACTGCTGTGTGCCAATGTGTCCCTGATGTGCCAGGAACTGCAGTGTGTTTGAGTCATTGCTCTGTCGTTTAGCGTCCAGCCAGGTTGCTGCAGTATTTGTCCGAAAGAGTATGAAAATAATAATGTGACCTGTGAGGTGATCAAAATTGACAGCAAATGACTTGACATTAGTGTTATTGAGATTAATAATAATGTAGGATCAAAAATAGAGCAAAATTATGTGATTATAGCATATGTTTTAGCAATTTTTCTAAAAAAATACAGATCCAAGACCCAAACCAAATCACACGAGGGTGGTTTTGCCAAAACCAAAACCTGAAGCTAATCTAGATCCAAAACCAAAACCTAAACCACTTCACTGGGGTCAGTGAGCATCTCTACTTATAACACAGGAAGGAGACACTCCTAAAAGTGAATTATTTTGGGAAATCTACAACTCTTTGGAAGTTTTTGTTTTTGCTGATTATTATGTGGCTAATCTTCATTTACTTATTTTTAGACTTAATGGTGTTAAAACCTTAACATAGTTGACTAGTATTGTAACAGAGGTGTTTTCAACTCTAAGCTGTAGGCAAAAACTGTCAAGAATAAATGTTGTCACGTAGATTTTTAATGTCACATTAAAAGTTTTAAACTCAAATCTTCTTTGGTTGTGAGGGAACTTTTTACAACCAATAAAATGTAGCATCTGTCTTATTTCTAGCTAGTATTAAAGAAAACTTTTCCCCTACCAGCTGCAAACTCTTTAATTGCAATTAGGTGCAAAAAGTGATAGACATGTTTTTATCATAATGAATCCCTATATGATGTCTACTGAACAACAGTGTTCATAAAACTTTTTTTTAAGTTTTATTTTGATAGTGCAGATGTACCTTAGCATATTTCACCCATTTTTAAAATGCAAAATAAAATACCATCAATTATCAGTGAATGGAAATTGCCATTCACAGAGCTTTTAGATGTTCTACAACTAAAATATTATATTATGCCTAATGGCACAAAAATGACTATATCTACAATAGACTTTTTTTGTGCTTTCTAATAGCAGCAATAAGTATACAATTGAAAGCTATAGTTTTGTCCTAACTGCTTTATGATTAGTGGTTATAGTTCCACAAACCAGAAAAGAGCCAATTCATGTCTAAAACATAAATGAATACCCTTCAGAATGTAAAAAAAAAAAAAAGCAGGCAAGCAAACTAATATGCTATTTGAGTTTTTGGGCACTGTTGCCAGCAAATCTACATATTATTGTACTTTTCATAAGCTGTAGAATCTCTGACAATTCAATACATTTCTTGTATTATATTTACATTTTTTTATAGCTTATAGATATTTAGTTACATTTCAGTAAAGTTCATAAGTAATTTAAATTGTATCTGTCTCTGTACATACATTGAGAGGAATCACCTCTTTCATACAAGAGTCACCTCTTTCATACATAGGCGTTTTTATTTACTAAATGGCGGGATTGAAAAAGTGGAGATGTTGCCTATAGCAACCAATCAGATTCTAGCTGTCATTTTGTAGACTGTAATAAATAAATGATAACTAACATCAGATTGGTTGCTTTAGGCAACATCTCCACTATTTCAAACCCGCAGTTTAGGAAATTTACACCAAGGAGTCTCTTTTTATTTATTGTCTGTTGATCACTCAAAAAAGAAACACATATTTATCTGCATAAAAGTATTAGGTGCATATTTGTACTTATGGTATCCCTTTACACTAAGACATCCGATACAAGTCATATACTATTCTTATCGGCCCAACAGCTATTCAGAAAGGAATAACAATGCTTCTTTTTCAACTGTTTGCCCAACTTTAATTAAGTAAAGAAAAAATAATTTGTTAAATGTCCTCTATTGTGTCTGGAAATTACTGTGCACTCGAGGATTGTTAATTGATCCCTCATTTGAAGCTGTAGCTTTTCTAGTTTCCTAAGTGTTATACTTTCCCCACCTTTTTTTTGCCTGTGTGATCTTTAAGATGCACTCATCTCATTTTGGAGAACAAAAACACCGAAAATTGATAGTAGCGTAAGGGGTACCAGTAAAAAAATATACAAGGACAATCCATACAAATGGGATACAATTCTTATCAAAATACCTGCTGCTATTCAGAATTCCATCTGTTTGCCCAACATGTGATTTTCGGCTATTGTAGTTTTGGTTTATAAAGAAAGCAATGAAATTTTCTGAAAATGCGAAGTCTTTTGAAAAAACAAGGTATGATTTGTGGGGGTAAATCCAAGAAAAAGTACTGATAATGAAGTCGGATTGTGATACCCCAAAAGTGCCAAAATAGGCTCAGCACAGGGGTGAAAAGATGATTGAAGGTTTAAACATAGGGTTAAGTCTTGCAGAGACCTACATTGTGTAATCGTGCTTGATTGGGGGTTTTGTTGTCATTAATTGGTTCACAATCTGTTAATTCAGGTTACTAATTCACTCAAACCGTGCCAGTTTCAGAACTAGAACTTGCGCCAGATCTCCCAGTCTGACATATCCCATGACAATATTCTAAGAATTAATGGCTGTCTTGTTTACAGGATCCTAACAGCCACATACCTTACTATGACTTTATCGCTAGCACTCAGAGAATGTAGAATTTTAGTTTAACAAGGCCCAACCTTTAATGCTAATTGTTAAATTTGACCCAAGTCTTATATATGCATTAACTGAGCTTTTCTGTATGATTTTATTTTTATCATAAAGACTGCATAAAAGACAGTATATAACAAATGTGGTAGAGCATATGTGTGATCTAACGCATTCGATGGATGGTAGTCAGTTGTCACCTCCAGGGATTTTCTCTGCTTTGATTCTATGTTCTCCTACTGCTCCATTTTTTTTTGTTTTCAGCCTCATTTTTCTTACTTGAAATAATCATCTTGCCACCGAATGATGAAATACTCAAAATACATTATATGGTTGTAAGAATAAATTTACATGAAAATATTGTTGCCTTTTGCTTTTTAACCCTTCCACTGTCACTGGGTTTTCCCCACCCCTGTACTGAGCCTATTTTAGCACTTTTGGGCTAATCACACTTCAAACTGAATATTGGTAATTTGTCTTGCAATTCATACCTTGTTCTTTTCAGACAATTTTGGATTTTCATAAAATTCCATTGGTTTCTTTACAACCCAAAGCTAAAACGCACAGTAGTTCCTGGTAAATGTCACATTTTATGGTAGTAGAAGTAGCACAATTTTAGCTTATTTGCTAAAAAATAGTTGGATTAAAAAGAAGATATTGATATATATTTCTGAATAGCTGCAAATCTCCTGATAAGAATGATAACCTATTTATATTGATTTACCTAAAGGGCTGAGTACAAATATGCACCTTCAACTTTAATTTACATAAATGTAATGTGTTTCCTTGTCTGGTGATCACTAATGATCACCTGGCAATAAATGATCAGGGATCCTTTAGTTGAAATAGGGGATTCCCCTTAGTAATTACAGATAGGAGGTAGAAATATACTTTCTAAAAGAGCAGCCCCTTTATATAAATATTATGATCGCCATGTAAGAAATAAAAACTGGCACTTTAATTAAAAAGTAGGGACTTCACTCTCTTTGAAACAAGGTGGTGGAGCTGTATCATGGTACTAAAAGCACCCCTATTAGTTAAAACAATGTTAAAACAAAAAGAAATGCACTCTAATTTGAAAGAGAGAAGTCTCAATTTTCTTTTAATTTTATTAATTTTCAAGAGATATGCAAATAGTCAAGGTTGGAATAGGAGAGACAGAAGGAGGGGGCACAGTGAGAGAAGGATTGGTAAGGAGAGGTTACCGTTTGAATACATATAATTGAAAGGTTAACATGGTCAATAAAAGAAATACAATGTTGTTTCAACACAGCAAATAAGCATCAAGAGTTATTGAGTTAAATGTGTGCTCTTTTTTTCACTGAGTGGCTTCAAGGAGGGGTATAGAGTCTTGTTTGCCATCTCTGAACATCTGCATGTCTCCTGCATGAAGAGTAGATTGGATATCAAATGGGACCATGATTGGGTATTGGTGAGTGGTAGCTAGCTCTTTGGCTAGATCTAGGACAAAAGAAGGCTATTACCCTAAACGAGTGATAGCAGAGTTGGGTGAAAGAGGAAAGGATAGGTATGGGGGCGGATGTTCTGCTTGACTTGTTCAAATTATTGGCCAAGGGTCGCCTAGACAACATTAGAGTTTACTGGTTGATGCAGATAGAATATTTATTTGCAAATTCCATGAAGTCCATGAGACTGTTAATCTGTTTGGGGTATTATGCAACAGGCTTGTTATATAATCCATTCGGAAAACTACCCCTATTATATTAATAACTGGAGGTGAATGTGACCCATAGAAGGGCATACATGAACAAAATGTTAGGGTAGCTTATTTGGTCATCCATACCCAATGTGACCTTGGGGTGTGCCACAGTACACACTGCGCCAAATGTGGCAAGTAATAATATTTTAATATATCTGGGACATCCAGGCACCCTCGCTAGAGTGTCTATGTAAAAGGTGCATCCATACTCTGGGGCACCTGGCTGACCAGATAGTTTAGAGATCAATCTCTGAAGGTTCCTAAAAACTTTTGTGGGGATTTGTATTGTCAGGGTTTGAAACAGATAAAGTAAATTCATCTTAATCACTGACATTCATACCATTCACAATATACATAGTCTATTCCATTATAATAGATCCGTTTTTAACTTGCTAAGAAGTGTTGGATGGTTAGCTGCATATAATTGAGGATGTTTCCTAATAAGGCATATGCCAAGATATTTAATCGCATTTGTCTGCCATATAAATTTAACACTGTTCTTCAGGGGCATAATATAACTTTACCCAATCAGATCGCCAAGATTTTCAGATTCACATTGAGGGTGGAGATTGGACTGTAGTTACCATAGAAGTCAGGGTCCTGTTCTAGATTTGGGTTCACCACAATCTTCACTTTGGTGGTGGAAACTTCCAATTTTGTGCCCTGAAGGATGGAATCAAGTAGGGCAACTATGCTAGGGTTGAGTTATTTGTTACATCATTTATAATAAAGCTCTTTGAACCTGTCTCACCTCAGTGTTGCCAACCTACACGTTTCCTTGATAGCAGTTTAAGTTTCTCTGTCAAAATCTCCTCACTGAGACATGTGACCTGGTCTACTGTCAGACCTAATACGCTAAATGAGTACAAAAAATCATTGAGATTGTAGTCCTACTCGCTGTTGTTTAGTTCATGGAATAGACCATTGGCGGATGCATAGGAGGGCGATTGGGGGATTTTCTGGCATGGTCCACTAGAAAAAGATTGATCCAAGAATGACAATTGTATGGAGCCAAAAAGTGCGTGTATTACTTGTATGCTGGGTGGATAGCTCTCCGTGCAACTCTCTCTATACTCTTATATAGACTATGGATCTTTTTTAGCTTAATGAGTTGGAGAGTTGTGAGTTGGAACCTGCGGAATTTTGATAATTCTGTGTGGGGCCCTAAACTGTATTAGTATCTGCCCCCACAATTATCTGTCCATGGGAGATCTGAGTCAGCTGTTGAAAAAGCTGGTTAAAGAAGGAACTACACCCCACATTCTTGGCATAACCAATATTATGAGAGTGTGGCCATGCTTGTCTATTATAATTGCATACCAAAAAATTTATATAACCCTACTTCAAGCTATACTCTGTGTTTAAAACAGGGTATGTTAGTTCCACATATTGCTATACATGTTAAGCTAAGCAACTCATGCCACAGTCTTCCACTTCTGGCCAGTATTACACTAAATATAAACATTAATTCTATCTGAATTTTAAATGATAATTGAGTTTTCCTGCACACAGTTTTTATATGCAAGTACTCCCCAAGCAACAGCAACTATTAAACACCAACACAAGTTGTATAGGGAAGTGAGCTACAATAAAAGTCAGGTTACAAAAAAAGAATATAAATTATTGTGGTCTATAATTACATACCATCCCTGTCAAGCTATTAAAGAGGATTCTACAGCGGTAGTCTGTAGTGCAGCAGTATGTCTACGTCACTGCACTTCGTGTCCATTGTGGGCTAATATGCATGAATCTTAGAGGTTAGTCTGGGTTGAAAATGTTTAAAGGTTTAAAGTGTGTCTCTTGGAACAGAAAACGCATTACCTGTTTTTTACTGTAGGGCAAAAGTGTGTTTAGTAGGAGCATTGAGGCCATTTACATTAAGAGTAATTAGCGTAAGGTTCATGGTGGGTCATATCTCTGAGAATGGGTGCTATGTGAGAAAAGCAGAATGACCCACTGTAAGAAGGGGTAGGGGAGATCTGAGGCTTTTTCAGCAACGAGTGTATACCATCTCAACCCATGGGGTACAATTTGGGGTAGGAACAGGAATTGTGTGTGTTAACTGGTACCAGTAATGAATATGAGGCATTGACAGTGTGCCCTTGTTAGAGGGGTGAATGACCTGGAAAGGTCACAATTAAAGTAATCTCTTTGTTTAAGAAGTTAGATTGAACATGGGGATTACCAAGGACTAAGTACAAAGCTCAATCGCACCATTATACTCAGAGCTCCCTTTCCCTCTTATTTTATTTTATTGTAAAAAAATAATATTTAAATAAATATAAAAGAAAAAAAAGGATCAAAGTGGACAATGGTGCTATGGGCTTTCTTGTAACCCTAAATTGCAGGACAAGTGGATCACATTCTTCACAGTTTTGGAGTGCTTATAGTGTCCCACTTGCCCATAGATGTCAAGGGATAATAAAAGATATTTACATATCTTATCTTTTTAGATTTTTTTTTTTCAACTTGCTAAAGTCTTTGTTACAGTGAATGACCAATATCCTGGAATGCTGAAATCTACTGTGCTGTCTCCAGGAAGTAAAATAGAGATGACTTAATGTGTCAGATTAATCACCTAAAAGCTCTTCATCTGTAATGAGTCAAGAGAAATCACAATTTAGCTGCTCTCTGCAGGGTAGTCCTACAATTAATTGTGTTTTAGTCCACACTATCAGAAAAAAGTGTTAATGACAAATGTTAAGGTGATGCTAAGAATTATAAAATATAATATAATTTTAGTACTGTAATTATTTTTTATTACCTGACATTATTTTGTTGCCTTTTTAATGCAACTTTATCAGTGTAGGGGAAACTGGCTGATCTTCAAAGCAGAAAAAGTAACAAAAACCATGTATTTTAATATTTTTTAAAATATTTGTCCTTCGCCTTCTGAACAACCATGTGGTCACCCAAAGTGTTCTGATTTTTTTACATTGGAGGGCAACTATGGAATTCAAAAATCTGCCTGTTGGTTGTGTCCACTTTACTGTCCAAGCATTTATACACATGTTCTGAGTGATGTAGGCTGCAAATTAATAGTTCTGTAAACATATCCTTAAATATATTATGCTCTTTACATGCCATTGTTACCATTGTTTAGGCAAAGAAGGCTTTTGCACTTTGGAAATGAATTCCTCTCAGGGGTGGACTGGTTTGGGTGGCAGAGGGGTATTTGCCCCCAGGGGCAACTTCCGGCTTAATAGTACAATTCACGGCTTTTAAGGCCACATCACTCTTTACTCATTATGCAGCACTGAAAACATGAAAAAGTAGAGTGTCCATAGATATGATAGCATACAATTCATTAGTTATTAGTGTTTGTTCCCTAGGATATCTCACAGGAAAACTTCCCTGGTGGCATGTGTTTGTTCCTTAAGACATGCAACTGCCCTATGTCCAGAGAACAGAAACTTAATTACAATACCATAGCCTGTGTATAGTACATCTAAAACACACAATGGATAAAAATGTCAAATTTGGCTTTAATCTTATGTAAATGTACATGTTTTTATTTAGAAATGATTTATTCAATTTATTATATTTCTCCAGTCTGAACTGCCTTGGAGACCCATATATTAGAAACAGAAGATTAAGTTATCTGATATTTTTTTTGCCCATAAGATCCAATCTGGGGTGTCAGATACTGTAAATGTACTATAGAAAGCTATCCCAACTATGTGGCTCAAATAGAGTTGTACATATGTGTGTTTTATTTGTGCAACATACTGTGAAAGCACACCAAAAATGCATATGCATACGTCCCTAGTTTGTCAAATCTTGTGACCTGTTACTACTGGAGAGATGGATGGGGGGGAAAGGAAATGGTGGGTGAGTGTATGCCAAGTACAGTACAGGCATGTTCACATAACTGCAGCTGAAGTAGACCTGGAAGCAAATGCATTAATACTTATCAGGTGCCGATCTCTTGCGGGTGCTGGAGGACTCGTGCAACAATACGCAATGATGATGACCATGGTCAACAACACTATCCAGCCACTTACGATTGGCTGATTGTAGACTGGCCTCAACAGTAGATAGTATGGCATTACTTAGTCATGACCGCATTACTTAGTTTAACATTATCATTTGGACTGTGGCAGCAAAGAATATTGCCATTTGATTATTTTAATAGGAAAATAACAGATGTTTGTTTTAAATTAATTTCACTTAATCTATTTGAATTTCCTTTGTATTTGTAGTTTATTATATTTTATTTGGTAAATACAACCTTTGCATTTATTAATAACATATTTGAGACAAAATTCACTCTTGTGCATAAGATACATTAGTCATTATTATACTATATACCAAAGTGGGATAATACCACTTTCAAATGTAAACTTCAATGATATAGATATCCAGAAAGAAAATAAAGTAACTGTCATTGGAAAACTGGGACACCTGGGAGCCCTATAATTGGCAAATATGGTTTCACATTCCTCACCCTCTGGCCTACCCACCTTATCTTCCTCCCATCAAATTCTGCACCTTTCTCTCCTTCCCCCACTTGTATTTGGCTCTATCCCATCTCACCTCCTTTGTTCCATTTCTGCTGATGCCTGCTCCAAAATTGCCCACTCCATGAATTTTTCCCTTCCCCCTGGCTCCATTCCCTCCTCCCTCAAACACATAATTGTCTCCCTCTTACTTAAAAAACCTTCTCTTGACCCTATGTTCTCTCTAAATATCACCCTCTCTCCTTCCATTTACCTCAACACTTCTTTAGCGGTCTGTCTTCAGCTGCCTCACCACCTTCCTCTCCTCCCATTCTCTCCTTCAGTATGATTTTGATCTCTTCACTTCACAGAAACTGCCCTTATCAAGGTCACTAATGATATCCTTAATGCTAAACTTAAGGTTCATTTCTCCCTATTTATTTTTCTTGACCTCTCTGTGGCATTCACCCCAATTGACCACTCTCTCCTCTTGCAAACCAACGATTCCTATTGATCCTAAGAACTTATCATGGTTTTCATACTACCTCACTGGCTCCATCTCTGTCTTTACCACTCTCCACATCCCCTCCTCTTCCCTTGCCTGTCTGCATCCCCCAAGTTTAGGTTCTTGGGACCCTGCTCTTTTCCCTATACACTTCTTCCCTCAGTCATCCTCAGACATCTTATCAGTTCCTTCTGTATCCACCCTTTTGCCAACGACACCCAAATTTACTTCTGCTCCGTTAACTATCCATTAACCGATCGGCGACCACCTTTAGGATGTAACAGCGTTTTCTTAAACTGTACATGTCTAAAAGAGAAATCATTGTCTTCCACCGTCCAAGGTCTCATCACCATTCTGATAACCGTATCACCCAATCCTTAGTCCCTCAAGTTCGTTGCCTGGGTGTAATCCTTAACACCTCCCTCTGCTTCATCCCCCACATTCAGTCCCTCTCCAAATTCTATTTCTTCAATCATAATAAAATATCCACAATCAGGCCATGGCTCACCATGGAAGCTTATAAAACTCTCATCCACTCTTGTTATTTCTTGCCATGACTACTGTAACCCTGTGACCTTACACTGCCTGACTAATTTTCCTCTTTCACTGCTCTACTTCTGCCACTTCTTTCTACTAGTCTCTACATTAGCTCCCTGTCTACTACAGAATCCAATGCAAGCTCCTCACCCCTGCCTACAACTCCTTAGCCACTTGTACATCTTCAAATTTTCTACACATATTCCCTCCTGCTCTTTACTCTACTAGTCACTATCAAATCCTCTATAGAATATGAACTCTGGTGAGCAGGACACTCTTTCCTATTGTTTTCTGTAAATAAATATGTAATGTTGCCTGCTCACTAGACACCTTTCGGACAATTCCCTCCTTGACCCTCTCCAATCTGGCTTCCGCTTCCTCCACTCCACTGAAACAGCCCTGGCTAAAGTTACGAACGACCCTCTCTCAACCAAATCTAAGGGTCACTTCTACTTGCTCCGTGGCCTTCGACACTTTGACCACTCCCTTCTGTTGCAAACCCTCCTCTCTCTCGGTCTCTCTGGCACTGTCCTCACTTGGTTCTCCTCTTACCTCGCCAACCACTCCTTTTCTGTATCCATTTCTGGTCCTCCCCCCCCATCACCCTTCCTGTAGGAGTTCCTAAGGGCTCGGTTCTTGGCCCTCTACTCTTCTCGCTGTACACTACCTCCCTGGGTGATCTTATCACCTATTTCGGTCTCCAATATCATCTGTACACTGACGACATTCAACTCTACATTTTCTCTCCTGATCTCACCCCTCCCTTCTCTCTTGTGTATCTGACTGTCTTTCCGCCACATCTTCTTGGATGTCTTCACGTTTTCTCAAAATCAACATTGCCAAAACTTAACTCATCGTCTTCCCTCCTTCTAGATCTTGATCTCTCTATCACTGTCAACACCACCATCTCACCTGTTCCCCAACTCCACTGCTTGGGCATCACCCTCCACTCCTCCCTCTCTTTTACCCCCACATTCAATCTCTCCCAATTCTGTCGCTTCCAACTCTGTAATATCGCCCGCATCCGGCCCTTCCTTTCCCAGGATGCAACCAAAAACATCATCTATGCTCTCATAATTTCCCGTATTGACTACTGTAACCTTCTTCTCACTGGCCTTCCCTTCTCCCACCTCGCCCCCTCAGTTCTATACTCAACGTGGCTGCAAGACTCTTTCTCTCCCGCCGCTCCTCTTTGCTTCACCCTTCACTGGCTCCCCTTCCCCTACAGAATCCTTTTCAAACTCCTCACACTTACCTACAAGGCCCTCTCTCACTCCACTGCCCCTTACAGTTTTAAACTCCTCTCCATTCACACTCCATCCCGTTCACTGCTGTCGGCCAATGACCCTCACCTCTCCTCCAACCCTAATCAGCTCATCCCACTCCAGAATCCAAAACTTCTCCCGCGTTGCACCTCTTCATTGGAACGACCTCCATCGCACCATTCACCTGTACCCTAATTTGGGCTCCTTCAAATGGGTGCTCAAAACTCATCTTTTCCTCAAAGACTTCCAGCCATCCACCTATTCTTCTATCCATACTTGATTACTTGATACTTGATTATCTTACCATCTCTCTCCCCCTCTCCTGTGCTTGATCCCCTTCTCTAACTCCCTTTGTGCCTCCTGTCTGTTTACCCAATCTCTAGGATGTAAGCTCTTATGAGCAGGGCTCCCTTCCCTCTTGTTTGTCTACCTATTCTTCTGTTCCTAAGTCACTATGCAAGCTATGTTTGTAGTGTTTGAAGTCCTGGTAGTATTTGTATAATGTTCTGTACTGTATCTACCCTTTATGGTCTTATGTCTATCTCTGTACGGTGCTGTGGAAATTTTGTGGGTTGTAATTATGTAATTATATAATTTTGTTGTTTGTATTTCTGTAATTATGAGGACCCATTGTTGTGCCTTATAAACTAAATATAATAATAATAATAATAATAATAATTTATATGACACAGTAGTCATAAATTTGGAAAAGCACAGAAAAGTACAAATTATCAGTTTTTTCTTGGTCTGTAAACTTCCACAAAATTAACTACTCTTCTGTTCTTGACAATCTGAATAAAATCAAGACTGTTCATCTCAATCCTGGAGAGCCACTGGCCAGACCGAGATTAAGGATCCAATTAAGAGACAATCAATCAATTAACTTTTATGTATGATGACTTGTAAATATGTTGCAGTCTGTGATGTAGGTAAATTGGCCCGTCAATAACCCCCGAGGATACAAATAGGACAGCACTAAATTCAATATTTAGTTAGGTAATTCAATAAAGCCTTTGTCTAGTGTAAACTCCAAGTAATTCAGCCTGGTTTGTTTACATCAAAGAAGAGCAAACTTCTGAATTTTTTTTTAATGAGTGTTAGTTTATTTAGGACATAAAATATTTTGCATATATCTAGTTAATATCAAACAATTAAAAGTTTTCCCATACTACTTTCTTGAATACATGTATCTGTCTTGCTTTATAAAATGAAGAGATAATTTAGGACAAATATATATATATATAAAGTTTTTCAGTTGTAGAAATAAAATATTAAAATTGACCTGTCACCAGGTATACAATGTAGTAAACACAACAAAGGTGATTCTCCTAGAACAATATTCACTATGGAGAGAGCATTTTCTGCAATGTGCTATGCATACAGTCATGGCCAAAAGTTTTGAGAATGACACAATGACTCCATGGGATTAACGTCTGGGAAGTTTCCTTGCAGTGGACCCAAAATTTTGATGTTTTGATCCCCGAGCCACTTAGTTATCACTTTTGCCTTATGGCAAGGTGTATGCTGGAAAAGGCATTGTTCATCACCGAACTGTTCTTAGTTGGTTGGGAGAAGTTGCTTTTGGAGAAGGTTTTGGTACCATTCTATATTCATGGCTGTGTTCATAGGCAAAATTGTGAGTGAGCCCACTCCCTTGGCTGACAAGCAAGCCCACACATGAATGGTCTCAGGATGCTTTATTGTTGTCATGACACAGGACTGATGGTAGCGCTCACCTTTCCTTCCCCGTAAAAGGGTTTTTCCAGATGCCGCAAACAATCTAAAAGGGGATTTATCAGAGAAAATTACTTTACCCCAGTATCAGCAGTCCAATCCCTGTACCTTTTGCAGAAAATCAATCTGACCCTGATGATTTTCCTGAAGAGAAGTGGCTTATTTGCTGGCCTTCTTGACACCAGGCCATCCTCCAAAAGTATTCGCCTCACTGTGCGTGCAGATGCACTCACACCTGCCTGCTGCCGTTTCTGAGCAAGCTCTGCACTAGTGGTGCCCCGATCCCACAGCCGAATCAACTGTAAGAGACGATCCTGGCACTTGCTGGATGTTCTTGAGTGCCCTGTAGTATTCTTCACAACTATTGAATCTCTCTCCTTGAAGTTCTTGATGATCCGATAAATGATTGATTTTTATGCAATCTTACTAGCAGCAATATCCTTGCCTGTGAAGCCCTTTTTGTGCAACACAATTATGAATGAACATGTTTCCTTGCAGATAACTATGGTTAACAGAGGAAGAACATTGATTTCAAGCACCACCCTCCTTTTAAAGCTTCCAGTCTGTTATTCCTACCTCAATCAGCTTGACAGAGTAATCTCCAGCCCTGTCCTCATCAACACTCTCACCTGTGTTAACGAGAGAATCACTGACCTGATGTCAGCTGATCTTTTTGTGGCAGGGCTGAAATGCAGTGGAAATGTTGTTTTTTGGATAAACTTCATTGTCATGGCACAGTGGGACTTTGAAATTAATTGCAATTCATCTGATCACTCTTCATGACATTCTGGAGTATATGCAAATTGCCATCATAAAAACTGAGGCAGCAAACTTTGTGAAAAATAATATTTGTGCTATTCTCAAAACTTTTGGCCATGAATGTACTATGAAAATCTACGCTATGAAACCTTAAAAGTTCTGTTAGTTGGCATGGTTCACGGTATTGTCGCTTGATCTCTTCAAATTGGTAGGTACGCATTTGTGGTAGCATTTCACTTGCTCTGCTCTCCAGGTCATATCTGGAGAACAGTGGTTCAGCGATCAGCTACAAGGGTGTGTCAGGAAAGCTGATTGGTTGAATGCAGATGCTCATCCAATCAGCTTCTCCAACACAAAAAAACTCATTAATAAACCACTAAAAATAAGGACCCAGGCTGTTTATTTGCACAAGTGTGCTTATCAGTCAGCTGATGTGCACTCCTAGTTTCTGGTCTTGGAATGGCACAGTAAAATCAGTCTGTACCTATATTTGCGGGTTTGCTATACTGTCTATCAATATATCAGCCCTACCTTTTTTAACTTTAGAACAACAATCTTCATCAACACTACTCTTTTTTATTTGCTTTATTTCTTAAATTAACCATGAGAATAATTATGCCTTTACTACACTTTTGTGCATTTGAAAGTTTTTATTACATTTAGTTATGCTTGAAAATGTACTTTTCTGCAAAAGGTGCAAAATGCATCCAATCCTCCTAGTGATCATATATAATGAGTTCCAATTATATTAATCTTGGAGAAGGTGGAGAAATCAAGTCATTTTGATGAAAGAAAAAGACAGTGGTCATTAAGGAAATTAATTTTTAATTTTTTTTTTAAAATACACAGCCGTATTCAGCAAGAAGCGGATGTGAAGATACGTGTTGTATTGTATACAGATGTAGATCTCCTCTTCTCTACTATGCAGGACACTGCAGGAGATGTCCAAAAATAAACTCACAAAACAACATACAGAAGAAAAAAAATTGTTCAATTAATTTCACCTCTTGATAATATAGTCATTAATGATAAAACATTAAAAAAAATCCCCATAAAAACATGAGGATGTTCTTAATGTCTACTGTAGATAAAATAATTCTTTACAGTTTGTTTTGATTGCAAACATATGTTAAAGCATGCATACCTTACTGTCATCACTCTCACTTGGCACTAGACCGGTCACTGGAGCAAGAGATATGGCTGAAAAACAAGTACCATAGAGATGCCCAGAGCTTGAATCTGACGCTACTGTCTGTGCTCAAGTTTGGCACACCCTAACTCTACAATGACTATGGACATACACCCCTTTCCCAGCTTGTTGCCTACCTGAAATTGAATTGAAGCTGTTGTAAGTGTTCTATGTGCTTGAAGGTGAATTGGAAGCTGCTGCATTCTCTGGTGTATGGTCCAGTTCTGGATATGAGCAGTAAATTGTGTGCATTATAAACGGCAAATCACCAGTTATGCTCCTTAATGAATGAGGCCCAGTGTCTTTTCCATGCAAAATAAACCATCTTACAAACACCTTCTTATCCTCTTTATCTGAAATAAAGTATCTAATGTTTGCATATGGGTGTAAATGTAGGTGCAAGCAGCAAGATCAGCAATGCCCCAGTTCATTACCTAACTCTTCTCATCGCAAAGTGCAAACACTTTCATCAATAAGCAGACACACTTGGAACCAAAATTATTCATACACAGAAGCAGCATAAGTTGTGATTCCAGTGGCTGTGAGTCAGTGTTAGACTGGCCTAATAGTATAATGGGGAAATCCCTGGTGCACCCAACAGCTGAGGATCTCAACCCCTACCATAAGTCACAACTCTTACGTAACAATGCATCCTGACCATCTTCTCTGCTTCTTTAGACTCGAGACAGCTGAGTCTATGCAAACGCTTGGGCGTGTGGCATACATGGGTATAATAGAAGGCAGTTATACACATCTGGCAGTTATACACATCTGGCAGTTTTGCACATCAGACAGTTTTACACATCAGGCAGTTATACACATCAGGCAGTTACACACATCAGGCAGTTATACACATCAGGCAGTTTTACACATCAGGCAGTTATACACATCAGGCAGTTACACACATCAGGCAGTTATACACAGGGCCGTAACTAGGGCTGTGCGACAGGGGCCACCGCCCAGGGCGCAACGCTGAAAGGGGGCGCAATTTAGGAATATTTTAGGTTAATTTGGTTAAAATTGAGGGCTAGGGGGGCGGCATTTGTCTTTCTCGCCCAGGGCGCTAGAATTCTAAGTTACGGCTCTGGTTATACACATCAGGCAGTTATACACATCAGGCAGTTTTACACATCAGGCAGTTTTACACATCAGGCAGTTACACACATCAGGCAGTTTTACACACATCAGGCAGTTTTACACATTAGTCAGTTATACACATCAGGCAGTTTTACACATGAAGTATTTTTACACATCAAACACTTACACACATCTGTGGGGAGCACGGTGGCTTAGTGGTTAGCACATCTGCCTCACAGCACTAAGGTTATGAGTTTGATTCCTGACCATGGCGTTATCTGTGTGGAGTTTGTATGTTCTACCTGTGTTTGCGTGGGTTTCCTCTGGGTGCTCTGGTTTCCTCCCACACTCCAAAAACATACTAGTAGGCTAATTGGCTGCTATTAAAGTGCCAATAGTCTCTCTCGGACTGTGTGTGTATTAGGGGATTTAGATTGTAAGCTCCAATGCAGGGACTGATGTTAATTATTTCCCTGTACAGTGCTGAGGAATTAGTGGCACTAAATAAATAAATAGATGGTGATAAAGAGGGGAAGGCTGGTTATTGGAAAGTGGACTAGTTAAGTTCTAGCCACGCCCTTAGCTGTCTGAGCATGACCCTCCACATCAGCAGAGCACTATTTCGCTGGCACCTTATATTGCAATTACTCAGTGGGCCGTTTATACCCCAGTCTATCAGTGCTCTGGGTACCTCATGAAAAGATAAAACCAAACCTCATAATTTACCAGGTTCATTTCTTTAAATATTTTTTTAAAATAATCGAACATACAGTTTTTCTTTAAAACTGTTGATATCTTTTGTTTATTATTGGACTTAGAGGTCATTCTGCACATTTTCCACATAGCATTAAATATACCCATTGTTCACACATTGTTAGGTGCTGTCTGTAAGTATGCCAGAGGCACCAGCAAATAGATAATTAAGGTTATATTCCAGTGCTCTTATATTGTTTAATCCTTGCTGACTTCTTAAACATCTTTAAAAGAAAAGCTTTGATATCATGGGAATTGGCATTTCAGAAAAGCTAAGTATTGTATTTTTCAGCTTATGTATACTATTAGGCTTTCATGCTCAATTCTCTAATGTAATATTCTTTTTTTGACCATGATGACCATCTCACTTTGTTGATGGCAGTGAACAACTTTATTTTATTTAACATGACTACAGGTCTAGAGAGGGTAAACATTAACAGTCTTGAGCACAGTTTGCCACAGTTTGCCATCGACACATCATAAAAGAAAACAAGCAAGTGAAAGGAATAGAGATTTCCCATTTTGTTCTTAGAAACTCTATAACAAAGTATTTCAGTATTTATGTTGTGAAGCCTCCCAATGTAAAAATAAGGGAAAGCTGTTTAACCTCATCATCACTGAGCCTGTTCTCATTCCTGTGCTGAGCCTATTTTGGTACTTTTTGGGTTGGTCATTCCAACATCAATATCACTAATTTGTTTATGCAGTACCCAAATTATACCTTGTTTTTTTAGTGTTTCTACTTGAAATGATGCTGCTTATTTTGGTGTTTTTTTGCTAGTTTGCACTGTCTTTAATGAAACACATAAAATATGGAGGAATAATATGGTATCCTAACATGCTGTACCAGTTTGAAAACTAGACAGCCTATCACATCAAATGAGGGTACCCCTGTGTTTATTGATGCCTGAATATGAAAGATCTAAGCACTAAAACATGCCCCTCCCCCATCCCTCAACATTTCTGTAGTATATGTGTCTTTGTCTGTTGATCACCAGATCTTATCTGTAATAACATATCAGCAAGCATTTAAGAGTAAGCTAAACAAGTGTTTTACTGACACATTGGTATATTATAATAAGATTTCTCCAATAGTAATAGAAATATTAGCATCTAGGCTAGAGTTTAGGTCAGGCAATATAAGAACGGGCAGTACAAGCGTAAAGTATCTAAAATAATTAGTTTAGTATTAATATTTGCAGTTTAGTGAAGTCCAGAAGATTGCGCATTTTTACTCATTTGTATATTTGTTCCTTACTGGCAGATAAACATTTTCCTGCATTTTTACTGATTTTCAATTTGTAACTCTGGCACACAGTAATTGAACACTGTGCATTTCCTCATGTATTCACAGCAGCATGGTGATAGCCAAACACATACAGAATTGAAGGTATTATGGGAGGCACAGAATACATTCTGCATTACAATGAAAATAAGGATAACAATAAAGTTTTATTTATTTATTTTAAAAACGTGTGAAAAAAAAAATTAAAAGAGTTAAATCACTTTATTTAAGAAAAAACCCTGGAAACATACTTTGTTTTAATAGTAAAACCCTTTTTTTCCTGTGGGCATCCCCTGAGATAGCTTTAGCTATCGAAGGACATCATAGGACTTGTACTGTGTTTGGCAAATAGGCTTCCCCATGATTTAAATGTGGAAGCATCAGTGCAGGCCCACAGCAATGGTTGCAGCCTGCGAGAGTTTCCACTGGGCTGGGGCTTTGGTAAATAGAGAGAATTTCTAATTTCTGCAAAATCTCCTATTTTTGCAGAGTTTAGGGCTTATCTGCTTTTGATAAATAGACTGCTTAATCCAGGCCAAGGCTACCTTTACAACCATCATGATCTGAGCTGAGGCAGGATGAAGAGTTGTTAACATTTAAAATAGTTTTCAGGGGTAATTTGCTCCTGAGCCAGTGTCTCTAAATACATACCAAGAAATGTGGCCTTGGTTTGCTCTTCATATGTTCCTATGTTCTGCTTTTTCATAAGATTCAGACCAGTTCAGTAGAAACTGTGAGGAGTGACCTCTTTTAATTGGAAACCTCACTTGCTGATTTTAAATACAAGAAGACATACCAGTCACCCAATGGCGGATACAGAGGGGAGTAATCAGGGCACCCCCCCCCCCCACCCAGCAGCATTCTTTATACATTTAAATTGCTGCTGAGATGTCCGATCATTGGGAAGAAGGGGTGGGCTCAGTCGGGCCGACCAATTAGAGTGATGGAAGGGGCGTAGCTATGCAAAATTGCCCCCCCCCCCAAAAAAAAAAAAAAAAAGTTGAGCACCTGCAGGCATCTATAGTTTAAAATACATGGCCAGAAATACTAATTTTCATTTTAGCTTTTAAGACATTATTTTTAATAAATTATTAAATACAGTTAATACTTTACTTATTGTTTTGTTCATGCCCCACTGCAAACTGGTCTGTGAATATAACTGTATCCAGTGCACAGAGCAGATCTCAGATAAAAACAAAATGGTAAGGAAAAAGGAGAAAAAAACAAGGCAATGTCAGCTGCAGTTTAACTGGTTACACAATACAGGTTTTTCAACCAGTTATCGAGCAAATCACAAGATAAACTACTGTTCGATCTGATAACGCATTGTTGTGTACTCTACCACGAGCATGATTTATCATACCAAAGCACATGGTATTGTTTGAATTATACAAACTGGCTAAAAATCACTATGGATCGATGTCGATCATATGTGGAAGTGTATACGCTCTCTCGACCAGCAGGGCCGGTAGATCTCTATTGAATGTGCAGAATCACAGTCTTCTCAGCATCTGGATTTGACAGATGCAAAGCACAGGTCTGAAGGTAAATCGTGTGTGTACACACCAATCTGCATGCTCATCGGGACTTTCAGTCGTTGGTAAAAATCGTTACAGAAATCGCAACAGTGGTAATTGTCTGTAGTACGTACCCAGCTTTAGATACATTTTTTTGCATCTACACAAGATATTTACTTCACTATCCCAGCTAAAGAGATTATCATTTTCCCTGAAAAATATAAGCAATTGACTAAGTTAAAATTGTTCAAAATATATTCTTAGTCTAACAAGCACTTAAAGAAACTGTGAAATACTCCTGGTCGTGAATGGGTTACTCATTGTTTTACTGTTTACTGAACATTTTCATATACATATCAAAGTTGTTTTTTTATGATTTGTTTTATGAGTGCAAACATGGGGACAAAAGGAACAAATCTTATTTAAATCTATAATAAGTCTTTTCTTTTATTCCATGTCTCAACAATTGTTTAGGTTGTTAATGTTTTATAGGTAATTTTTTATTATTAAAGCGCATGTAATTTATGTCAGTGTTTATGAGGCCCTAGGCTATCTATCTGTCTGTTTGTCTATTTATTTATACATCTATCTGTCTATGTGGGTTTTTACCGTGTGAGTGCCCAGCATTATATATAGGATGCATGAAATTGTACAAGATTCTTTTCAAATGTGACAAGACACTTTGTGACATGTTGTATCTTCCTGACCATATCAACTCAGTTAAACAATGACATATTTAGATGATAATGTCCAAGCTGACAATCTGTTATCATTCCTGCTATGGAACTAGAATCATTTCTATGCATACTCATATCAACAACACAGCTCAAGCTATTGTGTATGCCAACCAACATGTAAATACCTCAAGATTCCCTTGTTATTTATTCACATCCCACACACAGAAAAATGTGACATATTCTATTTTGTAGAGGTGTGCTCATCATTTCTCACAGGTATATTGCATTACAAAAGGAAAGGTTGTCAAAGGGGGGTATTTTGTAAGAAGCAAATCACTAATAATTGACTTTGCTACACTGAGAAGAAACAAAACTGACTTCTTATTCTTTATGGCAAATAAAACTGGAAGCGATTATATGTAACAAACATTTTATGACAATGTGTTGTGTTATTGTCTAACTGACCTGTTAAAGCATTGTGCTATTGTGCACCAAATAACAGGTTGGCAGGAACAGTTTTAAAAAATGTAATACTACTACTTCAACTACTACTACTACTACTACTACTACTACTAAAAATAATAATAATAATAATATTATTGTTAAATAAATAAGTAAATCAAATAAACTGGTTACACAGAGTCATTATAATTATTGTGGTGTTCTATGCCTTCACTTATGTTACATTCCAAAAGAGAGAATCATTTTCTAATAATGTTACAGCATCCCATTGTATTGTAATGGCAAGTGCTACGAGGTTAGAGGGGAACCATGCAAAATAAGTGAGGAGATTTAAATCAAGCCTTTTATCTAAAATTGTGCTCCTTCTGTATGGTAGAATTCAGTTTCTTGCAAAAAAGTCCAAAATGTAGCAGTGGAATTATATTGATTATTCATACTGTAATAGCCACACATGTTTACATTAACGATTGGTGGCATGGTGGTAGATAATTTAGTACAAGTAGGGCTTAACTTACAATGTAGACCAGCTAGACAAATTCCTATAGCTACACTGCTCATGGAGTGGTTGGAGTCTTTCCACAGTTTAGGATCTCTGAGCCAATCCTGTTTTAATTCCTTACCTCCTGAACGCTTGGCATTTTTGCCATTTATTTCCAATCAATGTCTACACTTCCTGATTGTGGACAGTCAAAGACAATAATAGATAAATTAAGCACACCAAAAAAGAAAAAAGTAGCAAAATGTAGCTCTTGATCATTTGCTGCAGTTCCATTCATTACATTTTCTTGCCAAAATAGTGTTGGTTTTTTTTTAGTACCGTTGTCTACTTCTGTTCCATAACCAAATCTAAGTCCTAAACCTAGCCAATTATGAGTAAAACAGTAACATGATATGGTCTCCAAAAGGCTTGTGCATAAGAAATTGGTAAAATTACAGCAATATGAAAAATGTTCCTGAACACACTAATGAAGTAACTCAATTTCTTTATAAGGAAACTAGAATGAAATTACGTAATGTTGCAATATTAAATGTTAATACTTGCATTGTTGGCAATTGTAGAACAGTGCTCGTATCTATAGAAACAAGCCAATTAGAAAACACAATAGGATATACAAAATCTCCCTCCGCTCTTATTTTATTTTAATCCTACAAAATCCTTTACTAAGCCATAACGATAGATGATGAATGAAAATACATACACTATCTAGGTCCTGGCCATACAAATATGCACTACATCAAATGTCACTGCAAAAAAGATAACAAGAATGCATATAGAATTGGATAGAATATGCAAGAATCATTGCAAATGACAGGAATTAGATACCGGTGGCCCTTGAGACCATATGAGACAGCTGTGTGGTACTAGAAACCCCAAATAGCTTTATTGTTTAAATTATTTTTAATACGACCCTACTAGAGAGCTTGTACGTGTAATATCACTGGAACTGCATGGAATCTCCAGAGTACAGGAAATAATAAGAATAAAAAATAAAAAGCATTGTTCTTTACAGGATAAAGAGCACCTGACTTTTACAACATTAAAATATATCATCCAACCTATCCTTGGTATTTTTTTTTTCTGAACTTATAAAAATATATGTTTCCATATATTCCACTGGTACTACATTAGATACTGATTCATCCTAACAATATCATAATAATTGGATGGTGCAACGCAAACTTGTTCAGAAATGCTGTATTGTCATCATGACGTCAGCGTTAATTGGCTCACTGGCAAGTGTGTTGACAGCAGCTACTTTATCATCCTAATAAGATGCAAAAGATTAAAATTAAATTACTTAAGAACTGTATAAGAGCCTGCTAATTTTCCTTGAGGACTCTAAATCAAGTATGGCTCCAAAGAATGAAATAAATTAAAAATCAGTGCAATAGATGCAGCTGTGAGTTGGCATTATGTGGGTGAGATGGAGTTCAAAGAATATGTCACCATTTAAAGCATTTTTTTATATCATTATATTGGGAAATTTCCTCAAATAATGCAATACATGTCTACTGCTCGGTCAAACAAGATAAGTTAAATATCTAAAAAATAATAAAAAAAAATATATAAGTTGAACCAAATTGCTTATAGTGTGACTGGTTCAGAAAATAAATATATTTCAACATGTGAAAGAACATAAAGTGCTTTGTGTTACCTATCCTTAAATGGTAGAATAGTTCTGTGTTCTTTTAAAAATCATTCAGAAGTTTACTGCTCCCTTCTACAACAGTCTTCATCCCTACCAAGACACTGACTTGGATCACAACATAAGCTGCCCTCTTAACTGTAATGTTTGCTACAGTCAAGTTTATCATATACTATTTCAAAGTATATACAGTATACAGTATATACAACCCAATGCCGAACACTTTGTCAGACATCATCATCATCATTTATTTATATAGCGCCACTGATTCATGGAATTTTATTTCCAATAAACTCTGAGAAATGCTGTTTTACAGTAAGAATTACAATTCATATCAAATATCCATATATCACTTACTCATATGCCCTCAACCATATATCACTCTCTCATGTGTGTTGAAATTAATGTTTTTTTAGTAGCTAGTATGGTTGCCACCATTTCTGCAAAATAATACTGCCCTATCTATCTCTGTTATGGTTTTACCTGTTAATAACATTGCAAGTTCCATTTTTACTGACTAGTTAGTTAGGTGTGCGTATTTTCACTGGAGATGGAGAAAAGTTTAAAACTGTTGCACTGAATATTTTTATTATCAATATTATGCCATCCAAAAATGGTTAAGTTTTGTTAGTGAACTTTGGCCTTAAAGGTTCCTAGTCCTACCACAACCACTCTACACTGCATAATTCATTGTCTGCTGTTGTAAAACCCAGTTCTATTCATAAACTATATATTCAGCTAAATGGGAGTTTACAGATACAATGCTGTTGAGAAATAGCTCTAGCGGGACACTTAATAATGATGAAGCTTACCTGAGATCCTTCTTTTCCACATTTTACAGTATCCAGCCACTATTTCTATTAATACCTTGAATATCATAACCATCACATTTTTATGTACACACAATAAAGGGTTACTTATCATACAATATTCCTAAACCAATCAGGTTATTGGATATTTTCATTGCACAAACTTACTAAGCCCATTATTCTACACTGATCATGTTATCAGATACATTGGATGTGGATACTATGAACTACCCAACGGCTATCAGAACATTCAGTAAAAGTCATTGTGTGTGTTATATGTGTTATTACTGAAGTTAGTGGTTACCATTGTTTAGTATTTTATATATGTATTATCTATTTTAGGTGCTATTAAGTTCATTAGACTCAATGGGAGCTATTACATCTAAACTCTGGTGACCCCACCCCTTATTGCCTTGTAGGGTTATAAATCAGTGAGGGATCACCACTGTATTGAACCCCACAACAGCCCTCTTTCCTGGGTATTGTGACAAGTGCAGAATGCAGAGGTATATCAGAACTGAAAGGATTGCAGCTCTGTGAAGTAGTCTGTGCCTTTACCAAACATGAAATATTTCACCAATTTTACTCACTACTGGTTTTCACCATTTATAGGCAGATTGGACTTTATGCCCTGTACTTGCAGAAATAACTAGAGTGTTCCTATTAACACTAAGTTATAGTTGTTATGTACCTGTTAACATCCAGGTCTGTGCTTCTTGAGGTAAAATCTAGCATAAAATAACTACCAACAAATAAGCCTTTCTGAATAAATGGCAAGCATAATAAATGGTGTTTTTGTATCCTTTGTCCCCTTCCCTTGTTTCTTCCTTTAGCAGGTGGCCTGGGAGGGAGTGAAGGAGATGCATTTTATTATGTCACTCACTCAGTCTTTTAGATGCCTCCAAAAACTCTGCGTCCTAGGCAACCGCTTAGGTTCACCTAATGGTAGCAGCAACCCTGTAGTCCTGATTTTGGCAGGACAAAAGGCACATTGGCTATTGGAATGCAGTTGTGGCCTTGTGGCAATATGAACATGGTTAATAAATTTGGGTGGATTTGGGATTTGGATCATACAGATTGCAGGAGGGGCTTAGTTTTTCTTGGTTTTGCTCCAAATTCTTTTTTCTTTTCTTCTTTTCACTGCGTAAAACAATGAATTCAGTATATGTGAAAGTGGTACAATAATTGCATATCTGAAATATGTTTTTGATTTTAGTTGCTAACATGCATTTGTGCCTATGGGAGATATTCAATATGCAGTGAAAAGTTAAAGAGATTTCTTTCAAGAGCAAAATAATTTTCAGCATCTATATTAATCTGAAGAGCTAATTGTTCATAACAGATTTTACACACCTTAGTGCTTTGGAGTTCACTGTGCTGCTGTCCAGCTGCTAGAAAATAACAGTTCCCACAATCCGTTTCCATTGGATTACTGGATGGAATTGTTGTGGCTATTTTAATCTAATAATGATAAGCCTTATACCCACTGCCATTTGTTTGTATGTTAAAAAAAAATGCAAGTGAAAACACCAGTGAAATCGCAAGTCAAACACATTTGACATTAATTTTAGTTATTAATTGTATATTACTCATGCTTGAGGTCACATAGGTGTTCCCAATGTGTGAATGGAGAAGGCATCTTTCGTAAAACACCAACAGTGCATATTTTTAGTTGGAGAACGCATCCCTCCTAAGCCTATGGTGTTAGGTTTGAATATAATGTGCATCACTCTTTTTTTGATAGACAAAATATAAAAAATGAACAATCTCTGACTGACCTTTTTCTTAATTTTGTGAATAATTTCAGGGTAATGATGTGCAATAGTGAGAAATTACAATGAAGTTGATGCATGAAAGAGCTATTAGAGTTCCAGTTCACTCAAAATCCTTTGTGAATCAATTAACCATGATTAAAAGAATAACTGATTATCTATTGGTGCATTCAGCTGTCAGCCACCCTTCTGTGTCTCCACTTTTTCACAAGTACACTGAGAAAGAAACATAACACTGCAGATCCCATTATTAGCCAAGTGATATTAACTCAGCATTAGAGATTTAAGCAAAAGTGGATGGAGATTTCTCTACCATAGTGCATGCAGGAGCACATCACTCAAGACTTCAGTGGCGCTTCTTGGTTAATTAAATTCCTCCCAAAGATTGACATTTTCTTGACCCATGCTATAACCCATCTGACAAACTGCAATACATAGCACAGCTCTTGCTGACCTATGTACCACTGTGTTAATATTAGAGGCGGGCCCTATATCTAGTAACGACAACCAGCTTCTCAGACCAATCAGGTGGCAGCAGGCACTGCCCTTGATCTGAACTGGTTGCCGAGTAATGGCAAACAACGTCCTCTCTATGCACTCCCGGGGACTAGGCAGTTGATAGGCAGTTGTAGCTGCCAAGATAATCTTTTATTTAGAATCCTTAGTGCAGCTAATTTGTCTGGTCTGTCTGGTCTTTTCCTCAAATTAATGCTCCTAGATACTTTATCCATACAGGAGAGAGAAACCCGGTGATTTACAGTTAAGAGAGGAACAACTAATAGTCATGATTTATAGTCTATGTTACACCTACATATGTTGTATATTTTCTTAAATTAGGATTCATCAAATTATATGTGTTCAATAATAAATGAATAAATGCATAAAAACATGCATATATAAATCTGTTCTGTCAAATATGTTTTTTACTTCTCCTACATTGAGTACAATTTTTAGTTCCCAAAAGGTTTCTTTAAAAATGTGCACAATATAAAGCATAATGCCCTATGATGGTTATATTCTTTGTGTTTTGCACATTACAATAACATTGTACAGTTAGCCAATCACAACGCTTGTCATAACACTTGGCTTGTTGAAATGTAGCCATGTGTTATATGACAGCAGTAGGATGTTTCTGAATTCAGCCAATTTAAAATTGGCCCATTAAAACAACTGAGCATATTTTCCATGAGCCCGAAATAGCATAGCAGTCTTTGTATTTATGTAGATACAAGAGATTTGGAACCATAAAAACAAGTTAGTTTGCTTGAAGAAAGCATCATGATATGGTGAGCATATCTGGACAGAACATGTGTTCACTAAGATTATATATTCACAGTGATACCATTTGATTGAGAAAATCTTTTCATCAGAACCTAATCTGCTTTATTTTAAGGGTTAAGAAATTGCAGTCTATATTACAATATTTGTTGCAATGAGGCCAGGACTCCCAGCAGGTGCGTGGTATACTAGGCCAAAGAGGTTATCACAGGGAAGGATGTAAGACATTCAAACCTAGGACAACAAGTTCTTTAGAGATTTTCTTTTAATTCAATGAATGGCAGCCTGATACAATTTAGTCACAGGCCTTAACATTTAGCCAGCCTTGACTATGAACTAGATATTTTAGTAGTTGACAACATCAAATGGTTGCTGTCCCTGCATTTCCGAAATAAATATGATCTTACTAGCAGGTTGGGGGGCTTAAAATACAAGATAAATGTGTCTGCTGATGACACCCTGCTGTTTGCAACCAAAATATTAAATACTCCATGGATTAGAATGTTGAGGACCCTCCTTACGTCACTGAATAAAAAAAAAAACATTGAAAAGAGGATGTCTGAATAAAAAAGTTGCATTTGAAAAAAAGTATCTTAAATACTGGGTCTGGGTTGGACACATATGCTTAAAAAAAACAACAAAAAAAAAACATGTACATGCTATTTTTATAGCATATTTATGCACGTGTGCTCAGTTGGAAATATCTTGCAGCAAAACAAATCATAGTCACAAGAAAAGTTTTTTTAACATTTGTTTTGAAAGCGAAAGACGCATTCACTAATAGGTTTGGTTTCATTTTATAAAAACACATGTATAATACAAAACAATAAAATAAATATGTTATAAAACAAACATTTTGTGCCAAAATATGCCCACAAAATCATATAATACAGGCAAGAACAATGAAGAAAGCACTATCCGCTGCAAAGATGAATCCACAATCAGCCAATCAGCTGGCAACCATCACTAGGAGTGTCTGCGTCTTTGTGCAGGTCTGCCTCAGTCAAAATTACAAGAACATGGTGTTGCTGTGTTCCATCACTTATGATGCCGCTCCAGTTGTGAGGAGTTGCAAGTGTAATATGTGACTAAATCTGCATTCCGATGTGGAAGTATTTTTTTTTAAGTGGCCATGCGCAGTACCAACCCAACATCAGCCCCTTAGTGAATAACAATATGTTTTGTAAGATATGGAAACATTTTTACACCTGCTGAAGACAAGACAAAAATAGACCTCATATGCTATAGTAATATAGGGGTCAGTAAAAGCTTAGGAGGGTCATATGTAATGGATGATTACGTAAAATAAAAAAAAATGAAGAACTGAATTGTTCAATATATTGGTTTAGTTAAAATTAGTTATAGTCAAAACAATATCATATAATACACTACGTTTAAAAATTGCATTAAGGTCCACTAATTAATTTTGCTTGAGGAAGCCAAGCATATCGAAAATGCCCCTAATTGTTTGAAGAAACAAACCAAATGCTCTTCCTACAGTCTATTGCGAACTTACAAGCCCGAACACTGATATCATTTGTTTTAGAAATGCAATTAACATGATTTATTGGCACTTTTGTTTGCAGTTGCTGCTATGTTAGACCCTAAGCATGTGTTTCAGCTTTATGCAATAATGCTTAGATGTTCAAATATTCAGGATAAGGACTGTGTTATCTCATTAATTTTACAAAGCTTTGTCAGTCGGTGAATCATGACTGTAGCTGAACTGTACAAACACAGCAAATTTTCATTCCAAAATGCTTACAATTTTCTACAGTTTATAAGGCATTATACAATAGGCCTCAGCTTGGGAAAATGCAGTTGTATCAGCTAGAAAAGTCTGTTTGTTTAAAGTTGCAGTTCAATGGAAAATCATTTTTACCTGCATTGTAATTGAAAATTCCACTTGTTCTATTACTCTGTTTAACTGGTTATGTTCTTTATGTTGCCATTAAAAAACTATTATTTTGTCCTAACTTCTATGAGAACTCCCTATCCTCTGAATTATGCAACACAAAAACTTTTATACATAGGCTCTTGTCTCTATTGGAACGATTTATGACCTGTCTTATTTTTCACATGTTAGTTATCATTTCTTATCACATTTTAGAAAAAAATTATATAATGTGTCTATTTATTAAATTTGTTCAGCTGGGACAGCAACTCCCATAGGACACTGTCCCTGAAAACAGTTTATAGTAAAGTGATTGCAATTGTGTTCACTTTAGGTCCCTACGGCCAGGCAGAACTTAGGATGGGGAGAGTGCGAAACCTATTGGGGAGGAATCCAAAGTTCCCTCTCCTACTATCCTTCCCATAGGCTACAACGGCTAATGCCATCCTCAGATGGTGTAAGATGTGTGGCTCAATCTCCGAATTTCAAAGCTTTATAAATAGCGCATAATCCCAGTCCCCATAGACACCTATAGGGACTGAATTTGCAAATATTGAGGCTGGAACCATGATCCAATAATCATAAATACCACTGTTACTAATTAATTGAGATTTGCTCTTCAGAGTTTGATAATTAGGCCCCAAAGTGAGATTATAATGTATACACCAATCAGCCACAACATTAAAACCACTGACAATTGAAGCGAATAACATTAATTATCTCGTTACAATGGCACCTTTCAAGGCAGCAAGTGAACGTTCTTGAAGTTGATGAGTTTTGTACAAATCCAATAATATGAGGAACACAAACATACTTATATTAAAAGCAATGTGGAACAGTTATGGATTATTGTCATGGTTAAGTACAAACATTTTGATCATCTTTTATGGAAAACAATGTTGATATTTCTGAAAACTCTTTTGCAGGTAACTAACCGATCACATTATGTCTTTTTTTTATATATACCCCAGTGTGCCTATTACACAGGTATATATTGTTGGCACCCTAATGAAAAGCAGATCAAATGGCACCTAGCTAGGTTCTCATCATTTAAAATGAAAAACCAGGACACTCATGTGACCTGAACTTTGTCCACATTCATTTAGGTTCCTGATAAGGTAAAACAGCTATAAGAACCTACTCCTAATTCCACTGTTAAATTGGAAAATAAGGATGACGAGTTAAAGATTTCAAGTGGTGAAAAAAACACACTGTCCTGCAAAAATTTGGACACATGGGAGATATATTCTAAGACCTTCATTATAAGAAGGGTCGCAATAGAAATAATGATGTGGAAAATTTAATTAACTATTTTATTTGAAAATATAGAACTAATAAAGAGATGACTGAAGTATATTTTCCCTGTGGCATGAATCAAATATAAACGGCTGGAGGAAAAGGCTTCCATCTTAATTTCATTACAGTATCATCACTACTTTATCTTATTGTGATTTGGGGGTATATTTACTAAACTGCGGGTTTGAAAAAGTGGAGATGTTGCCTATAGCAACCAAAAAGTTTCCAGCTGTCATTTTGTAGAATGTACCAAATAAATGTTAACTAGAAGCTGATAAGTTGCTATAGGCAACATCACCACTTATTCAAACCTGCAGTTTAGTAAATATACCCCATGATGTTTAATGTGATAATGGAAGTTCTAATCATTGGCACCTGTATAAAATGTTTTACCCAGTTAAAACTTGTCAAGTGGTACTTGTCTTACTTAATGTGATGTGGCTGGGAGAATACATACATGTTTATACAATAGCTTGCGTTCTTTAATTATGTAACTTTATTATTATACTTATTTTGCTGTTTAATCATTTTGTTACTCATATTGCTTTAGAGCTTTGTTATATTTTATTTACATACAGAAATTGTATACTGTTCAAAAAAGCCTGTAGTCATTCACACCTAAGAATCCACATTGCTTTAGAGAAGTCTTATATTTCAAGAAGAAGCTCAAAATAGTGGGGTATAATAGAAAATAATAAATCAACTATGATGAAAAATTTGATATGTGGAGGTACTGTCATTTATATTTATTAAATTACCTACTTGAGATAGGAAGTCATTTCACAGAGCCCACATGAATATTATCATACTTATAACTTTGATTGGCAAGTAACTGTAACATATGGTGTATTATAGAATGTCTGCTTTCAGATGACCTCATTTTTCTTTGATATTTTGTAATAACCCCTCTTAGTTTAGTATGCTTTTAGATCTTTTCACATATGGAACTGATTGTAATTTCCTTTTCTTAATACTATCTTTCCTATTCTGGAATGTTTCACTATTTATACCATTGGGATGAAATTGGAATCTCATCCGTGTTGATCCATCTTACAAAGATGAAAGTAAACTGATTCATTCACTGTCACCAAATGAAGCAGAAGTTACTTTTACATGCTGTTTTAACATTACCAGAAAGTTCATGCCTGCTCTAGGCTTACATAACCTGCTTAATTTTTATGTTTAATACCCCATATTCTGTTCTCATTTTTCATATTCTTTTATCTTTTTTAATTTTAAGATTTAAGCACAAGATAAATTATATAAGTTAGAATACATGCATAGCATATCAGTAAAATTTAGCAATTCTAAATATATATTTTATAGGTAGATAGTATCCTTTTTATGATTACCATCCACATTCTTAAGCCTGACCCCTAGCAGAGGGCTCTGAAAATATCCTTATAGCACAGCAAGGAACCAACAGGAGACACTGAAAGTTCATATTATGAAGACCTCATTGGGAAAGATTCTCAAGAGTAGGAACACAAGTCAGAATATAAAATACACCAGTATCTTAACTCCTTCATATCTATGAGCGGTTTGTAACCACTAGGCCAGATATGATGTTTGTTTCCACTTTTGCAATTTGTTATTTGCTAGCCAGTTGCTCCATTTGGGAAAAATCCTTAAATATCATGTGTTAAGATATTAAATACCCCAATATCTAAACGCTTTCATACCTAGACAATTTTCATTTTTATAGTATTGTAAATATTGAATATCTTAACAATGAGTGCAAAGCTATTGCAGTGTGATTGGCTGAGAGAGATAGAATAATATAGAGATATTAAGTACTGTATGTGTACTTTACTTAAGGTCTGCAGGGGTCCTGTAGATTTGGAAGAAAATTGAGTTTTTGGCTTCTTTGCTTCTAAGCATGCACTCAAAGCACTAGTTTCTGAACTAATCCATTGTGCGCTTGTGCCAAAACTAGCAAAGTATTATACACCAAAAACGCAATTTGCTTCCAAGTTTACATGAACTGTTGTATGTTTCTAAAACATATATTATATGTTTCCCACTTTTGAAGCAGAGATATCATCATCATCAGTTATTTATATAGCACCACTTATTCTGATAATTCATTCACATCAGTCCCTGCTCCATTGGAGCTTACAGTCTAAATTCTCTAACACACACACACACACACACATACAGAGAGAGAGACTAATGGCAATTTTGATAGCAGCCAATTAACCTACTAGGATGTTTTTGGAGTGTGGAAAGAAACCGGAGCAGCCGGAGGAAAACCCACACAAACACCACACAGATAAGGCCATGGTTGGGAATGAAACTCATGACCCCAGTGCTGTGAGGCAGAACTGCTAGCCACTAAACCATTGTGCTGCCCATAAAAGTCTAACACCTTTTAAACCATACGTCTAGCAGTCACATGGTTTTAAGCTGAACAGTGCTGTTTATGGTCACTGTAGACTGTGATTGACAGTGAAGAACCAGTAGTGGTGTTTATAAACATTTACCTGCATAAAGCAGATAAGTGATCAAGCAATATTTTTATCACAACATAAGCTTCTAGTCATTTAACATGTCACTGTTTTATTTGATGTTAAATCAGATAACAGCTCTCAACATTCACCTACTGTGGTCATTCTGGCATTAGTTTAACATAACTGTGAAATCATACAAATGAACAGAGAAAGGGAACAGATTATTAAACAGAGGAATTCTTTGGTCGCTTTTCCATGTTGTCTTAGAGTAGCGGGAGAATATAGAGCCTTTACTGATTTTATGTTCTTCTAGAAATGTTCTTTTGTAACAAACCTTGTTATCCATGAAAATGATGTTTGGTAATGAAGACTGTTGTACATTGTTTTGGATATATATTTTATGCATTTTATGTATATCACTGTATTCATTACAATGTGTTGGTGAATATATGTAAAATGCTACCTTCTTCTGTCACCACTTTGATGTCCAAGCCAGATAAGAGTTGTAGGGCCAGAATAGGTTACATATTTTGAATGAACTAACTTGATATAAAATATACTTCTTTTTTATGACTTGTATTTGCAGTATTTCAAATATTTTGATCATGATAAAACAAATAAAAAAAATCTTTTTCTTTTAGAGAACCGTCATTGAAAGTTGCAAGATGAAAGTTCCTATTCCACATTTGATCCTCTTTTATGCTACCCTGACACAAAGCCTAAAGGTCGTTACTAAAAGAGGTTCTGGTAAGTGAGTTTGTTTTATATTTGTTGGTAGTGACTTTATTGGTTACAGTTAATTTAAAGGTCCCAAAGAATGGCCATACATTTATTGCAGTGTTGTGGTATAAGTATTTGCTCATATAGATCAACTTTCAGTTAGCAAATGTTTTTAAGAGTTGCCAACCAACGTTTCCATGTATTATTTCTAATTTACAATGTTTTTAAGAGTTGCCAACCAACGTTTCCATGTATTATTTCTAATTTCCATGTGTACATGTACAGTATTTGGCTAATTTGGTTCTTTGGCAATTTAACTCTTTTGTTGGTGTTTTTGCAACATTTGACATGTTGTGATATATTAGTTTTAAAATTTGTTTATGCAGTTTTATTAAGTGGTACATTTTACCATGCGCATTGATTTTTCAAGAAACTTTGGAACGTCATGATATTTTTGATTGATAGATTTTCTTTTTGGCATTGGATAAATTTATAACAATGGTAGATTTATTTAATCATCTATTTAAAAGAATGTGAATGTCAAAATGTCTTAACCATTCAACCATACCAGAAAATTGGGGCACAGCTTCAAGGCGGGATTGCAATTACCCTGGGTATGTCTGACAAAACACAGGCATTTAGGTTTGGTAAGGCTGTCCAATTTAATTTATCAATTCACTTAGTTATACTCATCCACCTATCCAGCCTGCAAAATGACAACCCCCTGTGTGTCCTCACTGCACACATATGAAATATCAGGGCTGGCCTCGGACCTGTTGAAGGCCCAGAACAGAGACTAACATTTTCTCTTCACAAGCCAAGCATGTTAATATATCCAGAAAATTGCAATACTGCTTCCCTTGCCTTGTTGGCTGACACGTGTCAGTAATAATTTTCTGGTTCTTAATCTAATTCTTATAAATCATGTTCACATACAGAACTGCACATGCTAATTGGTGAATCATGAATATCCAAAAAGCCACACATGATTTCTGTGGGACATTGCAGTCAAGACATTCACTTATCCTGAGGAAATAAAATGTAGATGGAGAAACAATAACATGGATAAATGTTGCAAACTGTCTCCAGGGGGTAAATGTATCAATCTGCGGGTTCTTCAACACCCGCGTGTTCAGCCTCTTCCGCGATTAAATTTCAAGCGGCGCTGCATTGTAAAGGGAAGTTAACCCTTTACAATGCAGCGCCGCTTGAAATTTAATCGCGGAAGAGGCTGAACACGCGGGTGTTGAAGAACCCGCAGATTGATACATTTACCCCCAGGTGTACGATCATGCTGCCCACTTTACTGGACCACACCAACACTGTGGTAGTTGCAGAGTAGGTGGACTAAGTGTGGTATGATCCAGTGCTGGTTTCTTACTCCGCGGGGAGGAGCTGTATGCATTGTTTGTCCAGTTTCTCTATCTGTATTTCAAATGGGAATTTCTGCTTTGCATTGTAAAATAATACAATTATTATTAAAAGACAATAGATCAACTATATTGTTATGCATTAAGGAATAGTCTTATGCGTGTACCAAAAAAAAAAGCCATTATGTGACTATTCCATCTATCAAAGAATCTATTTTTTTGTAACATCATATGATCGATACTTTGGTTACAAGCAATAAGCAGAATTGCTTGTGACATAAATAAGAACATTTTGTGTTGCTTGATATATTACAGCAAAGTGTAGAATTGCATCATCATGTGCCATGTTAGCAATATCCGTTCATTTGTCCTCTAGTCTAGTTTGCATAGGTGGATACATTAGTTACATTATGTACTGTAGGTCTTCTGCTTTGGTTGATAGCACAAAGCAAATTAAGTTCATGTAACCTTAAAAAATGCTGTGCTAGATGTGTGTGCTCAGAAAACCTAGTAATAAGACTATTTTCTAATGGAAATGTTTGTTTTTCCCACATATCAAGCCAAATAACAGTACATATGGTTTGACTTTCTTATAAATATACAGTATTTAAATAAACAAGTGATCATTTTTGCCTATCCTTACATGTTTCAGTTTAGATGTGCGTTTCTTTGTCTATGCAAGAAACTAGAAAACGTTGATTGTTGTAGATTTATATGTGGTAGTGCCAAAACACATTTGTTCTTTATTTCCTTTTTTTGTTTGTATGTTATGTGCAAAGTCATCAAACAATTAATAATATGCACAATTTAATGCACTTATGCAAGGTAAATACATATCTAGTGGTAGGGTTCCCTTGAATAAGCAAAAAACTTACATTTATTACGTAATTGGTTTTACAGTGAAAAATTTGCATGTATATAATAATTTTCTATATTAGCATTAAATGGATCAATCACACCCACTAAATCAATATTTATAGTTAGATATTCAATTACTTTTAGGAAAGGCACAAATACATTTTTCATTATAGATAATTCATTACCACTTACCTTAGCAAAAAATGCCATAATCGGATTACCCTTATAACGAACAACTCTTTTCTATAATGGTGGTAAAACTATATTTACTCCAGTTGTACTGAATACCTCATCATTATCTGCAAAGTCAAGGGTACGTAAGATCCATTAAATAAATGTTTTATCACCTCTGCAATACCTAAAACATCTTTATTTACAGACGTTAACCCTCAAATCCCTTACTTAATAAGTTTGCCCCTTCCTTAGTTTTTTCTTATAGACAGGTTCTCAAAGATGTATCCTAAGTTGCATATGTGATGTTGACTTACACAACGGTGAGCCTATGTGGGTTTCATAGTCATCTATCTCCATTTTTTATGCATCCTGTGATTTTATTAGCATTTACTTCCCTAATTTGCAGCCATTTTGTGGATTTAAACAAATATTTATGAGATGGCAGTTTTTTAATTCATACTAGTGATATTATTGAAGCTCAGGGATGTCACCAGCAGCTAGTTTCTCTCGACTGTTGGATCAGCCCAAAAAATGGTTGACTCCACAGTGTTTTAGCTGACAGGTCCACCTTAAAGCGACCTTTCAAGTAAGTCTATACTTGCCAACTCTCCCAAAATGTCCGGGAGACTCCCGCATTTCGCGTGAGTCTCACGGACTCCCGGGAGAGTGTGCCAATCTCCCGCATCTGCCCACTTCCTAGTGAAGTGGGCAGAATTAAGTCCAAAATGCCGCAATTCACCGGGAATTGCAGCATTTGGCCCCGCCCCTTGCTGTAAAATGACGCGTTTGCGTCATTACGTAACGGGGACGGGTCCAAAATGACGCAAATTTTGGAGCACCGCCCCCATCACGCCCACCTCCCCCGGCAGGCTCCCGAAAGCCAACTTTAGAAAGTTGCCAAGTATAAGTAAATCCTAATTCAGGAATGAGATTATTTGTGATAATCATCCCAGCTATAAAAAATAAACATAGTTTACAATTTTAGAACTGCAAACTTTGGGAAATAGCACATAAGTACTGAATTTACTCCACCATTATTAGACTGGGTCAAGTAGCAGATAAATTATGAAGAAAAACACATTTAATAGGACATAGAGAGTTTTCAAAGATTTAGAAATGGTTTTATCTTTCATTCTATAAAGACAATTATAACACTAGGGGGTGTCTGTGAAAATGTTCCTATGTTTTGTGCATAAGCTGAAAGATGAAAACAAAGTGCCACATAATTGTTTTCGCAGAAATTTTATATAAGGTGAAACATTAAGTAAACATTATAAAAAGCTATTATCATTTAATATGCCTGTCCTGGATTTCTAACTTGCCTTTTTCCAGTTAATGCTGAAAAATATTGGGCCTTATTCATTAAGGAAAGTAAAGCATAAAAAAGGAGCAACTTTGCACCTGGGCAAAACCATGTTGCATTGGAGGGGGAGGTAAATTTAAACTGTGGAGACAGATATATAGTTGGGGTAGGACATGTCCTAGATTAACTTTAAATTTCAGTGTAAAAAATAAAGCTATCAAGTATTTTTGTGTTGAATGAAAAAACAGCCAGTATTTAACTTATGTGCAAAATAATATACCAAGTGCACCCCTTCCATTTTAACATGGTTTGTCCAAGAGAAAACGTACTCCTTTTTATGCCTTACTTTCCTTAATGAATCAGGCCCAGTAGCTTTGCTTAGGATATTGTTGGATAGGAGGCTTTATGGGCATGTTCTAATTATTCCTTTCACATATAAAAACATTGATCCCCTGCACTCACGCAAAAAATTATTAATGCTATTGTAGCTACTTCAAGCTGTATTCTTTATGAAAAACAGGGAATCTCACTTCCGCATACTGTAATATATGTTAAGATGACCAACTCATTACAAAGTCTCCGTTTGGCTTCACAATAAAATAAATAAAAAAGCAATAGTGTAGTTATGTAATATCTTAATGCGCATAATATAATGAGAAATAATGACAAACTTCTGTTTGCTTTAGCTCTGTTTCCATAGTAATTGAACTAACTACTTTTTTTTCTCATAGTTTGTTTCCATGGTTATATACGTTTATATTGAAAGCAAGAAATGCCCTCGAACATTCAGTGCTGCTGTTCTTGGCACTGACTATAGCATTCTTCATTAAATGACCCAGAATTGTGGAAAAGTGCAGAGTCCTTGTAATTTGAATTCCTCTATCAGATAATTCATTGTATACTCCAAAGAATTTTCTTAAACTGCAATAATGACACTTGTCTTTATGATTTTAGGCAATCTGTCTTCAAAGTATTACATGTTTTCTTTTTTTACAGCTCATTTTTACAGTATATTATATGCCATCTCTGTAGCAAGATTGTCATGTGTTGCAGTTTTGACTATGGGGCTGATGCAAAGTTAGATGAAAGCCAGTTTGCGTAGTATATCTTGCATTTTCGCTCTGCCTATACCCAGAAAGTGGGAGCAAACATATACGCCTATGCAAACTTGCACAATTCTAGCCCTTATTTCTGCCTGGGCAGGTGGAACGGAGGAAAGAAAATACTTTGGGTGAGTACAGCAAAGGCGTGTTTACACAAATACAGCAGAAAGATGCATATACACCTGTTGGGAGGTGTATCTGTAAGACCTGTCCTAGGATAGGTACAAATTCTTGCTGGTGAAGATGACTTCTTGTACACCAGGTGCACATGCTACCGATGCGGAGGCAGATGCATCTGGAGATGTGTTTGGCTCTGTATATGGGTGGAAATATGCTACTGTTTTAGATTAATTTGCTTCAATTTTTTGACCAACTCTGCATCAGCCCTTATATGATTTTGCATTGCATTATAAAAATGTTATGTATATATAAAAAATGCTTAGAATGTATCTAGTGAAATCCAAAACCAGTCAATATCAGGTTGTGATTTTAATTAAATAAAATAAAGAAAAATATTGAAATTATATATTTATTAATTCCTGAAGTATTTTACTAGGAAGAAATGCATTGATAGTCACCTCTTTGTCTGAAATGCCACACAATACATTCTGTGTAATACTTTCAGATTCCATGTCATGTATGGTACACAAGCAACTCAGGAGAGTACTTTGTTCCCAGTCATTCATCGCAAATAAGACAGATCATATTCTACAAGTCCTTAACAGTATAATAAATAATTATTTTTAATGCTACACTATGAGTCACCTGTTTGGCATATTATTGTCCTGCAGAAACACAGACTTTTTATTACTGACACTGTAGAGGTATTAACACATAGAAAAGGGGTCAGGAAACTTTTTTACCTTTTACCCCAAAATTTATTTAGATACGCCAACGTTACCCCCTTGATTTGAAAGGAATCAATTATTGGAATTCCATACTTTTGTTCCCCCTTCTCTTTCTTCCCTCACCTTATGTGCCTCCATAGTTTTGTTCCCCCCCTCTCTTACTTCCCTCACCCTATGTGCCTCTGTTATTTTACTTACTTTTCTACTGACTTCTTTTCTTCTTCTCTGTTCTTCTTGTCTTGTTTTCTTCTGCCGCTGCTCCTCTCTGCTCCTTACTGAAAATGACGTTGGGCCGCCCGACATTCAGTGGGAGAGATGAGGAGAGGAGACTGCTTGGAGCCGCCGCGTGGTCATGTGATTGGAAAAAAAAATCACATGACCAACGGCAGTGTGTCTCGGCAGCATTACCCCCAGGAAATTCATTTTTACCCCATTTGGTGTAATTTACCCCGGTTCCCCAACCGCTGACATAGAATGATAATAACTTGCTACAGAAAAGTTTAGACAACATGGCAATTTTGGGCATGCATCTAGGCCATCATAATAAATATGATTCTTATACATTATATTAAATACATTTAGGGATAAATGAGATGGAAAAGTAGCATCTTTCTGTCAACTAGTTGACAGAAAGCTGAATAGCAGCTCCCAGGCAGTGGCTGCAAAAGTGATTAAAATCCTAGGATGCATAAAAAGGAGCGACATGCATGTTATTACTATTGTATAAGTTACTAGTTAGATAATATGTTGGATATTGTGTATAGCTTGGGTCACCTCACTATATTAAGGACAAAAGAGAACGCTAAAGGATTCAGGGGTTGTAGCTTAATTAATAAAGGGAATGGAGGAAAGATGGTTTGAGTATGGGAATAAGTTCTTAACTGTAAGGATAACTAAGCTGCAGAATTCTTTACCACGTAAGATGGTGATGAGAAATTCACTAATTCACTAGCAGAATTGAAAATAGATCTAATGCTTGTCGTAAAATAAATTATATCAGTATGTATAATTAGTAGATGGCATGACCGGGGAGATTGGAAATCCCTACTACTCTAGGAAGTCACCTCACCTTGTTATTATAATTTGCAATATGGGCCCCAAAGGCAGCTCTGAATCTAAGTATTTTAATTGAACAAGCCCTCAGCACCATCTCTTTGAATTAGGTGAAAAAAATATTTGCCCTGTTGAATTTGATACTTACATTTATTACAGAAAATGTTTTTGTTATGACTAATGAAAGTTGTAATGGATCATACAAGAAATTTTTAGCCTGAAAAAATATTAAGATTTATTGTTCTTATAATTAATATTACAAAGTGCTTTCATCTGTTCTATTCTGTAAATATGCACAACTGCAAGTTATCAACAGAACAGCAGGTGGCATCAATTTTGCTTAATGAATGTAGCTCATATATTGTATGATGCAGGTCAAATGAGTCAAAAACTTTCCCAATAAAAATATTTAAAAATTGTTTCCATTTTTTGTGCTCAAACTTTGAATGCAATAAATATGTAATGCTTTGAGGAGTTACAGCTGTGGCTTTGTGCAGTAGCTAAGAAGGATATATTCTCAGAGACTGTTTTTATTTAGCATTGTCCTCTTTCCACCCCAGCCTCCCCCCAAAGGCACCAGTTGTTATCCACATATCATCACCAAAACCACAACTGATTCCAAGGGCTAGATTTACTAAGCTGCGGGTTTGAAAAAGTGGGGATGTTGCCTATAGCAACCAATCAGATTCTAGCTGTCATTTTGTAGAATGTACTAAAGAAATGATAGCTAGAATCTGATTGGTTGCTATAGGCAACATCCCCACTTTTTCAAACCCGCAGCTTAGTAAATCTAGTCCCAAGTCTTCAGGTACCTTATCCTGGAAACTGAGCAGATGACGAGAATGGGGCTCCCCAGGCAATGCTGGTGGTAGTAGAGAAAGCTGTTGCTGAGTGGACGTCACTTTTAACAAGCATGAAAATGGTGTACTCAGTATTCTGTTTTATATAACGTTCAGCTTTGCCTGACAGGTAGAAAGGATACACGTTTAAGAAGCCATTTTATTAAACTTCTAATTGAAAAAATATAATCAAAATACAATATTGACATCTCATTTATACAAGTGCAATAGCACAAAATGATGTATCTTTTTACTGTGCCTTTTTACATCTTTGAAGTGTGTTTCAAGGTTGCACTAAAAGAGCCCAATATCAATATTTTTCCAGCCAAGAGACATACTTTGCCAGATTTCCGCAGCTGGCCATTCTTTGTGCCAGCAATCAAGTCTGGCAAAATATAATTTGAGGCCAAATTTATCTTGGGCTTTTTTTCAACTAATTTCTTCATTAATATATTATTACCTTTTCAATGAATGCAGTTTTGCATACTAATTTGCCTGGGTTTACCTATACAAAATACACATGCTTCATTGTGTGTTGTAATTAATTAATTTCCATGGTACGCAGTTTAGAGAGTCTTTAAAATTACTATGACTTTCTTTTAGTACTACATGATGTAACTTTTAGACCACATAATAAATCTGAAGTATATGTTATGGATAACTTTGCTAAAGAGCTTGCAAAAAAGAAACTTGACATTTTGATCAATACAATGGAAAGTGCTGAGGAATGATGGTAAAACCGGCACATGCTGATGAAATGCTCTAAATATCTAGGGCCTGAGTCATTAAGGAAAGTAAGGCAAAAAAAGGAGTAAATGTTCTCCGGGCCAAAAAATGTTACAATGCAAGGGGTGCAAATTAGTTTATTATTTTGCACATAAGTAAATACTGGCTGTTTTTTCAAATAGCACACAGATACATGATAGCTTTATTTTTACACTGAAATTTAAAGTTGATCTAGGACTTGCCCTACCCCAACTAAAAATCTGTCTGCACAATTTAAATTTACTTCCCCCTCCAATGCAACATGGTTTTGCCCAGGTGCAAAGTTACACCTTTTTTATGCTTTGCTCTGCTTAATGACTCAGGCCCCTAATGGGTAAAGCATTGTCTAAATGGCTGACTACTATGGTGTGTTTTATATAACTGTTAAGCTATTAACTCAGATTTTAAGTACAAACTCAAAGTGCCCGAGTCATTAAGGAGAGCAAGGCAAAAAAAGGAGTACATTTTATCATGGACAAATAATGTTATAATGCAAGTGGTGCAAATTAGTTTATTATTTTGCACAGAAAGAAAATACTTTTTTTTTGGCATTTAGCACACAAATACTTGATGACTTTATTGTTACACTGAGATTTTAAGTTGATATAGGACATGCCCTACTCAAATATAAATCTGTCCCCACATTTTAAATTGACCTCCCCTCCAATGCAGCATGGTTTGGCCAAGGTACAAAGCTATTACTTTTTTTGCTTTGCTGTCCTTAATGACTCAGACTCAAAGTTCGCAAACACAACTCACAGTTAAAATACAATAAAATAAACTATAAAATGTATGGATTCAATGATGTTTAGGCAATTTAAAATATTCAAGCTTGTTTCAGCTTAAATGGCTACATGTTATATTATCTTAAACTTTTGTTAAACTTGAACAGTGTTGAAGGTTAAAAGTAAGTATTCAAAATTTGAATTTTCAGAGCGCATGGAAAATATAACAATACTATACAATGAAGTTATTTTGATGCAAACATGTTGAAACATGGCAGAACCTTTTTGCCTTGCTCTAATCCATTCTAGAGGCTAAAATTAAGATGAAATGATTGCTACAGTAACAGGAAATGTGTTAGTAAAGGCTATAGAAGAAGCTAGCATAGAATTTACATCTGATAAATAAGTGGAGAACAAGTTATATCATAAGGAAAACTAAACTTAAAAAAATATAGAAGAAACAATTAATTAATTTATTCATTCTAGGATGTGTGTAAAACGTTACAGTAGTTTTTCTACTAAGAACTAGCTTGTTATTATAAACAATTCCACATTACATCCAGTAACATGTTTATTAAACTTTGACGAAAACTGCATTCAAATGCTCAGGATAAAGCAATAAATTTTGAAGGCAAACTATGGTGAAAATAAATACTTCATGCATTTAATATTTAAATTGTGTCAAATCATAAAGCTTATGAATTATTGTGATTATAATATTATGGGGGGTATTCAATTGTTCGTCCGGATCTCAGAAAAACTCGAGCTCTAAAACTATTACCATTAATACGGTAATTACTCATTGAATTTCAGCTCGCAGCTCCCTGAGCTGCGAGCTGAAATTCAGCAAGTAAATTACCGTATGAACGGTATTTATGCGCAATATTACCGTATTAACGGTAATAGTTTTAGAGCGCAAGTTTTTCTGAGGTCCGGATGAACAATTGAATACCCCCCTATGAATATTATTGAGACTTCTATTTGACATCATGTGACAACCCGGCATTTATGATCGTGTGACACAATCACATTTGTTATTATTGACTGTTGTCAGAAGAATTGTGATTTCTAATAATTAATATATAGAGGTTATTTATGACTATTCTGGACAAACTTGCTCAATTGAACTCTAATGTTGTTGTTATTAATACGCTATTTACATCTATCTATCTATCTAATTAATTGCTATCAATAACTTGAAACAAAATCCTTGGCTCTTTGTCCACTATTTTCTAAATCCTATGGGGCATATTCAATTGTTGGCGTTATAGCCAAAATTAATGCGCTGCGCGCACTATTACCGTCATTACGGTAATTGTGCGCATAAATACCGGTATTATGGTACTTTTCTCGCTGGAAATCCGGCTTACTAATACCATAATACCCGTAATAGTTTTTCCGCGGCGGAAACCGCAGAGAGTTGAATATGTTCCTATATGTCTTAATTTGCCATTCCAAATCGACCATCGTGCAATATGCACAATCTTACCTCTAGTTTTACCACTCTTAAGTAAGTGAGTCAGCAGCCATTGTATTACCAACTATATTTCCAAGCCTAATAAAAGTAGATATTTCAGACAGTCCATCTTTTCATCCAGTCTCTGACACTTTACTTTGTTTCTCCTCTAAATCAATTTACATTGCATACCTACAATAGTTGTTTCAGTGGCTTTCTATTCCTAAACTTGATCCAAAGCTTGTATTAATGGCACATGTACAGTAACCCATAGCAAATAGATCTAATCAATAAATAAGTTAGCCAATGATGCAGCATTGGTTTCACAATATTGTAGATAATCTGTTATTATCATTTTAAATCCTAGCAAGGATGCAAATATGGAACATTACCTTATACAGTGCTCTCATAATCCATTAGCAAAACTACCTCTATTTACCCTGAACATCCAGGGCCTCATTAGCATTAGTAAAGCAAACAAGGAGCAAATTTGTACCTTGGCAAAACATAGCACCATTTTAGAGCAAGGGAGCATCCTAGCTCATCTCTAAATTGCAGCATATAAAAATCTCTGAAGTATTTGCGTGCTACATGCAAAAGAAGCCAGCATTTTATATGCATGCTAAAAAAAACAATTTTTACCCCTTTGCATTGAAACATGATTTGTCCACGTTCATATTTGCTCCTTTTTTTGCACCTAATGCTAAATGAGATCATCAGTGACCATCAGTTTCATTACCAAAATTAGTTTAAGTTTTTCTTATAGTGGACTTATTATAGGAACACCTTTTTGTATATAAATGATAGTTATTGCATGTAGTGAACATAAAGCAAGAAAGAAATAGCAATTTTAAACAACAATCAAAATATTTTATTACCGTAGACCAGCTTTGTGGAGACATTCTGTAATGGAGTCCAAAGAATGTCTATGAGAAGTGACTGCTAATAGCTCCATGGGAATTTATTGAAAGAATGGCAAATCCCAAATGTTTCTGACATTTAAAAAATGTTGTGACCTTTTTTTCCTGGAATCCTTATTGATACTTTCAGTGGCTCTTGGGATATAATAAACAATATTGCTGCATTATATGAAAAGGCTTTATTTAAACTTCCTGCAGTGTAGGCACGGGTCACTGTGATAGAGCTTGCAAGCCATTAAAGAAAAGATATATGACACAGAGACAAGTAAAAAAAAAAAAAAAAGAAAAAAATTGGAAGAAAATATATACTGAAAAAGTCAATTATGGCCCTAGTGTTATGATGAATTAATTAACTTTACAACCAGAACCAATATAGGGAAAGAAACTGGTTGACAGTATGTCCTGTAGAAAATATGCATTCAATTTGAACTGTAAGTATTTAAGTTTAAGAAAAGGCAGCATGTTGGTTGCTATGGTGATTTGTATTTCTTTAGGGAAATATGAGTTCACATAAACCAGTATTATTTCTTGATTAGCTGCCTAATGAGGAAGGTTTGCTGTGAGCATTGATGATATGTCCATAAAAAATATTACAAAAGCTAACTGTGTTTCTTGGTTTTAGTATTTTTTTTTCAAACAATGGAAATAATATAACCACAGATAATTGTGTGTGTTTAGAATGAAACTACGTCTAACTGTATGATTCAGATATCTCTTGAATCTCTTGATGAGTGAAATTGGAAACAATAATTTAGTTATCTTGAAAAGTGGTTAAATTAGAAAACATACATAATTTAATAGGTATATGTGTGAACAGATTTGGCATGTAGTAGTAAATATTTATTTAAAAATGTAAATACAAAGTTTTTGGAGTTATTAATACTTACAATGTAACTCTCACTCAGTGGCGGATCCAGGAAGGGGGGGGCGATCAGGGGCGATCGCCCCCCCTACCAGGGACTTGCTGCCGACAGCTGCACACTGTGCAGGTCCGTTCAGCAGTGACAGTGTGCTGCCCGGCTGCTCTGATTGTGTTTTAAACACAATCAGAGCAGCGGGACAGCACACTTTCACTGCTGAACGGACCTGCACATACTGTGCATCCGCCGGCAGCCTTAGGACACAGAAAGGGGGCGGGGCCTAAATCGCCCCCCCTAAAATCGCCCCGGGTAAGGCAAACGTCTGGGTCCGCCCCTGCTCTCACTTAGCCATTAAGGACATTTAGCCTTGTGTTTTTGATTTTAGAACATATTGAGAGAATTCATGTTTGACACTTAAACACCATGCATGTATTCTGTTTAACATAACATTGGAAATAACCTGTTAAACCTTCAGTTATACCTGAAATTCTTATTCAGCTGCTAAAGTATCTCTTTTATTAAAGCTCAGATTCTTTGGGTGTGATTATCAAAGTAGTTTTGTGGCATTTGTTGTTCCTGAGGTTGCCCTTTGATGTTTCTTAGTATAGGAAAAGCCCACCTTTCTGTACTTTTTATTATGGGGTTAAATGGGCAAATAATACCCTTATCATACAACCCTTATCCTATATTTAAATGTTAGTAAGATACATTCTCTTGATGAGTTTGTTGAACCAATGGACCAGATTCGCCATCTTTGGGCAGTGGGGCAAATGCAGTCAGTCCTCTGTCTACATCAGCTCTGTTCTGCCACTTTATAAACATAGCTACATTGTGTTTAAATGAAATAACGTAAATAGCTTTTCGCTCTACTTTGATGCTGACTAGATGGTATGGTGGTGGGGATTATGCGTGGACAGAGGCCTGCATACACTGTGCAGGAAAAGGTACATTTTAGATGTACTCTACTATAGAGTGTCTTAAATCAATGGATAGAGGTTATATTTCCCAAAGACCCTCTGTCACTTTCAAAGAGGGATTTTCCGATTATTTGGCTGATAGCTTATTGTTTGAATTGGCGCTGCGGACATATTGTGGCACCCTATAAATAAAAATGAATAATAATAATAAAATAATAGCTGCTGTAAGTGCAACCAAGTAACAGAACGGAGAGAGAGAGCATACACAGGTCAGTAAGTACCAATACTTGACACTAGTTAAGGCTCTGCATATTAGACTTGGCACCAGATATGAGTCTGTCTTTTATGATATGGAACATGATATGGCTTGCACATTGCACTGGGAACCAAAGATAAGTCTGCATATTGGGTTAGGTGCAAGACACAACGGGCCTGAGTCATGAAAGAATGAAAGGAAAAAAAAGCAGTAAATGTTCTCTGCTACAAACCATTTTGCAATGCAAGAGGTGCAAATTAGTTTATTATTTTGCTCATAAGATAAATACCGACTGTTTTTTTCATGCAGCACACAAATACTTGATAGCTTTACTTTTACACTGAAATTTAAAGTTAATCTAGGACATGCCCTATCCCAGCTATAAATCTGTCTCCACATTTTAAATTTACTTCCCCCTCCAATGCAACATGGTTTTGCCCAGGTGCAAAGTTACGCATTTTAATGTTTTGCTCTCCTTAATGACTCAGACCCAACATGCCTAATAAGCTAGGCAACAGATATAAGTCTATATATTAGATTGGGAATCAGATATGGGTCTGCAAGTTAGACTTGGCACTAGATTTTGCTCTGCATTTTAAACATGGCACCATATATCCCTTAACTTTGTTTGCTTAGCATCAAATACTGCGTCTTTACCTTCTGTTTCATGTCATTGTAAGAAATCTCTGGACCCTTTATAAATATAAGATGATAATAATAATAATAATAATAATAATAAAAATAATAATAATAATCTTGGCTCAGCACACTAGGTAACAGATATGGTTAAGGCTTGCATACTTTGCACCAAATGTTGCTCATATTATTGTAGCATCTAACTCTTGCTGCTGGCTCCTAAATTTTGGTCATACTTGTCAAGACCTGCTCACACTGCAAGTGCCATAGGAGCCTGTCCTGCTAGTTATTTACTAAACCAGTGCTGACACAGGCAGTAGGAGAAGTGGAGGTATAGCATCAGTCACAACATTAAAACACCTGCCTAATATTGTGTAAGTCCCCCTCGTGCCACCAAAACAGCTAGCTCTGACCCATTGAGGATGCGCTCCACAAGACCTCTGAAAGTATCCTGTGGTTTCTTGCACCAAGACGTTAGCAGCAGATCCTTTAAGTCCTATAAGTTGGAGGTGGGGCCTCCATGGCTCAAAATTGTTTTTCCAGCCTATCCCACATATGCTCGATCGGATTGAGATCTGGGGTATATGGAAGCTAACTCAACAACCTCAACTCTTTGTCATGTTCCTCACAGCATTCCTGAACAATTTTTGCAGCGTGCCAAATTTCCTGCTGAAAGAGGTAACTGTTTTCAGAGAATACTGTTGCCATGAAGGGCTATACTTGGTCTTCAACAATGTTTTGGAAGGTGATATGTGTCAAAAACACATAACTGAAAGCCAGGACCCAAGGTTGCCCAACAAAACATTGCCCAGAGCATTACCCTGTCTCCACCGGCTTGTCTTCTTCCTGTAGTGCATCCTGGCGCCATCTCTTCCCCAGATAAATGATGCACACATGCACAGCCATCCACATGTAAAAGAAAATGTTCCTCAGACCAAGCCACATTCTTACATTGCTCCATGGTCAAGTTCTGGCACTCATGTGCCCGTTGTAGGTGTTTTCGACAGTTGGCAGGGTTCAGTATGGACACTCTGACTGGTCTGCAGTTACGGAGCCTCATATGCAGCAAGCTGAGATGCACTGTGTGTTCTGACACTTTTCTATCATAGTCAGCATTACCTTTTTCAGCAATCTTGGGATTGACCAGGCAGGCTAGCCTTCTCTCTCCACCTGCATTATTGAGTGTTGGGTGTCCATAACCCTGTTGCCAGTTCACTGGTTGTCCTTCCTTGTACTACATTTGATAGGTACTAACTACTTCATACTAGGAACACCCCACAAGACCTGACGTTTTAGGGATGCTCTGACCCAGTTGCCTAGCCCTCACAATTTAGCCCTTGTCAAAGTCAATCTGATCCTTAAGCTTGCCAATTTTTCCTGCTCCCGACATATCAACTTCACTTGCTGCCTTATATAGCCCACCCCTTGACAGGTACCATTGTAACAAGATAATCAATGTTAGCCGCTCCACTTGTCTATGTCTTTCTAATGTTGTGGCTGATCAGTTGCTATATTGTGTGTGTGTGTGTGTGTGTATATATATATATATATATATATATATATATATATATATATATTTTTATAGTGATGCCATTTTATAATAATAATGTTTGGTTCAATAGAGTACAAATTATACAAATTATTAATGTATCCAGAAGTTAAGCTCAATGATGTGCCTATATTCTGTTTCGGATTTTTAATTTTATAGGAATTAACCCTCATGCCACCTTCATACACACTGGCATTGTCATGATTTTAATGGCTACATTTATTTCTTTGAAGATACAACATTTTTTTTGTAAAATGACAAAATGTTAAAGCTTTTCCATCAGAGGAAAAACTGTATCTTTTTATGTTTAATTGCAGTTTTATGCTGAACACCTGATATGTAGAAGATAATGAAGGCCATTTGTGAGGACAAGCGATGGACTTTTGATAGTAAAAATGAAACTTTGCAAAGCTTTTCAAAGGACAGCTGATGAGTTCAATAATGAGTTCTTTCTGCCAGTTGCTGTTATTTTTCCCTACCTGTATCTTGATCATTTGAAAAAGTCTGATGAAGGGAAATGGTAGATAAATCTTTAAAGTTACCAGTATAGACATTTTCCCAAATAACCACTTGTACAACACTGAAAAATATGTTGAAACCTTATAAATAATGATTTCACAATAATAATACAAATGTAAACTACATCCTCTTTGACTGTGCTACAGAAATGAAGCATAGCTATGATCACTTAAGAAAAACTTGTTAAAATATTAGAGTATCCTAATATGTTTAAAATGGTAATAGCAGACCTGGGAGTCACATGACGTCAGCTGTCTCAGCTGTAGCTCTCCTGTCCAAAAGTAACTCCAAGGGTAACTCCACTCAAAAATGATGTTGCATAATTAAAATAATTATGCTGGATGCTAACAAAAACTATAACCATGGAAACAATCGATGCAGTCTACAGTTTGTTTCTATGGATACAGATGATGTTAACGAAGGTCAGTTATGTGCAAATCACTCATATGCTGGTAGACCTTTTATAATGCCACTGAAACCCTATGAAAAGAAGCAATGGGGATAGATTTAACAAGTTTAATAGTCATTTAAAATAGATAACTGTATTATTATTTTAGGTGAACAATGACAACAAAAATTTAATTTTGATATTTTTAATTTAAAGACATTAAGTTTGTTTTATACAGTAATGACAGATCCAGAATAAAATTAATTATAATAGTTATCTTATTGGATATAAGCACCTTTGTTATACTTTTGCTTTTACTACAGTATACTCACTATATTAAGTGCTCTGTTATAGTAAATGTTCTCTTGCAATAGATGCAGGATTTCACTTTTAACCTGCCATGTGTAATCATTCAATACCTGACTACTTCTGGAATGTACAGTATGAAGCCTAGAGAGCAAAACACTCTTCTATGACTTAATAACCAGGTGTCAACCAGGTGTCAAATAAGTGTTCAGTCCAAGCACTTTAAAAAAAGCCAAATTGCTATAACATTGGCAAAAGCAAGATTGTAAGTCAAAAGTCAGCACAACAGAAATGTTTACTTCAAAGAGGGCTAAAGTAAACAAATGGTTTTAACACAGTCTCTGGAAAACCCTGATCAATTGTGTTTGCAGTTTTCACAATCAAAATGTACAAAGATGAAGGAAAAGTATAATTAAAGAGAATCTGGCACTTGGAATGATATTTTTTCTAATTCAGTAACACATTGAAAATACATACAATTTGTCTTAGAGATGCTTATTCTTAGCTATTTAATGTTTTCCTCATTGCTTCTTTTTTTTGAACAACATTTCCTTTGTGCTAATGACATCTAAGGACATCCTCTGGCATAGACAAGAGAGAGAGAGAGACAAATTCAACACAACAGACATTCTAAAAGCATGAAAAGTAAGATGGCCCATTAAAATATAATATATATATATATATATATATATATATATATATATATATATATATATATATATAAAAACAAGCAGCTTGCTTAAATATTTCGACCACCCCCTTAGTAGACCAAATTTTATTTACCTTTTCCTTTACGCTCATCAATTCATTAATAACTTAGGAATCTATAAAAGTATAATGACATTGTTTGTTTGAAATGTCATTACTTTAGAATTTGAGAATTTGCAATATCAAGTATTTTGGTGTATTAGAAGTCTACTATATGTGAAATTTGTACTCTTTGACCAAAGAGGACTCATACAATATAATAATGCCACCTCCGAGATGGTGTTGGAAAACTATGCCTCTTGTATGACTTTTGAACACAGTCTGTTTTGCACAACTAATTTAGGTTTGCCTTGAAGATTGTAATTTCTTCACTAACACATTTTTTTAATTTTCTGTACATAGCAAAGTCTTTTTAAGCAATTTAGGTAAGTGGACATAATATTAGTACCCACATCTTTTCCTAAAGTGCTCTCTCCCTCCACATCATGCATGTGTATCTTTTTACGCAATTGAATGCAATGATTTCATTTAGTAAGACCGTGTCAACAGTGCCTGGTACAATTCTATATGCAGAATTGAATCCAATAGAAATTCAGCAAGGAACATGTCAAAAGTGCTACATTTGCAGCATCATCACTGTACATAAAAGGTAATAGATATCCCTGGTGGCACTATACATTACCTACCTTCCTAACTTGTACCTGTTAGCACTTTGTATACATATAGTATAGATACAATCATTTACAAAATGTATGGTTAAACCATCTGTTTCTTGACATTTGAGGCTAAAATTTACTTTTTATTGATTTGAATGCTGTAAAATGTTAAAATAACACTTGCCACCACTCTGGTTTCTTAGCAATAACAGATCTGTCATCCCTAGGACACTATATAGATACACTTTTCTGCTGCACAAAATTAATACCCAAGTGGAATTAGTTCAAAGCCTAAAGAGCAAAGATGACTTGTTTGAAATACATGACACTGTTGCACTGTTGTATGCCAAACAAAAAGGCTTATTTCAACATCAACTGACTTTAATAGACATATATAGATAGATAGATAGATAGATAGAGCACCTTTGTTTGAACATGCATTGTTACTTTTTCTGTACATAGTTTTATATTCACAGCCAAGGAACAGTCAGAATCAGATATGATTGATAACAAAATAGTACTCAGCAGATAAAGTCCCAATCTAGATCATTTTCACAGTATTAATGCAATACATTCAGAACAAATGACTTATCAAGACAAAACTTTCATGTTTTACATACATTAGAATCGTAGAACCTGCCTGTGTCCGATTACTAATTTTAACATTAAACAAAAGAAAACTGGCTTTAGGCTTATTTTATCTTGTATGAACATGATTAGTTATATCTGAAACATACATAGAGTACTGAAGCTAGTATTATTTCTAAATGCAACTAATAATATTCTATAAGGAAGCCATTTTCTCTATACTTATGTATATAACCTGAAAAGTTATCACTGATGTACATGTTTAGAGAGCCAAAAATCTTTACGTTTGAAATGGGTTTTAGAGAGCCAAATTTTTTCTGAATTTTTACTGACTGGGGGCACCTGAGGATGTGATGTGTTCAATAAAGAAATATGCCTTTGGCTTAGGTTAACTTTGTAATCAAAGCAAAACACAGTTGACGTCCCTGGTGTGCCAAGATTGTCCTACCCAGCGCATTTCATGGATCACTCCTACTCTATGTTCTCAGGAGATATCCCTGCAAATGAAAAGTGCAGTCTCAAGAGACACACTGTGCAACATATCATATAAGAGTCCAACCCTCCATGACTTGCTGCTCGGGTTAGTCTCATTTGTAGTGTAAATTCATCATGAGATTTTGGGGACTTCAGGGACGTTCTATATTACATGTGGTACTGTACAAAGTTCACCTAGAAACTTGCTTCTCTGTTCAAATGTAACAGTAATGCACAAAATGCACTAAAATTATAGGACAAGACCCGTTCTCCAGCCAGTTATGAGCCGGTTGTAAAAAATAGTTTGCCCCCTTCTGCCCCTAAAATGCATCCTCTCCACCCTCTGCAAATCCAACTGTCTTGGTCTACAAAGCCGTGCATTTTAGGGGAAATATAGACGCACTTGCACAAATTGGAAGCTAGAGCACCACCAAAGAGGATTTTGCTCTCTGTGTGCCTTGGCCATTTTGAACTCCAGAATTTTCAATATGTGGTTATAATATAGTAAGTTTTATCAATGCAGTACTTTTGTACATATATGAAAGAATATCACTGTTATTTATTTTATAGTGACTGCTGGATATATTAGAACACAATATTGTAACATTTGTGCACTTTACCATGTAGACACATCCATGAGCATGATACACGAGTATTGAAATAAGATAAAGACATATGACCTGAGTCATTACGAAGATCAATGCATAATAAAGGAGTAATTTGACATCTGGGCAAAACCATGTTGCATTGGAGGGGGAGGTAAGTTTAAAATGTGAAGACAGATTTATAGTTGGGATAGGGCATGTCCTAGATCATATTTACATTTCAGTGTAAACTTAAAGCTATCAAGTATTTGTGTACTACCTGAAAAAAACAGCCAGTATTTTCCTTATGTGCAAAATAATAAATTAATTTGCATTGAAACATGGTATGTCCAAGAACAAACTTACTTCTTTTTTTTTGCTTTGCTCTCCTTAATGAGAAGATGGAAATTTAGAAGTATTCCTTCTTATGTGCTTTCATGGTCATATCTACTGTCAGCACTTGGTTTTCTGGTGGACTATGACTTGGTTGGTGCAGCTCCATATTTCCACCAGAGGTGCTGTTGTGTGTTAAACTTATGCCTCTTCAGAAATTGAAAAGTTAATTTAATTCATCAGCAAGTAACAAGTGGCACCTGTGCTTGGATCTTCAAAACCTGGCTCTCCCAGCTAATAGAGTCAGAATATTCGGTGAGCCTGTGCTGCTACATGGCAGCAGTTCCTGAGTTCCTGTTCCTGCTCCTTTTGTTTGTGTTTCCAACTATTACCTGACATCCTGCTTATCCATATTTTAACCTGGGTTGTTGGAGACCATACTATACCCTCCCTGACCTTGGTCTGCTCCTGTTAATGTTCACCCTGACTGTACCTGGATTTGTTGTATTTGAACGGCAACATTAATCTGTGATCCCCACTTTTGCTTTTTTTTATATAAGATTTTGTATGTGTTTCGGTTTGTGACTGAAAGAGTTGGCACTTACTTATTCTTTGTCGCTAGAAGACTTTCCTACCACATATTTGCTCCTGTTTTCTACCCTGATACACTTGTCTGACCAATAGATTACCACCTTAATCAGTTCTTGTGTGTTTGCAAGTTAGAAGATTGAAGAATAATGATTGTTACATTTTACTGATCTCTGGCTTGTGATATAGTTCCTGGCATATCCCTTCCATTTACTCTGCAAAACAAGCTATAACCTATACTTTTAATGAATAGCACCTTGAGCCTTCCAATTGCACTTCGACAGAGAAGTGCATTTCTAGCTATACTTTGCCCAATGTAAAATAAAATTCCAAACACAAAATTACAACATGTAATTAAGACAGTACCAATGTTCTCATTATCAATTTAAGGACTCTGCTATAGTGAGAGTTAACTGTCTAGTGAGTCTTTGTTTTGGTGAAAGCCAGGTGTCAGCCTGATTTGTCAGGGAGTTCAGTGTCAGAAGAGTGGATTTCCTCTCTGAGAGTCATTATGGCAGGTTTGTGCACAGTAATTGCATTCATTAAACATTTTAACAGTGGTTTTACTTTAGGTCAACTTTAGACAGAAAGAGTTTTAAAGGATCAAGACTGGGATAAATTTTATTTATGTGTCTTGTGTTTAGACATCTGGAATACTTAACTAAAGATTAGGACATATGTACATGATACAAAACGCTAACACCATGCTACTCTGAGTAGCAGCCTGGCCCTGTACTTTATAGATGTCACCTTGTTTGAAAATAGCCCAACATCATCCCCATTGTTTATTATGCAGTACCTTCTATTATCAGCCTGTGTGATTTTTGGGCATCATGACAGTTCTCCTCTCCTCCAGTGTTTTTATACCAGAATAAGGACTGGGTAGAATCAAGGTCTCAATATTTACTACAGATAGAGCTATCTTCTTTTAGAAGTGTGATCCAGCATTTCTTATTTGGCAGCTAAGTCTTACAGTCTACTGCACTATTACATATAAGTATAAGAGGGTGGACAAAACGAATTCAGATGAGCTTTATGATGATTTGACCATTTATACAGAAAAGTTATAGTTATAGCCACAAAGACAGCTACCTACCACAGAAGTGAAGGTGTTTCAGTTGTCCCTCTTCTGTTAAAATATTGATTCCAAATCAGTGACCATTTTTTCATGATTTTTCTCTTATGTATAACAATACTTTAACATTGGTGTGTCATGAAAAAAATAATCACATGGCAGGTCAGCTGGCCTACTAATGGCCATCGCGGAAATTGCCTTCCTGCTCTTTAAGCTAGTCTCTTCTTTTCCAAAATTTAAGTAATTGCAAATTGATAAAATATTCTGTAGCTTTCTCCAGTCATATGTACTCGCCTGTCATTATTTTTACAATGACTGAACAAGGAAAATATATTTTAGGACAAAAAACAAATTCTGTTCTCTTTCTTTAATAGCTTCATATTTCTGTTATCAGAGAAACATATTGGTTACTATGCTAGAATACAACAACAAGAGTCCGTGAATTAATCTTCCTTGCATTACTTGGTGGTGTGTCTGTATTGACCTACCACTGTATGAGAGATTAATAGAGCAAAGGAATAAGCTTAGGATGTACTTACATTTGCATGTTGCTGCAGGCATATAAAAATATAAAAGGTCCCCTGTGGCTGACTAGTCAGCTATTTACTGAGCTTTTCTTTTCTCTGTTGCTTAATACAAATTTAATTTTCCTTTCCTGGTTTTTCATTTTTCCTTCTTCCTCTTCTTAAGGCTGCAGTTACTTTTATGAGAAATAGAGGACAGGATTTGATCACATAAAATACAACACAGAGCTATAGACTTAGATGAGTAGATTGACTCTTGAAAAGTCAATATGGATGGATTCATCCAAAGTGATTGAAACTGATTGGAAGTCAAGCAAATATATTAGTTTAATTTAACTAAGCAGTACAAATAACAGATATTTACAATTATTTGAGCAATTTTCAGACATCCAGGTATATTACATTTTACCTAACATGTTACAACCACTTGATATGATTATAATATAATTCTATTGCACTGTACACACATAAGACACTACATATAACTAGCATAACCTAGCATAGCCTCACCTGACATTATCAGTATAGTATAATTATCTTTTACTTTAAATACTATAAAGGTAAAATATCTACATATGAACATGACATGACTACTGAATAGGACAATAATATAATTCTATTCATCGGACACTATATAAAAACAGCATAGCCTTACCAATTAAGATTATTAATTGGTAATTAATTGGTAAGGCTATTAATAATTAATTGTAATACTTTGCAAAATTTGGAATAAAGTAAACTATACATTTTTCTTAATTCAATTCCCCCACTTGATCCTCAAGCTGATTTATTTATTATTATTGACTTTTCTGCTGATTTATAGTGGAAAAATAATCTTTTATTACCAAATTCACAAATGTGGCATTAGATAAAACGAGTGTTAAATGTAAGTAAAGCCACTATTTGACATTAATGAATATCAAAGGGTGTATATTAGGGAGATTCATGCTATACTATAAATAACTGAATCATTTCTGCCTAAAAATTTCATCATGCTCCCTTTCACCACACTGCAGCAGGTCGCTGCAGTAGATTCATGTACATTTGTGAGGCCTATACCGAGAAGGCAAAATCCCCAGGTTCAGCGCTTAGCAGGTGCACCTTTTGCAACCACACTGTTTCTTCAGTTTTCCAGTAATCCATGGGTTATAAAACCCTGTATGTGAGGATAAACTTGGTCCTCTAGGAGCTGCAATGCAAATGATAGGCAACTGTCCACAACTGTCCAATCAGAAGCTTTGCTAGGATCGGCTACAGTGGGAGAAATGCAGGTGGCCCAGTGACCCAGCCCAAGGTAGCCCACTATGGGACTGGCCCAGGGGGCAGATGCCCCCTGCCACCCAGCCTTGCCTGCCCCTGTGTCCGTGACTCTTAAAGGCCTTAAAGAGCCAGAGAAGATGAGATGCTGCTTAGAGATATCAGGAGACAAGAGTAAGTGATATTCAGAGGAGGAGAAGTGAGGAAACTTTGGAAAGGGGTTAAAGAACCATGGAGGGGAAAAAATTACACCCAAAATGCGGTCAACTCAGCCCAAAGTGCATAGTCTGCTTTTTAATAGCATATAAAATGTTTAAACATTTGCTAGACTACATTTTTACACTGGCTCTTAGCTTCTAAGTGTTTGTCAGGCTCTGTTGGAAAACATATTAAGGCAAAAAGGGAGATAACTGAATGGTGTTGCCTGCTGCTTTGGACCACCTTAAATGTTTATTTAAATGTCTTTTGTAGGTGAGATAAAAAAACAGCATTTTTGTGAGTTGCCATATCACCTATAACAAAAGTTATGACCCCTCCAGTGGGACAGGGGCCTCACAATTGATATCACACAGAGCCCTGTATTTATAAAGTCCAGTCATGATTACTATATATTATTTGAATGTCTGTTTTAAAATATCTTATTAGAGATTATTTTCTATTTTCCTTTAATCATTTTTATTAAGTTTTATAAGGTAAATGGGGGTACAGAAAGTAAAAAAAAGGGAAGGGGGGTAGGAATACACACCAATAAACAAGTATAAACAATTTACATACATCATGTGTACCACAGTGAGGTATTAGGGTGAGTCTGCTGCATCAAACTGGACACTCGTGAACACTTCCTAGACTGATTGTGGGGACTCAATCAAAATAATGGGGATATCGTTATCGGGTGGAGAGGTAGAAAGATTTGCTTCTGGAGCACCTCCAATCTCTGTCACAAATAAGTGCCAATCAAACAATTTCAACCATGGAGAGGATGGATTTGTGAAATAGAGAGCACCCAATGTTTCCATCTCAAAACTATACTGAACCTTAACTATTACTTTTGTTAAAGTGGGAGGGAGAGCGGCTTTCCAAGCCTGTGCTATGGTGGCCCTGGCTGCCAGTGCCGCAACTAGACATTTCAGTGCCCTGGGCGAGACAGGGCACCGGCGCCCCCCATCAAAGTGGGAGTGACATTTGCCAAGTAGGTGTGGCCAACCTAATGTGGGGGTGTGGCTAGCACTTCACTGTAAAGAATTCTGCTACACATATTTGCAAATGCATGATATATATATCTATCAGAGCCGGATTTACACCTCATGGGGCCCTAGGCAAGATATTGGTTTGGGCCCCCCCTTCACCCACACAGTGGCCCCTCACATACACATAATACACACACACACACAGTGGCCCCTCACATACACATAATACACACACACAGTGGCCCCTCACATACACATAATACACACACACAGTGGCCCCTCACACACACATAATACACACACACAGTGGCCCCTCACACACACACATAATACCAGGGGCGGATTGGGAACTTAAAGTGGCCCTGGAAAAATTCTGAAAGTGGCCTCATGTAGGCGGGACCAAAAAATGGTAGGTGGGGCAAATTGTAGGCGGAGTTAGCACTCCATTAGCTCGAGCCACATTGGTTTTTATAAAAGGCAAATGCAATACGCTATGGTAAGCAGAGTCCTTCTATCACAGTTGACGGAGCTAACACACAAGTAGGCAAAGCATTGCACATGTAGGTGGAGCAGTCACAAGTAGACAGAGTCAGCACACCAGTGGGTGGTGTATACACATTAGTTATGTAAGTGGAGCAGCTTAATCCAGCAGCAGGGAGTTCCCAGGGTTAGCATTCATGTAATAATAGTTGGGTCACCCACCGGATCAAAAAGTCTCCCTAACAATATAAAATTAAAAAAATAAAAAGTAAATCAAACTACTTCTGCATACCTGTATGCAAAACTGTAGCATGTCGAAACCATGCTGGTGTGTGCCTTAACCCCGAAGAAGAGGTTCCAACCTCCCAATGTCCTCTATTCCTCCCAATCCCCTCTTCTTGGAGTTAGGGATTTCAAAGATAAAAACCACATACTTTTAAATAAAACTGTGATTACTTATACACACAAGCATGAACAATTAAAACATTTTTCTTTTTCAAATTAAATTAAAATACTCCCATGGATGCATCATACATATTGAATTGCAAGGTTTATACTGTTCTGAATGATAATTTAGCCAGTATTAGTGATACAAATACAATGTAAACAGCCTCCTAGTGACCGCAATACAAAATAAACAGCATCCTAGGGACTGCCATACAAAATAAACAGCATCCTAGGGATCGCCATACAATACAAAGAGCATCCTAGTGACCATCATACAATGCAAAGAGTATCCTAGCAAACGCCATGCAATAGAGAGAGCATTCTTGTGTCAGCCATACAATGCAGAGGGCATTCTTGTGTCTGCAATACAGAGAGCATCTTAATGACACAATATAAAGTGCCCAGTGTGTCTGCCCCTTGTATGAGTGCCGCCCTGTGTGTCTGCACCTGTATGAGTGTCGCCCTGTGTGTCTGCACCTGGTATGAGTGCCGCCCCTGTATGAGTGCGCCCTGTGTGTCTGCCCTGTATAAGTGCGGCCCTGTGTGTCTGCCCTGTATAAGTGCGGCCCTGTGTGTCTGCCCTGTATGAGTGCGGCCCTGTGTGTCTGCCCTGTATAAGTGCGGCCCTGTGTGTCTGCCCCTGTATGAGTGCGCCCTGTGTGTCTGCCCCTGTATGAGTGCGCCCAATGTGTTTACTCACCAACTATATGTTGAAGTACAGGACTAACAATTATTTTATTGAGGTATAGAGAGCATAAAAGTCTGTATCTGCAACAGTTTGTGTAGTGACAATATTGGGGGTTTTTTTTCTTCACTTATCAAGTGATTAGTTAGGCTGACACTGGATATTCAGAGAGGAACTAGAGGTTTGTATATAATCTGCACTTATAGTGTACATATGGTGCTAGTGAATATGTGATTCTGTGAGTGTTAAAATACCTGCTGTTTACTGCACAACTTCTTCATGTGAGTCAGTCAGGAAGTCAGAGGAGCCGTCCTCCATTCATCCCACCCCCCTGCGCTGTCACATTGGATCTGCAGCTGCGGTGATGTCATCACAGATGGACGCGTAGCTCTCTCCCAGTCAGCAATAGGATGTGATCCTTTCATCACCACCTACCCCCCCGCTCAAGCGCCAACCTCCTTTTTCCCTTTTAATGTGCCACAGAGGGGAGGGTAGCGGGCGGCTGCTGCGCCCCCTCGGGCTTGCGCCCTGGGTGACGGCACCGCCCGCACCACCCTAGTTATGGCTCTGCTGGCTGCTATAACGATATGACTAAAAACATAATGGGCATGGTTCAAGGCTTGTGGAGGGTAACATTGAATGAGAGCAATTTCAGATCCCGGAGAAAAGAGATTGGTTGGTGACCTTATTAGCCAGGTCAAATACCTGTACCCAGAATTGTTGTAAAATCGGACATGCCCAGAAAATATGGAGCAAATCACCTGCCATAGAGCATTGTCTCCAACATAATTTCAAATGGGACTCCCACATTCTGTGGATTCTAACGGGGGTGAGATAAAGTCTATTGATCAATTTAATAAACATTTCAGTATAATGTAAGCATTTGGACATGCAAAAAGAATTAACATATACTGCCTGTCACTGTTTTTTTCTGTAAGGGTCATCTGTAGATCTGATTCCCAAAGGAGTTGACTAAAGTTTTTAGAAATTGGCTCGGGGCAATAATCCCATACCAAAGGGTAATCCCTGCTTTATTGTCTCATTTTGTTAGTTTTGTAAAGAAAAGAACAGGGGGGGACTGAAGAGTCCAGTTGAGTATCGAGAGGGAGGATATCCAATACCTAATTTGTAAATATTTATAGAAGTCTCTCGCAGGGATATGAAATTGGTTCTGGAATTGCATAAGGAAAGCATACCCTGGGCCTCAAATAACGTACCTATAACTTCAATACCATTAGTTATCCATAGAGACAGATTAACATCTGGAATCTGCTTAGCTAAAGCTATGATAGATAGGTTTTTGGTGGGGAGGTTAATAATCAAAGACTTCTCCACAAGCCTGCCCCATGCTCCCAACGCATCTCTGGTCAACCGGGGTAAAGACGCACTTGGAGGGTGCCACTGTTTGGGTATCCAAAGTAAATCTTGTAAGAGAAAGTGAGGGTTGCGAGCCCTCTCTAAGTCCACCCAAGGTGGGGAGCGCCCAATCTCTAAGCTGGGACAATAGGAATGCCAAATGATATCTAGATAAGTCTGGGAGCCCCAGTCCTCCTCTTTGTCTCGTTAAAGACATTTGCGTGCTCGCTATCCATGGGTGTTTGTTATTTCAAATATATGAACACATTATCGAGTGTAACTTAACAAGCAAAGGTTTTGGTAATGCCAAAGGTAGTGTACGGAACAAATATGAGTTTCGGCAATATCATCAACTTAAAAGCTGCCAACCTACCCAGCCAGGAGACCTCTCTGCACATCCAAGACTTCATCAGAGTGAGAATTTGGGGAATGAAAGCTGTGAAATTAAGGTCTAGAGTATTATTTACAGAGGGGGTAATTTGGATGCCCAAGTAAGATAGCACCGCCGCCTTCCAAGAATATGGGAAGGAAGCCCGGAGGTTCGTTACCCTAGATTGAGGTAAATTGATAGGTAAGGCATCGCATTTGGTGGTGCTTAATTTGAAATAAGATGCTCCAGTGTAAGAGTCTAGTATAACATGTAAGGATGACAGCGAAGTCTCTGGGCTAGTAAAATATAGTAATATGGCATCAGCAAAAAAAAACACAGTTTGTGTACCGTATGATTGATAACAACACCAGGGACGGTCTTGGCCAGTCTAATGGTTTGTGCTAAGGGTTCAATTGCTAAAATGAAGATTAAGGGAGAAAGGGGACAACCTTATCTAGTACCGTTCAAGATCTTAAAATAATTGGACAAGAAGCCATTACTGAACACTCTGGCAGTAGGATCACTGTAAAGGGCATAATCCCGTTCAAAAGCCTATCTTTAAATCCAAAGCGGAGGAGGACCTGCCTCATATAGCCCCAATGCAACCTTTTGACGGCTTTCTCTGCGTCAAGGGAGAAGATAACTAACTCCGAGCGGGCCTCCAAGAAACTCTCAATGATGTTTAGGACACGCCTTGTATTGTCTGAGGCCTGTTGACCACTAACAAACCCCACCTGATCAGGGTGGATTAGGTGTGGAATGAGGATTTGTAATCTATTCGCAATAAGCTTGGCATAAATTTGTATGTCAATATTCAGCAAGGCAATAGGTCTGTAGTTGGAACAATAAGGGGGGTCTTTTCCAGGCTTTGAGATAGTGATCAACGGAGACTCTAGCATTTCCAAGGGAAAGTACCCCTGATCAGTACTAGCATTATAAAGTTGCATAAGAATTGGAGCTAAGTCTGACTTAAAAGTAATAAAGAAATTATTAATATAGCCATCTTGGCCAGGGATTTTGTCCTTCAGTAGGTATTTTATTACATCTTCAATTTCTGTTTGTGTCCATGGGATATCAAGGGCCGTGGCAGTGTCAGAGTCTAGTGCAGGAAGATTGTGGTCTTGTAGAAAATAATCAATTGCTTTACTATTGGGTTGAGAAGTGTAAGGGTCCTCCTTCAAGTCATATAAAGTGGCATAGAACTTAGGCAAAATAAATTCGCAATGTATTTAGTGTTATAAGCTTTTTGTCCTCTTTCATCTATCAAAAATTTGATTATTTTCTATTTTATACATTTATTTACGTACTTGATTCAACTGTATCCCAGACCCCAGATCTTTAGCCTGATTTATATTTGGTTATAAACCTTTGATTAATCATAACTATGCACCAATAAAACATAGTGAAATATCAGTGTAGACAGCTTGTTAATATGAGTACATATTATTGCTTGAGACATAGAGGCACATGAGATCAGTATTTATCTATCATAAATGAATCATTAGCTACATATATTGCTGTGATGGGTATTCCAGTGAAATGGCTTAAGCATCTAGGTGAGCTGTTTAAACCAGATGGCCTATGTATGTAATCAACAACTGGCACTAGGTATTTTTGATTCAAAAGCAAAAAAAAAAAGAAAGCTTACTGGATATAGATCAATTTCTCATCTTTCATGTGAGCCTTTACCAAGACCAGATATCAAAGCCAGAAAATGTGCTTGCTTGAAAATAAACGTTGACTGTCTCTCATCCAAAAGATCAGCAAATGTCACTCTGTGATGTATTGATGGATAGATAGAGAGATAGATAGATAGATAATTAAATACAATTTGTAAATTTAAATAACAATAGCAGTTCTTTAATAAGCATTTGTTTATAATTCCACTATTAAAGATTTGTGTTTCTCTCTATCCTGTCCCATAAGGTGTGATAAGGGGAAAAGGTGTCTTGTATCGATAGGGGCGGCAGAGAGGCATCTCTATGTCTGTACTGTACATATGTCAATTTTTTTTCTGTCCATATCAAAGGCAAATCAATTAATTGTATGAGACAGTCAACTGATGCACTTTTAACTTAAAGTAATGGGTGGGAGGTTTATAAACAGAATGATAAAGTATGCAGAGCAGTGCACAATATTGTCCACTGTTACAGTACTTCTGAACCTACAGAAAGCTCAGAATGTAAAAGAAAAGTGTTTAGCTGGTGTGGATGTCCAAAGGCCATGTGCCTACATGCTCTAGTGATGTATATCTGGTCCTGTGTGCAACCTCTGTGCATTAGTTTGTCCATGACCACTGTTATGTGAAATGGTGTTGCTCACTCAGGCTGGATAAAAAAAATATGCACAGAAGGCCTATCCATAGGTGTGGGAAAGGAGGAGAGACAGTTACCCTGCACATTGCATATGTCAATGTTTTACTTCTGCAATCTGCAAGAAACATGTACTGTGACAATGAGAAAATAAATTGATCATCATCATTTATTTATATAGCGCCACTAATTCTGCAGCGCTGTACAGAGAACTCACTTACATCAGTCCCTGCCCCATTGGAGCTTACAGTCTAAATTCCCTATTATAGACACACACTCACACACAGGCACAGAGACTAGGGTCAATTTTGATAGCAGCCAATTAACCTACCAGTATGTTTTTGGAGCGTGGGAGGAAACCGGAGCACCCGGAGGAAACCTACGCAAACACAGGGAGAACATACCAACTACACACAGATAAGGCCATGGTCGGGAATAGAACTCATGACCCCAGTGCTGTAGGGGTCATGAGTTCGATGGCGGTATATGCAAAATGCAAACTTACCTAAAAACTGACATCCAAAAAAACATCTCTGATAGCCTCCCTAGAAACACTATTAACCATAGCTCTGGCAAGGTTGATAGTGTTTCTAGGGAGGCTATTAGGTTTTTTTCATATTTTTTAGTAAGGCTTGTAGATAAGACAGCCAGCGGGATCCTGTCATTGCCCCCTTAATGTCACAAATGTAAGTGCCGCAGTTTTTAGTGTTGCGAGTCATACTGCCTGCATTCTCTGGTGTCGCTATTTATCCCAGGCATGTCGGAAATCATGGATGTCAGTTTTTAGGTAAGTCTGCATTTTGTATACGTCGCTAACTTCGCGTTTGGCATTTCATTGTCTATTTCACTTTTGTCAGTATACTAACGGTCGTTATTTCGTACCCCACCCTTGCACTTGAAATACACCTATACTTAGCCCTTTCATTAACCAAGTGCAGTGCAATGTGACTTTGAAAATCCTTAAAATCGACATCTTCATAAATTTTGAAGGGATGACACCACCAAGCACTACAAAAACTAAATGAAATTGCTTTTTTATCTCTTCTAAAAAAGAAACCGTGTAATCACAGTCTAATATCACATGCAAATGTTTATATTCATACTGCAAGTGCAAACCACAATACTAGAAAACTACATCATATTTCCAGTGACCCATATTATTCAAGGGAGATGACTGGCCATCCAAAAACAGCAAGCAAATTAAATTATTCACTTGATAGTTGGACAGAAGATAGTTGGAGCATAACATTGACTGACAGTCCTCTGCTTGCTGATTTGCAAACACTAGTAAGTACTGTACTATAGAATGAACTAGCTACAGTGAATTGCATACCCACAGGCAGTGCATCTTATCACAAAATACAGAACAGCTCTTTTTAATATAGGGTGGTGTTTCCCACTGCAGTATTCCCCAAAAGACTAGGTTTTCAGGACAACTAAACTATCTGCAAATGATCTCAATTTAAAAGCAATTAGGAGTGATTACATACGTGATTACATGCAAATTGAACTCATGCTCAAAACCTGGTCTATTAGAAGGTTTGGAGCACTCTAGTTGAGGAACATTGCTTTAAGGCAATTCATTTGCTGCACATGATAATTAAAGAATGATAAGACTCAGTACTTCAGTCAACTGTACATATTAGGTGGAAATGTGAGTCTTTTGCAGTTTCATGTCTAGAGAGTTGTATTTATTTGTACTCACTGCACAATTCATAGAAAAATTAACCCAGAAAATGAAAGTATAGCATACATGTTATTTACACCATGCACGATACTTAGTTGCACAAAAAATATTTTCTACCCCTAGACAAATAAAAATATTTGTATATTTGTAAACCATAGCAAGTTTTATTAGTCTGCTGCAGGTTTGAACAGCAGATTATCTGGGGATTGTAAAGTAATGCAGTGTCATTAATAAGTGTGGGGTATGAGTTTGCAAATCAAATATTTCCGACAAGGCTAGGACCAACATGACAATTGCAACTGCTCTTATTGCGACATGTAGGAAATAGAGACTGGATGAAGATCGTACAGAGAAGAATTCCGGAAAGAGAATATACCGGCACTCACATTGACGTCAATTTAATAGGCGACAGTGGCATTGCTGTTATTAAGGGGGCAATGCGAAGACCTAGTGGCTGTTTAATGTCTTCCCCTTCCTAAAAAACATTAGACAGCTGCTGGGTTGATTTTGATACCATGAAAGTATGACATGATACTATTGCTAAAGTAAAAAGTAATCAATAGAAGGCTTGAGCATCTCAGTAACGATGGATATATATTTGTTCATCTGTTAAAAGTTGATTTGTTAGAAGTTTGACTTGCATAATTTGAGGAATGGCAATAGAAACTTACAATCAATGTTGTTTCTAAAGGTGGCCATAATTATTCCTAATTCTTCCATTTATTTTCACTTGACCTGAAGGGGTATGCATGGTGTTTGTGTTTTTTCTTTTTATGCATTGTGCTTTCACTGACATGCAAATGTGAATGGATCACATTATCAGTGAGCTCAAGAGGGATCATCAATAGAAGTTTTTCTGTTCAACTTCTGTTGGTTATTTTAGTGTGAACAGATTGGAATTACCCCTGAGACCTCACTATGTACAAGTGAGTATCATCATCACCATCGTTTATTTATAAGGCACTATAAATTCCAGAGCGCCAAACAGTTGGCATACAAATAACATGGATGCTAATAAACATAATAACGAAACATTTACATGCAAATATAAGTACAAATATACAAGTAATAATTCCATATGTACAAGTTAAAGTGAAAACATTCACACAAATACAAAATAATCATAAAAACATTACAGGAACATTCAAGGTAGACAAAGAAGATGTAGACAATAGACACAGGGTAAATAGGACAAAGACACCAAAAGCGCTACAATTTATATACATACAGTTATATCTCCCAAGCCAAGACTGGATATAATACCAGGATAAGAAAATACTCTAATTGGGTATAGTGCTAAATATCACCAGAATGGTTAGTGCAGTACTTGATGTATATAGTGTAGGATGTCATGTCTTGTACTTTATGCCCTGTATTGTACTAAAATGTATGCATGATCATGTCTTACGGTGTACTGTGTACACTTGAATGAAACGTATGACCTGTGTTTTTTGTACTTTATACAAAATAAAGCTAAATATCACTTGGAAATAAATAAATAGATGGCAGAATTCATATTCTGGGTTTGGTATAAACATATTTGATTTATTGTGCAATAAAAAATAGCAATAGAAACAATTATATATATATATATATATATATATATATATATATATATATATATATGAATATGACAGATTTAAAATAATACACATGAAAAGAATATGAAAAATTACATTATATTGAGCACCATATTGTGGATGATTAGTTTGTACTAGGTTTGAGAAGCAGGTTAGTAGCGAGACTCAATAGGATGTTAGCAAGGCGGGTTCTTTCAAACATGTTTACCCATGTCTATGTTTACTGACAGTGGTGTCAGTAAATTTACTAACTTCTGGTATCATTACTTTTCTCTCACTTAAGGCAGCAGAATGACTAAACCCTCACGTGTGACAATAGTCTATCTCGAAAAAACTCATTATATTCTTAGTGAAAAAAACATTATTTTCTTGTTGCTTATTTTATTTTAAATAGAAAAAAATTCTTAATCCCAATCATAAAACATGCACATTCTCTGCCTCAAACTACATTCTCAAGAATTTGTCATACATTTTGTTATCTCATAGGATGGCTAGTAGCAGTTATGTTGCCAAGGCACATTACTTATTTTCTAGGAGTGAATAATCAATCCTAGGATTTAACTCTATTTGGCAACTATACAGTTGTGTCCGATTTAAGCACTCACAGTTTGTATTCCTGCATTTTGGCAATACTCTGTGAGCTTTTGAAAGGACTACTTCCTGTTTTCAAAATGCATATATGGCAACCAACATCCAGTCAATACTGCTTTAGGCTATAGCTAATCTTTGTTAGTTTTTACTTTATCTGCTGTTCACATTCCTGTTAAATTTTAAGCGTGGCAGTCACTTAATCTCCATTACTGTAAACACTGTAGGAAATGCATTCTTAGTTGCGACAAGTCCTACAGTAATCTTGAAGATCCTCTTAGGGAAGATACACAATGCACATACCATATTTAACCAAATGTTTTACTTTTATTTAAATAATATATATATATATATATATATATATATATATATATATATATATATATAATTTTTTTGCAATAACTTAACATATTTGTAAATTACATCTTTCAAAATAGTCTCTGCTCTACAATATATATTATGTGTTATGCCAACTTTCAATATTAAAGATGTCACAGATGTCCACTATTCGTATTAAAATTCACATTCCCCAATTGATACTTTGCTAGCAACCTTTTATATCTTCTGCTGCCTTATGGTTGCAAAATATTTAAATGTCGTGCACACTACAATAATATTCCTCTGTCAGCATGCAGAGGAAAAAGAGGCTCTTCCAAAGTTTGTCCTTCTGAGACCTGGGCATGTCCCTCCATTGCCCCATATGGGCTGGGTTAGTCTCTATGAAAAAAGTTATACAGCGAGGACTGGAGAACCATCATTGAACACATATTTCAGATGAATGGGGGCAAACAATATGAAAAAAAAACAATGGTAAAGTAATGTCACCTACTAAGAATTTCATTTTAAGCTTTATGGGAAATGTGCATTTTAATTAACGCTAACAGATCCATGACACACTTTAACACATCTACTGTATGTTGCCTTTTCTGCAGAGTGCAGCAACATTTTGAAAATTGTTTAAACATATGTTCTATTGAAGGGGAAAAGGAAGGGAGTGAGAGGTGGGACAAATCAGACATCTATGGGTCTCATCTAGACATAGTCGCACTTGCGTTCTGATCTTACACAAGAAAGATGTACACAAAAAAGTGTGTTTTTGTATGTGTTGTACATTGAGTTGAACATATCTGAAAATGTGTCCAACTCAAAAGAATTATTTGCATCAGGCTTACAAATGGGTATACAACAACATAATAGACATGTGGCTTAACACTGTTAGCAGGGGAGACTGGCAAATTTTAGCCCGGGGGGCAAAACTTGACTCAGCAGCCTATTTTGAAGGGAAAAAAAATGCAGGTGGCCCAGTGACCCAGCCCAAGTTAGCTCACTATGGGACCAGCCCGGGGGGCAAATGCCCCCCAGCCCAGCCTGCCCCTGACTGTTAGTAGTAAATAGTAAAGTAACATTACCCTATTGGTACACACTATAATAATGTAATGGCGTGTCATAGATACAAGTGAGAATAGTGTATTGCAGTTATTAATAAGTGTGAAGGTTGTATTTTCCATATACAATGTGATCAAATACAAACACCTCCACTTCTGTTGTTCAGCCCCTTAAAAATCCAATCTTCTTTTCTTTAGTAGTCCAAATGGGAATGACAAATAAATGATGCAAATAGACAGATTTGCCCTGATATAATATAACTGCAATGCTAATGAATTAAGTATCAATAGCTGGAGATATCAAGCAGGCAATCAGAAACATAGGTGGGTGGAGATTGTTACTGACAGCCACACATGCAAACGTAGAAATAGCTGCATATGGTTCTACTGTGAAAGTTGGCTGTAGGAGGGTGATGTGTCATATCGTGTGCTTATCTGTGCAGCTGAAATATAAACAAAAAGTTCTGATGTCAGATTTCTTCAATTATATATCAGATAATGCACCACCTACTATAAAATATAGTTACATTTTGGAGTTCCTCTATGGCCGTATAAAAATAAAATATCTCAACTCAAGTGCTTTTATCCTGATAACCAAATTCAGAAGTGATTCCTATTATCCTTATATATAAAAGTAGATGGTGCCTTATACCTTATAATTCATGAATAGTAGTTTTATGACAAACAAATGAATTAACATTGTGTTAAGCTATTATTTAGCATACTTTTTAATCATATATTATCTATTTTTATGACAGAAAGGAAAGCTGTCAGTCGGTCACACAGATTCTGTGATAGGTTACTGTATGGTAGGGGCTTCTGTGAGGTCCGGTGCGAGGGTTATGCTCTAATTATTTTATTCAGTGAAATGTCTACCTGGGGTAAAATTAAAGGACAGTAAAGAAGTAGAGATGATGTTATTGTCAGTATTTAACTTATGTGCAAAATAATAAACTAATCCGCACCACTTGCATTGTAACATGGTTTGTCCCGGAGAACATTTACACTTTTTATTTTCCTTTCTTTCCCTAATGACTCAGGCCTTGAATTTCTATGGGTTTCCTTTGGGTGCTCTGACTTCCTTTCACAGCCCAAAACATACTGGTAGGTTATGTTAGTTTGTGCGGTAGAGTATTTAGATTGTAAACTTCTCAGGGGCAGAGACTGATGTGAGTGATAAAATGCTCAGTGTTAATACCTTGACACAGCTTATAACCTTTATTGTTAAATTCTTAACTATACTTAACTAAAATAACCACACGGACACAGTATATATATTTGGTAAGGGGTCGCAGTTTATTAATGACATTTTTGAACTGTCATGGCGGCGAGAGCAACGCAGTCAGCTAACAACTAATCTTGAAACCAATACAGTTGTAAACCTCACTTACCACTGTTCCAAGACTTTACGAGTCCCAAGTCTTTACATTGGCCGGAGCTAAACTTGGCGTCATCGCTACTGCCCCCCTCTGGACTCACAATAACGCGCCCGCTCAAGGCGCGCAAAAGGACCCTCTGCCCAAGAGGACCAAGAGTCCGGTTGCTGCGAAAGGTTCAGCAACGTGCGGCCATTAAACGGTAGCACCTTCGATTAGTCACTGACTGCACCGCTCTCCTAACAAACTGCGCCTTTTCATGAGAAAAAATATAATTAAACAACATATCAATACAACTGTTCAGGGTGGGAGGGGGGTATCCGCAGACCAGGAACCAAGAGATGGCCAGCCCACTCCCCCATTGTGATTTATCCCTTCACTAGCCCCTCCCCCTTTTAACTATGATTGGCTGGCAGTGATAATTATTTAACTCTTAAGGGCTCGTGTTGTCAACTATAACACAATATTTTAATTGCCCTCAGCTTAAGGCTTCACTTTAACTAAAATGCTCAGTGTTAATACCTTGACACAACTTATAACCTTTATTGTTAATTTATTAACTATACTTAACTAAAATAACCACACGGACACAGTATATATATTTGGTAAGGGGTCGCAGTTTATTAATGACATTTTTGAACTGTCATGGAGGCGAGAGCAACGCAGTCAGCTAACAACTAATCTTGAAACCAATACAGTTGTAAACCTCACTTACCACTGTTCCAAGACTTTACGAGTCCCAAGTCTTTACATTGGCCGGAGCTAAACTTGGCCTCAACGCTACTGCCCCCCTCTGGACTCACAATAACGCGCCCGCTCAAGGCGCGCAAAGGGACCCTCCGCCCAAGAGGACCAAAAGTCGGGTTGCTGCGAAAGGTTCAGCAACGTGCGGCCATTAAACGGTAGCACCTTCGATTAGTCACTGACTGCACCGCTCTCCTACCCACCGCTGAAACCCTTTAACGGGTTATCAGCCCGCCATATGAACCCCTGACCACTGAAATTAACTGCCCATAAATCTGCAATATAAACAATTCTAAACCTTGATTATTTAAGTGGACCCCATCAGGGCGAAAAAATTGAGTATCCCTTATGGATATCCATGGGTGTGCAACTACTGTACCCCCCAAAGCAAGTACTACTTTGTCTGCAGCTTTGTTGGTCTTTCTTAGTATGGACTGCATTTTGGGAGCAGCTTTGTAACTCTCCAGTTGAGACGTGGAATAATATGTGACCAAAACCATTTAATCTCTGGCCACTTCGCATGCATAGCTTTAAAATGTTCCCTCATGTTTATAATTAATTCCAGTGATTTAGCTTGCCCTAAATCGTTACCTCCAGCATGCACAACTACAATATCAGGGGAACCGTGACTATTAATTTCTTCTTCAAGTAGGGTTTTAATCGAAAGCCATCTAAGGCCCCTTTTTCCCACCCATTTTATAGCTACTGGGCTGGGAAATAATGCCCAATCATAGACCAAATTGTGTTTTTCTGCCCAAAAAACATATGAGTGGCCTAAAACCCATATGGTTGTCTTCCTGTTCAGAGCACCTATAACCAAAGAAACATGTTTCACTTATTGGAACCATTTAATAACTATTTCAATTAGAGCAATGTAAGTATTTAGTAAGTTAAATGAAGGGGCTGACCCCTACACACAGCAGTAGATCAATTCTCTATATAAGTTCTTTAATTCGTGTAACCAAGCGTGTCCGTCTTAATCTAAAATCGGTTTACTAGTATTCTTGGAAATGTCACTCCAAGCGAAATCATTAACGACCGGACAGCTTTACCAAAGAACCTTATGCTACTATGCCCATGTGGGAAATATAAATATCTAATATGTTAAAGGGGACTGATCTCTGCATACAACAGCAGATCCAATACTTATATGAAAGTTCGTTAAATACACAAAACCAAGCATGTCCGTCTTAAATCTAGGATCGCTTTACTAATCCGACTAATGTCATTGGATATATAACCAAGCGAAATCCTTACCGATCGAACAGCTTTATCAAAACGAACTAATATCATTGTTTATTGCAATAACAACCAAGCAGCCACAGAAATAATGTGACGCTTTAACTTGTAAATACTAACTCAGCCGCACAGGCCACAGGCTGCTAATAATCAATCTAATCGTGACACGTGAATGTGGGAGGGAGGGTAGGGGAAGTTAGCCCATATGAAGGACAAAAAAAAAAAACTGAGACACCCCGAAGGCCAATAGCCAATCAGGCCTTTATCCAGGAGAAACGGGAAAAAAATCCCCTCATGCCCTCGCTAAAAGCGACAAGCAGCATAGCCATGGGTTAACGAGTTGGCGAGGCAAAAGCCCATTAAACTAGGATTGCGGGCGAATATAAGTTTTTTAGGCCTTGGATTTCCAACGGCCAATAGCCTGTATGTCCGCAGGGGAAGCACCTTTCTCAGCTGCAGCTGTAGCCGCCCCAATTCTAAATGAATGGGTACCATACAAGGACGCATCTAATCCGATATAGCTTAATGAACGTTTAAATAGGGCATTATATTGAAATTTAGAAAGCGGTGATCTATCTGCATGCAATAGCCACATATCCCCTCCTTTAGGACGAATCAGAGAAAATTTTGAACACAATATCACCGGACAAATGTTTGAATCTTCATGTGTACATATGTTGAACCACTGTCCAGGCTTAAACTGATCGGTTTTTGATCGGGTCAACTTACAAGAAACTTGTGTAGAATTAATATGTGTGTGCTTAGCCAATAAAGCATTTCCAATATCGGTGTTAGATCGTGCCACTAGTTCGCTTATTCTAAAAGCCCCATGGAAGGCCATACAAAAATCTGTACTAAATAACAATGCTTCATATGGATTTGAAGCAACTGATGAAAGTGCCCCTACCAATTGTTTCAATACTTCAATGGAAATGGGACGCCTAGAGTCAGCCTCTACTGGTCGTTCCCTCGCCCAACCTTTCAATGCTTTAGAAATCATGAATCCTTTTGTTGGGTCTGGAAACCCATGCAGGCGTGCCATAAATGAAATGCCAGCAAGTGTAAACGCCATATTAGATTTAGTATAACCCTGTAAATATCTGTTCCACATGAATTCTAAGATGGGTTCATTCTGACCTGAGGAAAAAGCACCTGGGCATGTGTTCAGAAATAATTGCCATTGTTGCTATGAAGCACGATAAGATCGTCTAGTAGAAGGGGCCAATGAAGCTTCTGCCAGGTTCTTTATACCAACTCGACCATCTGCCAAGCGGAAAGAGGACAAGGAATTCCAATTAAATTAGCGTGTGGGACAAGTGTTCTAAATCGACTCCATTGAAAACGAGATAAAGAGTCGGCTACCTGATTCTCTATTCCTGAGACATGTTTAGCCTGGAAAGAGATATCAAACTTTAAGCACAAAAGTAACAATCTGCGCAAAAGATTGACCGCAGGTAACGAAGTTGACTTTTGTTGATTAATGGCCTGGACGACACCTAAATTGTCACACCAAAAAATTACATTTTGGCCCGACAAACTACTGGACCACAATTCAAGGGACAATACTATTGGAAATAATAGATTTTTAACTAAACCGTTTTGTCTCCATTCTATCGGCCAAGGGGAAGCACACCATTCCCCTTTAAAAAAGGCTCCGAAGCCATGAGCTCCAGAGGCATCTGTATGGAGCTCTAATTCTAAACTAGATACAATAGGAGACTGCCAAATCCGCACTCCATTAAAATCTTTTAAGAATATGGACCAGATCTGAAGGTCATATCGGATGTCCATGGCTAAACAAAGCCGAGCATGAGGCTTCGTTAAACCCGCTGTAGCTAATTGCAACTTTCTGCAGAAAATCTTTCCCATCGGAATGACTCTGCAAGCAAAGTTCAATAATCCTAACAATGACTATATCCCCTTCAAAGGACTTGTGTCTGAACTTAAAACTTCTGAGATGACGAAAACTAACTTATCAATCTTTTCTTTGGGTAGACAACAACATCCTGCTGTAGTATTGATTTCAATACCCAATAAAGACAAACAATCAATAGGGCCTTCAGTTTTGTCATGTGCTATTGGTACTCCCATAACGGCAAAAAGAGATTTTGCCGAAAACAATGCGTCTGCGCAAACTGACGATGCGGCTGGGCCAATGAATAAAAAATCGTCTAAATAATGAGCCAGGCCAATGTGGCCTGTTCCTGCTTGTATACACCAATGCAGGAAAGAACTAAAACATTTGAAATATGCGCAAGATACCGAACATCCCATTGGAAGACAGCGATCAATATAGTAGCCATCTTGCAATTTAAAACCCATGAATCTGAAAGATTCTGGATGAAGGGGAAGCAATCTAAATGCTGATTCTATGTCTATTTTAGCTAAAAGCGTACCCTTCCCAAATGATCTAACAAGCTTTAATGCCTCTTCGAAAGACTGATAGCTCACTGAACTGTGTCTCTCGTCAATGGCATCGTTCACTGAAAAACCCGGGGGATGAGACAGGTGTTGGATTAAACGGTATTTACCTGCCATTTTCTTTGGCACAACACCAACAGGGGACAATATTAAATCCGCAAAAGGAGGTAAGTTAAATGGGCCTAACATATGTCCCAGGGTGACTTCCTTATTAACTTTATCCCACAATACTTGGGGAAGAAGAGACGCTGATTTCAAATTTGACCATCACTAGACCGCACCAGTCCAACAATAGGCAACCTAAAACCATCAGTAAAACCATTGTGGAGAAATTTGGCATGCAGGATGTCTGGAAAGAAACCCAACCATCTATATAGACAATCCAAATTAACTGGTGAAGGAGCCTTGTGCAGCAGCTCCTGACATGCCGCGACCCCTTCCACGGGTCGCTGTATTCCTTGTACAATCCTTTGCTGAATGGGCACCTCTACAATGTCTATACCTGCATGATTCTCCTCTGCCGCAGGTGGAATTGTTGAAAACAAAACATCTATTCTGCTTCCTACGGGGGGCACTATACCCCCTAGTTCCTGGACACCTATCATTTCCAAATTGACCCCCACCCGAAGGGCGCATAAGTTCCGACCAAGTTTCCGTATCTTTACATTCAAATGGGATACGATCTAGCCCTTCAGCCTTCTCCCTAAAGCTCTCGTCATATCTCCTCCACGCATTATGCCCATCTTTATTTTCCATTTCAGTTATCAAGTGAAGATAACGCCATACGTCAATTAGGGCTGCCGGTCTGGTATCTAAATAGCATGCCGCAAAAACACAGTATCCTGAAACCCAATTATTAAAGGAGCGATACGCTTCTTCACCGATACCCCCTTTAGCACAAGCCGTGGCCAAATCTTTCTTACTTTTCTTTGTCAGTGAAAACATATCTACAAACACACCTTTTCTAATTCGATCTTTCATACATGGCATCACTCCTGTTAACAGCGCTGTATTGTCATAGCGTACCATGGGGCCACCTAACCCAGCTCGTGGAGCCATTGTCGCGGACGCTATCTTAGCGGGGTGACTCAAGTGATTTTTCAACAATCTAAGGAGCTAGAGCGAGCCTTGTTCGTCATCCGACGAATCGTCATCAGTAGATGACATAGGGGGACTATGTGTCTGTGTTCGTGACTGGTGCATAATTAAAAAATTATTCTCACCGACTGCAGTTCCCGAGATCCCTGGTCTCTGTTGTGGTGAGCTGTCTTGGGGCGCATTGTCAGTTGTCCTATTTGCTTGAAGCGTTCTTTCTCCTATCGGTGCTCCTTGTGACGAGGACCTGGTTGCTTCTGCAACACTCGATACAGCACCTTGACGTTCCTGTGTTACTGGGTGAGAGGATATGTTAGCCAAAGATACTGGATCAGATCTACCAACCCCTACTTGTCCTACACCATAGGCGGGTGTAGCTATATCGATACCCGTATTTATTCTAAAACCCGGGGCTGGTGGCTGAGGCCCTATATTATCCGCTCCCAAAGCAATATTACTCTGGCCAAAAACCTGTTGGGAGAATGGGCCTTGAACTTGTGATGCTGTGCTAAAATAATCATGGGGCAGTCTTCTATCTTGTGGAGGATAAGGGGCTGACCACTGCGAGTCTGTATTAGGGTCGCTTTGCAAAGCAGGGGGTGGAAAGGGCTGGGACCATGCTGCGGGGGTATTAACATTTTCTATATTCTGCATTGTTGGGTGCAGGAATCTATTCTGATTGGGTACCGGTGGATATGGCCTATTTATTACTGGCATAGCCACGTAATCACGGCAGGACCATGCATTATCTGTACCAGAGGGCCTGAATGAGACATCATCCGATGAAGGATGACGTCCCTGCCATGACCCCTGGATAGGGTGTGATGCTTGATTCCACATCATTTCATCTTGTGAGAATAGCAGGGGTGATTGTGACTCATACCTATGGGGAGCACCCAATGCCGCAGAAGTATTATCAATTATCTGTGGGCGGCCTCTACCTCTTGACCACCCTTCGGGCATGAGAGGTGGTAGTCTTGAAGGGGCATGTTGATACTGGCCAGCTGTGTGATAATGACCTGCTGAATATGTTGAAGGGGTTAAATTTATGTTTACCAGGTTGTCATTATTAAAATTACCAGCAGGGGGAGTTCCAGAGCCAGAAACACTTATAATGTTAAGATGTCTATTAACATTTGCTGGAGCAACCATGTGCCCACTGACCTCTGCATACCTGTCACTTGCCACAGGTATATTTTGCACAAGGAGATTGTGTCTACTCCGAGTGGTTGAAGGAGAGGAGGTTCTACCCCTCCTCCCCCTTCTCCCTCTTCGCCTACCCAAACCAGCTGCTGATGGGCGCACAGCCCTCTCCGGCGCATGTGCCCTTCTCCCTCTTGTATTTCCATACAGCACCTGATGATCGGAGTCTCTGCTGAGCTCCGGAGCAGGTGCTGGACTTGTGGGCATATCTTCTTCGGCGGTGTGAGGCTCCCCTCGGCCGCTCACAGACTCACTTGCAGGGACTTCTAAGATGGCCGCCGGACTCTCTGAGGGGGGCGGGGCTACCGCCACAACAGCGGTCGCGGCATCACCGATATCCAAATATCGGGCTGGTGGGGGCACCTGACGGCGGGGACGGGACATGTCTAAAGTAATGGGACAGGACTATTAATACTGGAAAGGGGAATTTATACTATGGGACGATGACTGTGGGCAAAGCAAGGGGGTGGGGAGGGGGACGGTGGGAGCTGATGACAGGACAGACACTTGTAAAGGGGAAGCTAAAACTGACAGGAAAAATTAACTTAAAGCATTAAGGGAGACAATAAATAAAACAAAGTTAAAGAAATAAAAGAAAATGGGGATTTAAAGATAAAATTAGAAAAAGGGGGGTATGAGAATTATATCGGTGACAGGGCACAAAAAAGGGGGGGAGAGGTGATGGCAGAAGAGCACTGGGATAATTACTGACAGGAAAGGAGGTTAAATTAACCAAATAAAAGCAAGAAGATAAAAGGAAATTAAAGGTAAAGATTAAAGAGAATGAATATAAGCTCAGAAAATATTTTAATAAAAACAAATCCTTAGCTATCTCTGGAGATGTTTCCTATCCGCAGACCAGGAACCAAGAGAGGGCCAGCCCACTCCCCCAGTGTGATTTATCTCTTCACTAGCCCCTCCCCCTTTTAACTACGATTGGCTGGCAGTGATAATTATTTAACTCTTAAGGGCTCGTGTTGTCAACTATAACACGATATTTTAATTGCCGTCAGCTTAAGGCTTCACTTTAACTTAAGTTTTCTGGTCAAAACTGTGGCACAATGGTTACCATTGCTGCATCACAGCTCTGGGGTCAAGAGGTCAATTCTGACTAGGGCCCTATCTGTGTAACGTTTGTATGTATGTTCTCCCTGCATTTGCGTTTGTTTTTTCCGGATGTTCTGGTTTTCCTCCCAGACTCCAAAAACAGACTGGTAGGTTAATTGACTTCTGACAAAATATCACATCATATATATAAATAAAAAAAGGTTCAAAATATACAGATAAATACTAATATAAACTCTATTTTCTATTATTCTAAATATTGAAAAAATAAACTTTAACGCTATTAGTTGTAGCACACTAGTTATATTAATAATGGAACCAATCAATGCAAAAAAACTATTTTCAACAACCTAAAAAGGTATCGACATTGGTTAAGTTACCAAAATGCATCTTTGTTTTCCTGACTGACATGTCCCCATCTTCATTCTGCTTCTCAGTCTTATGCCTCAATAAGCACAAAGACATTCATTACCTACCTAGGCTTTTCTGTGGTAGAACCCATTGACTTTCAGGCAGGTATAATTTAAAAGTGAAAGGTTATTTATAATGAAAAGTGCTCAAATGTTTTACAGTATAGCACAAATAGAATGTGCTTTCTATATGTTCCTATTTAACATTGAAAATACCAGCATTTTGCTAATTCTGGCATGAACCAGGGCAATCAAAAGTAACTGGATTGAATGATTTCCTACATGCCAAGCTAAACATAGCTCACAAATGCACTGAGTGCATGACATTGTTAAATACAAGTGCTGCATTTAAATTAGTTTGAAAGAGGCAGTGTACAGTAGCTATCAATTATTTTCTCACTTTTTTTCTTGACAGGCAGAGCAATGACCGCATCATGTTATTGTCTTAAAATGTGATCTCAGGTTTAACGGTTTCATAACCAAGGGAATAAGTAAGATACTGCACATTTGGGCAGTATGATTTCTATGGCACCTGCTGTGTCCTAAGATACACATAGCATAGGCTGTCTATGCAATACTAGTTAAATTGAGGTTGCTCCCTTTTACTTTGCACCAACATATACTGTCATGTGATAATTTATGGTAGACTGCATTGTTATGTCCTGTGCCAATAGGGTCTATTTTATGACCCACGGAAAACTGGCACATAAATTATCATCCCCTATCAATGCTTTCACAGCAAAAAGAGATGAATTACCAAGGACATTTATCAAAAAGTCATGCATCTGATAAAAGACTTTGGGGTATATTTACTAAACTGTGGGTTTGAAAAGGTGGAGATGTTGCTTATAGTGACCAATCAGATTCTAGCTGTCATTTTGTAGAGTGCACTAAATAAACGACAGCTAGAATCTGATTGGTTGCTATAAGCAACATCTCCACTTTTTTAAACCAGCTTAGTAAATATACCCTTTGTGTTATTTACAACTCCAGGTTCTGACCTGGAATCCTTACTGGATATGCACGATCATAGGTTGCGCATGTGCAGAGGCAGTTTGTTTAGATAACTGAGAGGAGGAGCACAAAACATGACGGAGAGTGATCCAAAGATCCCTCTTCTGCAATGCTCTTCCCATAGGATAGAATGGCTAATAACATCTTCACATGGAATTTGGGGTCAAGCTCTGAAAGGCTTGGCTTGATAATTGTGAATTATGGGGACTGCGGTATTATGCGATATCGCTGATATCCCCTATATTAGGTTTTGTTAAATTGCTAGGATACTAAAATATGCCTAATCCCTGCGGAAACATCCTTTTCCACAGGGCTTATGGCTTGATAGAACGGCCCCAAATGTATCTTGCGAGTCCTGTGAAATCATACAAGATTTATATGGGAGAAAGCAGATTTTATCAATGGGTGTAACAATGAAGATGCATTTATAAGTGCAATAAAGATTAGATATGTTCACTGACCCCCGTGTTTTGGTTTTGGATCTGGATTAACTTTGTGTTTTGGTTTTGGTTTTGGATCCCGATTTTTTCTAAAATCCCTACATTATTATTAACCTCAATAACAATAATTTCCAATCATTTCCAGTCAACTTTTGTCAAGTGACAAGAACACTGCTACCCTTCCTGTTTCTGTATGAGCAATGGCACTGAGCAAAGTCACTGGAGAATGGAGAGTGACAATAACACTACTACCCCTTTTTCTGTGTGAGCAATGGCACTGAGAAATGTCACTGAAGAATGGAGAGTGACAAGAACACTGCTACCCCTGTTTCTGTGTCAGCAATGGCGATGGATCTCCTTGGGACGGAGGTACTTATGGAATCCAAACCCCGCAAGGTCCAAACAACTCAACAATGTTGAGTGTTTACAGTTATGACTTTTGCCTTGATTCAAATATGAGGACGCGTGGAGATACCGAACCGGCTCGCGAGCCTACTCGGATCCCTTAAGTGCGAGTGGGCTCGGTTTTCAGAAAACCAAGCCTGACCATCTCTAATAAAAATACATTTCTACATAAGTTATCCCCTCCTTCTATTCATCGATTCTTCCGCCATTATTTTCTCTGGGAAAACTGTTGGTTGGTAAAGACTTTTTACCAAAAAACAAAATGGAAAATAAGAAAAAAAATTAAAATAAATATAATTAATTTTCTATGCTTTCCCATCTTCAGAGCTGCCTTACAGAAAAGTGTACCTGGATGGTAATACCACCCTATTCTTAGTTGTTACAGAAGTTATATAGGGTGTTGAGCAGTGTAACACAAGAATGTAGGGTTTTATTTTTGCATGTATTACCCCGAGATATAAATTATGCTGGAAGTCTATAGCTAAGGCTTGAAAGAAGAAAAATTACTGTTAAATGTGTTTTCAGAGCTGTTACCAAGTTATTTAGAAATGTTTAATTGCTTCCTATTGGTCCATGCTGTAACAACCCTCATGAGTTACGATCATGGAATGGACATTTCCTGGGAGAAAGGTTCTCAATCACACTCCCATAGGCTGTGCACACAGATAATGGATGCCCCAAGAAATGTCCACATTCGAGTCGGAATTTATTCTTGGTGGCTCTGAGTTCAAGGCTTGCTTTTTTTAATCATTGAAACCCCCATTCACAATTCAGTAAACAAAGTCCTAGTTGAGCACAGACTAATGAAAATAAATTTTCAATGATATATGATGATATCGCTATGTTTAACTCTTGTAGTGTCAATGACCAATTCCAGCTGTTGGTGGCTGCAAACAAGTCATATCTCAAGCAGTGTTCCTGACGCTTAGCACTAGAGCCAGAACTTGATTTACAAGACTGGAGTCTGTGGGCGCAGAACCTTGGCTGTTCTACCCAAATCCCATCTGCTACTCATAGCATTCCTTTGCTGCGTCAGTCATGTTGTAAGGCAGAATATAGCAGCACTACCTTGCACAATTCCTCCCCTCCTTAGGTAAATCACTTTTTTTATTTAAAGCTCACCCCATTCTGCTTATTTAACAGTATTTCACCACAATTAAGCACATCACTTGATTTCTATCATTACTTCAGTCTTTATATATTTGCTGATCAAAGAAAATATATTGACTTAGGTACCATGCTGAGAAAATCTAAATCGAGCTGAAGAAAAACAAAGAAATAAGATCACTGTCTAATTGTGAGTGATCAATTTAGATCTGACTGTTCAGCACATGGGGTGAGTCTGGCGTCAATGGAATCTGTTAATGTGGTTGGAAAATCAGTCTTATCCCTTTTGATAGGATTGTTAGTTAATATCATGGTCCTTATAGGGCAAAACCCACAGTGATATCTAGGCACTTGCCAGGTATGGTGTTTGAACCTGTGTGTGGCCAGTGTTACAGTGTCACAATGTTTTAATACACAGTGGCTCAATAAAATAACCACAAAGGAATTGTCTAACTTATACTTCACTAGGAAAATGCGTTAACAAATGTGTCATTTCTAGTTGTCGAGCTTTGGAAGGGACCTCAATTTGAATATTTATGGTACACTGGCTATTATCAGGTGCTACACTCTCAGTCAGCACATAATACTTAACCAAATTTTACTGCAACAGACGTCTACTGTGTTTATATTGCTTTTACGGTTACATCCAGTCAAACAATTCAGTCCAGCAATCAGTATCTGCTTAGAACTAATGCTATATTTCTTCAAGTACTCTATTTACGGATAGCTGCCCTTTTCAAATATCATCTTTTTCTAACATGTTTCTTTGTTGAAAATGTTCTGTGGTAAAAATTAATGTAAGTGAGTGTGAGCTATAGACTTAACATGTTTCATTACACAGAAGTGAAAATTATATTTTGTCTTATCTATCTAATCAATATGGAAGTCATAACTTTTTTGTATCCCCTCGTCTCCCACGGCTACGGATAGAGAATTGCGGTGCTATTTTATTTATTAGGTTGAAACAGTCGCCAAATAGACAGTCAGTTTAAAAAGATAGAAAGTCTGATATGTCTGAAGTGATTCTCAAGATAGGTCGGTCAATTTACAGCTGGTAAGGGAGGGAAAATCTGTCTGTGGAGACGTAAAAGAAAATGGGGTAATTTATCCACTGTTCAGCGACATTTTGTCTGACAAGGCTCTCTTTTTTGGATGACATTTGCAAACATATACAAAGCCTGCTAAATTTTCAGCCTTGGTCAATGGAAGAAAATGAAGGTAAGTATTATGGGTCATGCAATTTAAAATGTTCATTCAAAGCAAGATGTATCAACAGTGTTTATGCTCCGTGTAGAAGAAAAAAAACATCTATTAGCATTTAAACAACATAGGATAATGCAGTTTTTAGCGTTATGACTGATTTTATTTTAGATCTGATGAATTAACTAATCTGCATTTATTCGATTGACATTACACCATGCAAATGTACTTTTTCAAACGATTGTAAATTGCAAAATGTTAATGTGCTAAAGGATTAGTTGAGTGACACACTCAGACTGAAGTTAAAGGGAAGCTTCCATGACCTAATTAGTAACTGCTGCTCCAACTTATGCAAAACCCAAATATGTCCAGATCCCATTTAATCCTGATCAAGTTTACAATATGCAGAATATGTAATCACACTCTCAATGAAAATAACACAGTCAAAACATTTTAAAGCAGAATGAAACACTCCAAAAATCACATTTCCATATGCGAAGTATACAGTTAAAATGTAAATGTTCAATACCCTGGCATACAAATTAATTTTCTCTGAACAGTAAAACAATTTATCCTGCAGCTAAAGCAGAATGTGTAACTTCAGACATCTTGCACACAAAATAGCACCACACATGTAACATTTAGATGGGAGAACCATCTTCTTGGAACACTGCTATTCCATTAATTTCACACAGAGGACTGGATGTGTGGATAAGCATTTAAATTTCATCGAAGGGAAGTGCATAATGAAACCTGCAGCTGATTGGTTGGCTGTAGCTGTCCAATCAGATGCTCTTTTTACTACATAAATCCCTCTGACAGAGTTTGAATTTTCCCTCCAACATTAATTGTATAAATATTATATCTAATTAACTGATGTCTTATGGCCTGGTATCCAGATTTAGTATGTAAATGGGGCAAGGGAAGCCTTTCTACATAAAGGTTTGAATGTCATTGCAGGTTCCCTACTAAAAATTTCCTTTGTGGCCCGGCAATGCTCTGTTCCACTCCTGTGCACCACCATCCATCTTTCTCCCAAGCTCCCAAGCTAAATTACTAGTATTTAGAGCAAAGAAGGTATATTCCCATGTGTATCATAGGTTATTATATACACATAAGAAATACCATTCATGTGCACCTTGGGTGCACGCTCTACCAGAACATAATAACTAGCATTTATCTGAATAAAAGGCTGTACTAGAATCCATTAATTTCTACAAAGTATACAACAGTCAACTGTGACTTACAAAGTATTTCCAATAGTCTGGAAAGATAAGCAAAAGTAAGCAAGTATTTCAAAATCATTTTGCATTGGAGGGGGAGGTAAATTTAAAATGTGATGGCAGATTTATATTTGGGGTGAGACATGTGCTAGATCAACTTTAAATTTCAGTGTAAAAACAAGCGATCAAGTATTTGTGTGCTACATGAAAAAACAGCCAGTATTTTCCTTATGTGCAAATAATAAACTTATTTGCATCCCTTGCATTGTAACATGGTTTAGTCCAGAACATTTAAGTAAGAAAACTTACTAAATTTGTTGCTTAACTTTCCTTAATGAATCAGGCCCTAAAACTTTAACTTATATCTGAAGGAGTTGTTTTGTGGATATCGATGTGTAAGCTCAATTATTACCTCTTTGCTGTATACGACTAGGGAGTCTTCTTGCCTAAAGGAAAAGCTTTCTTTCAGGTGATAGCTAATTAATTGGTTTGAAGATCAAAGTTTAAGCCCTACTAGTAACCTTGATATATAAAAGAATGTTGGAAAACCCTTAAACGCACTCTTTAAAAAAGTCTCTCTGTGGGATGAAAGGAGTCCGAGAATTTGTACGAGCCCAAGGATTATTTCACCTGTATTACATTAGCTGTTTGACCAGATTTGGATAGTCTAAGGAAGACTATATGCGAAAGAAAGACTCATATTGAGCATACTTTAAGCTGAACAGAATACACAGTTAGCAGCTGCTTTTGAAAGGTGGCCACCGAAAAAAGGTTCTGTGACTATATCTGCATGCCAATCATGGAGCTTATGGAGTGTGTCCTTACCAGTTAATCATTGTGATTTTGGTTTTTTTTGGCACTAGAGTGCTACTGAGCAACTATTTTGTATTTTGTATGGGACTATAGTTGTAAATAAAATTAAACATCCAGAATGTGTGTTTATTATTGTTGGGAAAACTTCTCCCTACTAATGTCGTTTATACTACATATTGTATCCTTTGGTGGACTTAAATTCTTCAAATCAGATTCTAATTTAATTAAAAGGGTTTATTAGTAAAATTTTATTGCTGTTTTTATGTTTTATTTGTATGTTTTTATTACATGCATTTAGTACCGTTAGTACTTCCATGTTGTGTTGTTTTTCTGCCACATCTATTGATTAAAGACTCAGAGCAGGGTTTACGTTTATATTTTTGTGTGCAGTATCTGAAGGATTGCAAACCACACAATCAGGAAGATGCACAAGCATTAACTATTCAGAAAATAAAAAAAGAGTAGATTGATCCATATAATCATTAAGATGTTTGTGATTTTGTGCCTTACATTTTAAATAAACTAAAAATATCATCTGACATCAAATTATTAATTTAAAGGACCACTAAACATAAAATACAAGTTGCCACTTATTATTTAATCATTTAATTTAATGTATAAATCCACAACCACTGCATCAAGGAAATAACCCTAGTGTTATCAGCACAGGGCTGGTTTGTCCCAGGGGGGGCAGAGGCACAATGTGTCCTGTGGTCACAATCCCCCTAGGGAATTTGTGCTGATGGCTGGTTGGTACTATGGCAGGGAGACCCCTCACTACAGGTTTTCCTGCTATAGTGCCATCATCCCTTGCTGGCATAGCCTAGCGCTGATATCTGCAATTTGGGGGGGACTACATTTTTTCTTCCCCTGATTCTGCTTTTGCCAGCTTCGGCTATCTTAAGATATTTGCGACTCTGCATTCTAAGTTAAAGACGTTAATTTAGCAGAAGTAATTTACGCCTTGGCTTTTGGAGTAAATTATGTCAAACTCTGTGTGAGGCTTGTGTCAGTAATATTGAGAAAAAATACATGTAAAATGCACTGATTTTTAAGTGCTGCATGGATGCAGCAAAGACGTAATTGTAATGCATACTGCTTTACACTTGTCGCACATAATGAAGAACATTTTATTTTAAGATATGATTTTTCTCACAATTGGCTTTGTTAAAAGTAGCTCTCTTAAAGAGTGATTGTCAGTTCCAATAATTGAAAATTAAGTGCTAAGATTGTAACACTTGGTACTAATAACATTCTTCAGCAGTGGTAAGGCCTCTTGGTACGTCTTGTACGGATGTTACATACCAAGAATACAGAAAGCAAAAAAAGCTTGTACTTGTCACTCTTGTTTGTCAATCATGATGAAATAACTTTCTATAACATTTTGGTCATGTTATGATGATGAAGCAAATAGGAAGTTTAATGACATAAAATAGCTTTTATTATGCGAATCCAACTATTTATTGCAGGACTCAAACTAGTGTTAGGTTCAGCTGCAGTATTTTAAAATCCAAAGTTCTCTTTATCATACCTGAATAGACCCAATTTTTATTGTACAGTCATCTTTTCCTATGAACAAAAGGAGAGTGTATGAGAAAGACTAAGGCTGTGGCTATGGCAACATGTTAGGAACTGTAATGTAAGCGATTCACATACAAGTTTCCAGAAACATAAGTAAGTAGACATGTAATTAGATATGGGTTTGACCTATTAGGCATTCAGCCTAAATATCTTATAAAAAGAAAATAAAACATTTTCTTGTAAGGCATTTAATATAATACTGGCTTTATTACATCTTACTGTCCAAAATTCCTAGGCAACAAATTAATTTCTCCAAAATAATTTTGTATATCTTGCTACACAGGTATTAAATGTCCTGCCATGCATTATATTGAATCCCTGATAATTCCATGCAGTCTGCTTTCCACAGTTTACTAACATATATTACAAAATAGATTGTGCGAAGTACAGGCTGCACAAGGACTACTACTGTCGCTTTCTGCCAATGACCAAAAATTCGTATTTCTAAATATGGGTATCGTCATCTTTTTTTGTGCAATGGAATCCATTTTATGTGCAAACCAAATACATAGCAGAATACTGTGGTAAATTGGCCGTCTATAAGTCTTCTGTGTTTAATTTAGTCTTGATGGGGTGATCATGGATATTTTTAATAATATGTATTTACAACTACAATAATTTCCAACAATTATTATGGATTTAATGATACATTAAAGTAATTTACAGTATATAAAAATACATTTCACAGACACTTATCCAGCTAATGGGGACAAAGGCCAAAAGTTAAATTCTGAGGTGAATTATCTCAAGTAGTATCTTCTTTGCCAGTAAAACTTAATTGGTAGGCGAGAAAAGTTTGCATATGTATTTACTGAAAACATGTTTGCAGATTCATGATTTAAATCAAGTGCAGTTTTAAAGACATAAGTATACCTTAGGGAGTTTAAATAAGGTCCTTAGTGGTGTCAAATGAAGTTAATAGTTTAGAGTTAAATAGATAGCTCAATTTTTTGTGGCATAATTATATTTATTGCTGTACTGTGCAAGCATACCAAATGCTTCTGTACCTGGAGGCATGACAGTGTGGGTTGTAATTTCTTATATTTTTTGGTACTGGAGGCCTGGTGGTGAGATAAATGGTGATGATGATGATGATGACAACACCAGTAGTACTATCTACATGCTTCATATTGCCTGCATGTATATTGAACCCTCCAGCTAATAGTAGTTCAATCATTTGTTTTAGCTGGCTGTTCAGATTTCTTATCTGTCATTTCCATTTGAACCACTGTAGGAAATAAGATTCTCATTGGACTTTTTAAAGTGGGAAACAACAGATGTGGGGTTGTTTGCATTTCATTACCTTTTTATTGGAAATTATTCTCTCTTCTATAAATAGACCTTCATTACATTATATTATGTATGAATAGGAAATGTGACTTTCACATTACTACTACACTGTATCTGCAGTATGGTGGGGCATAAGTATGCAGATTTGTATGCCTGACACACACATAATGCAGAAGTACTGCATTTTTTGCGTTTGAAGTGGGATGCATGCTATTCAATATGCTTTTTTACAACAGAGTTTGTTTGCGTTCACTCAGAGTAGAACATATATTTGACTTTAAATGAGGCCTTGAATCTTGATATGAATGTGCTGGAGGTACAGTGCAACATAATGAAAAAAAGTAGCATTGCACTTATAACACTATCATTTTTATTGTAGTTTTTATTTAATATGTCACTTATTTGGCACAAATTATATTAATATAAGATTATATTTGCTTTCTGTTATTATTATTTTTATGTACAGGTATGCAATATATTATCCTATACTGTACTGTAGAACAACCTCTTTACTTGGCTAACTATAGCTATAACAAATAAGCCTAAACTTGTATTTCCTAGTAAAGGTTAAAATAGGAAGTCAATAACCATAGTTTAAAGCAGAAATACCACATAGAATGTTTTTTTTCTTTAAATAGAATGTTATGTACCTTTAAAGCATGAAGTTTTCTTAGCTGCCCTTCTACAAGTCATTATCTCCGTTGACTGAGCTGAAATAATACTGCTAAATGCTAAACATTATATTGCATTGATTGGCAATAGGCTGTTTTAGTCCCACACACTTCATCTACTGCTTGTCTGTGTGTGTCTAGTTGAGAAAAATAAATACAATAGGTGCTCTGACCATACACACCTAATAATGGAATCATTTTATGTTGATTCATTAATTCTCTGTAATTGTCACGTGACACAGAGGCTAGGGAGTCTTATCTCTTAGCCATATGATCTTGACTAAAATGTATACATTTCTTTTTTTGCAATTTTGTTTTATTGTATTTTTGTACCATATCATGACAGGCATCTACCAATCTGTGCTGTGTGAACAACAATCTAAAAAAAATATGTAATTGTTTCTTTTTATAGCCATTTTAGCAGTATTGATGTGAGGATATAAGCTCTTACATGCAGGGGCCTTCTTCCTTGTGCTCTCCTTCAACCATTACAGCTAGCAGTTTCTGACTGTGGCAGGAACGGCCCACCTAGGGAAAGCATTTGTAGGGGCCCATGAAATATTGTGTGTGTGTGTGTGTGTGTGTGTGCGTGTGTGTGTCTGTGTGTGTACCTCTTACCAGTTGTATATTTCCCTTTACCTGGACACATTTCTACTTTTTTCCTGGCCTAACCTTTTTTGCCCACTTACTACTTTCTACTCTGCCCTTATCCTAATTGTCTGCGCTCTCCATGTATGCAGCCACTTTTTAGCCCCCACAATCTACCTGCTTGGAGCAGTCATGAGCTTTGATGTCACAGGTTTAAAGCTCCACCATCTGTGCAGCCAATCAGTGGCAGCCAGATCCTGCACGGTCCTAATGTTTCTCATTTGGAGGTGGAGCCATGCAGGTAGTATGGCGCGGCCTTGCACTCTATGCGGGGGAACATACTTCATTGACCCCCACCAGCCTGTAATTGGTTGTTGTCTTCCTGTTTATAATGAGCTGATCGCACTTTGTATGACTGCATATAGTGTAATCAAGAATTTTTCAAAGCTGTCTGTGTATTGTGTATTATTGTAAATGTCTTCTCTGTTCACACCCTATCAACATCACTGTGGATCATTTGTGGTGCCTTATAAATAAAAGATAATAATAATAATTGATTAGTTTACTTAATTTTCTCAAAGAGCAAATAAATTGGCTAACATTATGCAAATATTGCTCTTCAATATAGATTAAATACAATTCTTGATGCAGAAAGAGTAGAATGGGTTACCAAATATTTAGAAGCAAATGCTTAAAGATTGAAGCAGATCACAGAATATCTATCAGTCCTAATCTAAATGTTATTGGGATCAGGGATGCTAGTAAATCTTGTTGGGTGATGGTCGCAATATGTGTGTATGTGTAGTCAATTGCAGATGTGATGATTCAGCTGCATGGCTGAAGAAATGTATTTGTGCAAAACTCATGTGTGGCCAACTTGTACACAGGCTAGACAAGCGCATTTGCGTGTGTGTAGCAAACATAAAATATTTTATGTGATATAATACTTAACAGAAAATTACAACAACACTATGATAAGGAAGTATGCAGGTTTAAGTTGTAAACAAAAGTAATTTGAATGTGATGGTATGCATTAGCATATGTACTTTGTGGTCATTTGCTCTGCTCTAACTTCTCCAGAACCCAGCTTATGCAATCCTCAACAATGATTTATTGATCACTCTGAGGAATGGAATAAAAATAGAATAAGCTGATTCCAATTTCTGTCACAAAAATGCAGCAAGTATAGACAACATGTTCATTATAGATATCTGTAAATCACTATTTCAGTATCAATTTTAAATTGTGTTTGTTTTACAATAAATGCAAATCAAGGTAAGACACTAAGGGCAGATGCCAAATGGCCTGTGAGTACATGTGACAGTGTAAGAGAAAAGTGACAGACTTTATCAGATATTGCAAGAGATAGAAGCCCAATACAACCCCAAGCATTGTTCAATATCAATGTAGTGTCTATATAAAATATCCTTTACCCCAAACAGTGTGCAGAATCACAATCTGGCGTAGATTACTTGTGTAATTTATTGATTACACTAATAACTAGTTATTTTGATAATAGCACATACATGGATTATTGCCATTTGTTCTACAGGTATGCACTTATCATGGATCTGCTAATCAACATTATTCCTAAAACAGCTGCTCTCACATTAATTAAAGGGAATTTAGAAAGTTCAGTTGAATATAGCTACCATGTAAAATGTGTTAAAGGCAATTAAGAAAAGTATAATTACAGAAAGTAGTTGGAAGCATGTTAATATACAGAATACAGTCAATTTAACACCTTCCAAATAGATTTAAATTACTTGTTTTATGAGACATTAAAGTGAAAAACAATAAATGCTACATATAGTATTTTGCATATTGTATTATACTTGCATATTAACAATCCACTTTAAATTAAAAACTATGCACATAGATTAATCAATTTTAGCAAATCTGGTGTCTCCTAAACTTCTTAGGACATGATAGATCACACTGTACTAGCCCCACCTATTACATAGTGTACATAAAATGTATTTTTTAAAAGTTATAGCTAGAAATCCTCCATTCCTGATATAATGTCTAAGTAGTCACCAATATGTATTTTCGTGAATCTGCTGGGTACCCAGATAGGGGAAATTTGAGGAATAATGAGAAAAAATTAGAAGCAGATAGGTGAAGGGCCTTCCAACAGAAGTAGTAGAGACTGATATAGTAGGGGAATTTAAATGTTCTTGGTACAAACGTAAGGCTGTTCTAAATGTAAAAAGAGCTAATGCTCAAATAGGAATTTATTAGTAAACACAATATCACAATAAAATCTTAAAATCAATTTTCAAATCTCTTACTTTTGAGTATATCACATAATAATGCTGTCCAGAACAATGTCAATGGAAGTCTATGATTCAAAATCTCCAAACGGAGGTGGAGAAATGCATCGGGTGATATTGATTATTTGCACATGCTGTCGTGAGAGTCTTTTGTGTTGCCAATATGGAAAACGGAATGTAGGGATTTTATATATGTAATACACATGGACTATTGAGTTTAATAATTCTATAGACAGAAGGCAAGTAAATATAAGCAAGGACATTATTAGAGCAAGGCTTACTACATGAGCGAATCCAAGTGAATCCAAGACAGGAAAGGTTAAAAACCACTGCTTACAGCATGATATAACAGGGTGCTTTATACAAATACAGTGCATAGCTATTTCTGGTAATAGTTATGAAACACTTCCTATCGCTTTATCATCTCATATTTTATTTTATAGAATTTTTCATACTAGCTTATCCTTCACACAAATGAATCACAATTTCATACTGTCACCTTGTAGCATAATGTACATATATTCTGTATTTCATGGGGAAAAGTTTTTTCACCTTCACATTTTTCTAAATTGCATTTCTTCTATGTTTTCATTTAAACTTATTATAAAGCTGGGCATGAAGTGTATAAGACATAACAAATAAAAAAAAAGTTATTATAAACAGTATGTTCATCTCCAATGCTTCAATACAAGTAAACAGAAAAATCTTTCAAAACAGCCACAATCATTATTGTTTCTATACAGTATGAGAGAAAACCACTTGGGGAGCAAAGTGCTACAGTATGTAAGGATGAGGCTCAGTTCAACTAAATTGAACTGAGAGTTAGAATGTGCACAGTGCATAGACCACTGGGGTTTCTAGAAAACAGTGTTAAATAAAATGGGTGAGTTGCAGTGGTAGAGACCATGACATGGCCCATTTGTTGATAGGGCCAACTGATGAGATGGGGTGGCAAGGAGGAGAAGTATACTCATCAGGAAACAGTTGACTCTACTTTTGGATGGCAGAGTTCTTTTTCCTGTCCTGCAGTTACCTCTGTATGCTTATCTATAACATGAAACCACCATTCTCCTATATAGGAGTTGGCCAGCATTATTTTATACAGCAAATGACCACCGTTCTACTATACAGTAAAGGACCGCCATTTTTTTATACAAGAAATGATCGCCATCCTCCTATACAGCAAAAGACTCTTATGCAGCAAATGACCACCATTCTCTAATTCAGCAGATAAGCCATCTTTGTCACACATATATTGCACAGATACCATCACTGCAAGATATACAGTATATTGCATAGAGATCACTAAACATTGGTAGCTATACATTGCAGAGAAATATTGCAAACCACATATTACAGCTATAACTTGCACAAATACCTGCTAACTCCTATCCACCTGTTGCACACAGATCACTCCCCTTTTTCCCCTTATCCCAGCATCTTACTAGTTAATTGATCATTTGATTTTTCTAGTACCCCCATATCACTCTCTCTCTGTTCTGGGTGTCATTGGGAGCTACAAGCCTGTGTTCATTGGTATTGAATGTTTCTTGAAGTTGCATGAACTAAGTGCTTCTCTATGAGTCATACAGTCCTATAAGCGCTTAGCATTCATAGGTACAGATGATCACAGCATGGAGCATTGACAGCAATCATTGTTACTGCACTGTTCCATCACCTCTGCAGAGAGGGGTCAACATGCAGATCCTTAATATCTCTGCTCGGAGACTAAATATGGTGCACAGCCATGCAGCCCCACATTTTGAAAGGGAACACAACTGTGCAACCCCACAATTTAGAACGGTTACATTGGCTAATCAAAGCCCTATTTCTCAGCACGCTCAATTATTTTCACATCTTTTCCTTTCAGGGTACTAAAGGGCAGCAGTGGAGAAGTCCAAAACTAGCGCTGGATTCCATTGTCCTCTCATTATGCCAGTGTTGCATACTATAAATATGGATACACAGACTGCAGATGCCCTTACCTTAGTTAACTAAAATATCCTCCTGTACTTCAAACATAAGATGCAAAATTTAGTAAGGGCTTTGCACACTACTTAAGTTACTTTGATTTATTGATATGCGTGTTCATTGATGCAAAATAAAAAAATTGGTTAAAAGAACGTTTCATCATCATCATCATCATCATCATCCTCATTTATTTATATAGCGCCACTGATTCTGCAGTGCTGTACAGAGAACTCATTCACATCAGTCCCTGCCCCATTGGAGCTTACAGTTTAAATTCTCTAACATACACACACACAGATAGAGAGAGACTAGGGTCAATTTTGATAGCAGCCAATTAACCTACTAGTATGTTTTTGGAGTGTGGGAGGAAACTGGAGCACCCGTAGGAAACCCACGCAAACACAGGGCAAAACATACAAACTCCACACAGATACGGCCATGGTTGGGAATTGAACTCATGACCCAGCACTGTGAGGCAGAAGTGCTAACCACTTAACCACCGTGCTGCCTAATTGTTTGCTAACCCGTTTGAAAGCTATTTAGAAAGAGCAAAAATACTAAGGCAAAATCAACTCTGGTCCTGCCTTGATTTGAGCAAGTGCGTCTAGTTTCCACCTAACAGCATAGGTTTGCTAAGCAAGATGGAGTTGTTTGAGGAGAAACTGACATTTGCACAGGCTGAGGTGGAGCCCCTAATTTTGCTGATCAGCATAAAAATTAAATAAAAATACAGAGATTAGATTGGGATTTTGAGGGGTATTCCTTGTTATTTCCTTGTTGTTTCAAGGGGCATGCAGCCATTTAAATTGTGCCAAAGGATTTACATTTCTACACAAGCTCAGAGCTTATGGGCTTCATCATATAACTTGAATGGGACCCATTTTTTTTGCACTTCTAGGCTGCACTTGAGCAGATTAGCACAGTTTTAGCCATACTCCAAGCAATGAAATAAAAATGTCCACTTGTTGCCCCCTCACTTGCATGATTAATTTAAGCAAGTGAGGCTAACCTGAGCCATATCTTAGGAGAAATTTACACATTCACACAGGGAACCTTTTGAGATTGTTCTGCCTCTTTGAACACCTAGGTACCGTTCTAGTGGGCAGTGTCCAAGAGTGAAGAGTAGGCGTGCACCTTGATGTGCGTTGAGAAGACCACTCAGACAAAATAGTGCAAAACCAAAGCATTTGCTTTGCAGATCAACTGTGCTTCAAAAATTAGGCCCATTAAACCGAGTCTCTCAATGAGTATTTTAACTTCATACACTGGTCCCCCTCCACATAAATATAGTCATTATAGTTATTTAGTTTGAAAAATATTTGAATTGATCAACTTGCAGTTTAGGTTAACATATTAGGCTTGTCAAAAGTAAAACTATATGAGCACGGTGATACAAGAAAGAAAAATAATCATAACGTTTCCCAATAGTTGTAAAATCGAATTGATATCAATTTGCTCCGCCATTATAACATATTGGTAATATGTTGTACAGGTTATTATTTTAGAATCCAACACAATGTTACTGTAGTGCACAACAGCATTACTTATCTATAAACAGAAGAGCAAATACTACATGAAATGTATTATTGGTATCAACCTGCTCACATTGCTTGGGGCATGTAAAATGAATCATTTTGTAGGAAATGTTTTACTTCTGCTAAGAATGAATAATGATGGAATCATCACACAGAATCTTATGTTTTGTTTAAGTTTTTAGTTTGGAAGGTTAGACGGAAAAGATTGCTGTGAAAATGTATCATTATAAGCATTATTAATCCATACTACTGTATGACGAAACAGGGAAATAAAGCTAGATTTATCCAAGTATTTGAATGTCTCACAGCACCAAGATCCCTATGAGTTCAGTGCAATGTGATTGAATTTCTTGGCAAGATTCCATGGCAATTTTGCTTGATTATAGAGCTTATGACAGTTTACATCATGTCATAAGTCACATTTTAATAAATCTAATAAAATATGTAGAATTAATTATCTAGTCCATAAATAAATATAATTTCTGTGCTTACAACAGCCAAGGCTGCTGCAGCCAGGCAACCTGGTAAAGGGATGTGTATAGTAGGAGAGACAGAAAGCCGGTCGGAGGAGGAAAATGCTAGATTTATAAAGACAAAATGTCAATTCCTATAGAATAGTGAGTGTCAGGTTCTGCTTTATTTTATATCATTGTACCTGGTTTACTTATTAAACTTACTAAAAATTAACTCGCTACCCAAATAAGCTATATTATACACTACTTGCTATTGTCTATTGTCTTTGAGAAAAGGTTATGCTGTTTAAAAAAATGTTTTCTCTATCTAGGTGTAAAGTGTATGGGTATATATTTTAACATTAATTTAGTTTCATGCATTAAAGTGTGAATTGATGCCATTCCGGCAAGAATTTACCTACGGAGTATAACGTTCAACACTTTGGGTCACACTGCTAGTTTTAACTGAATTTTTTGCTAAAATATATCAATATATCTAACAAGATTTAGATTCAAAATGGTCTATGTGTCTTCATAGAAATTAAAAAAGTAATAATCTGTAAATGGTTATTCCAACATTTCAAATTAATTCTCTCTACACCATTGAGGTATGGTGCACACAGATACATTTTTGAGTGTTCAGGTACAAATTTCATTTGCTGCATACACAACAAAAAAAGTAAGTGTGGATACAGTCTCATTTTAAAGCTACAGACAGTATATTCATTAATATGTTTAGCTCCCGCAAGATAAAAAAAATCTGCATTCCTGTAACAGATACCGATAGAACTACTTGAGTGAATAGTGGATAAGATCGGTTCTTTTTGTCAAACACTGCAGTCAAGTGTCCGTAACATGGCTTTTCACCTATAATCATGCATTTTCTATTGAATGGGTGGGTCTAGTATGGTGGGAGCAACCACATACTCTGCAGTTCAGAGGTCACTGGATAGCACCATTTATTGAACGGAATTGCGCACACTTTCTTTATACTGTAAATAGAGAAGCAATGAAGATAAATTGTAAAATACTACATGGTTGTTTACTATACCGCAACGGCTATTGTAATAATGAGGAATAGAAGCAAAGAATGTTTCAAGCACATTGCATGAAAATCCACATTTATTTCGATGAAAAGGTCATTTAATACACTCATGCTGTACCTGCTCAATGGCTATGTTTCAAACCTGTATATTTGCCAAGCCAATGCTTAAAAGCATCCATGTAAAACAAATGATGGTAAATTAGGCACTCAGTGGAGTGTGGTTTGCACTTCATTACACAGTATTACCCGATGGAGTGTTTTCATCACAGTTTTACCTTGCAGAATTTATAGGAATTTGATTTTAATTCACTTTGCATAGGACAACAACAAATTAATGATCCATTTATAATGACCGTCACTTATTTGGGATAGACTGCGCACTGTCTCATAGACAGGTAGTTGATACGCTGTCTCTCAAGCTTTTCTATTCTAACTAAAATAAATACAACATAGTAAGTTGAGTGTTTTTTAACCTATATTTATATTGCAGTTACAAATTATCCAGTGTAACCAAACTGATCATAAATCAATTGTCCTTGCTAAAAAAAATGTTTATTAATGATCGGTTTGAAGCATGTATATTATAATTGTTTTATTCCATATACATATATTAGATAAAGAATTGTGTGGATCAGAAAATCCTTTTCTTGACAAACAATTGGATTGTGAAACAATAACATTGTTAAAAACATTGATGGTTTTGTGATTGCTTATTCACACTGTTTAATGATCTCATGTGCAGTAAGCATTAAACACAAAATCTGGCATGCAGAAAAGAGAAAAGTATCTGACCCTAAGGAATCACATCCTTATCTGAAATCTCTTTAATTGTAGCCTATATTACCTGTAAACTAAGCAATCTGGAAGATAAAGAGTTAAAAGAGGAATCTAATAAAAACTCCACCCTCAGGATCAGCTTTGAAGATCCCATTTTTAGCATAACCATACACAAGTTAACTATCATTATCTAACACGATCATTTTCAGATTAGCAGGAGCAGTGCTCATAGCAGGTCTTTCATGTCAATATTTTAGGATTAGTGATCCTTTAAAGCAACCCATTAGTAAATACTGCCATAAAAAAATCTCCCTTCTGAAATTGCCACACTAAATTAACAGATTTAAAATTGCTTTGCTATTTGTCTGCTTCCATTCTGGCAAAAACAAGGCTCTTAATTAAACAGTACTGTACATTATATAAATGTCTAGAGCTCTCAATAATAGCAGACATTTATGATCCAGTGCATAAAATTTTAATTGATCAATCAACAAAACCTGTACATTAGGATGAAGCAATACAAGTGCTGTCAACGCAGTGTAATGCTGATTGTACAATACGCATAGAAAAGTACCATAAAGTTTATTTTTTTGGCCCAGATGACAGCTTACAATACAGAAATTGGCAGTTGCATGCAAATGAGCATTGCAGACCTTACACTGCAAGTTTTAAAACAAAAGTAATGAGTGAATATAATGTAAATCTCCTGTGATCAGCAGCTGTCTAATGCAAACATTTTTTTTACTGGCAAATTTTTACCTATATCATATTTGAATTTTCATGTCATATCTGCTTACTTTTGTGAAAATACTGTCCGTTAACTCAGGGCAACATACAAGTTGGTTGACAAATAAAATAACACTGATAGAAAGAATGTGTTGTAAATGTCTTCAAATATTTTACAAATAGTTTTCATTGTGGTTAAAGGACATACTAGAGTAGATAAGAGCAACTTGTGTTGCTCTCTTTACCGTAGTGTCATTTTATCCATTGTGTCAAATGGGCTTCAGTGACAAAGTGTGAAGTATATGATACAGGCAGCTAAAAGCCTATACAGTGGCTATAATGTAGTAAGTTTGCAATAAGTACTTTGCAGTACTCTAGAGGTCATTTATGAACTGGAGACTCTAAAGTCATTTTTTTGCTCAAATATCTAACTCAAGCATGACAAGGAATATGTCATCATGATGTTTATTGGAAGTGACTCTGAAAAAAATGGTCTATTCAATATTAAGTGGGTCAAGATGGAGATGTGCATGGTATAAAAACATCGCTTCACAGATTGGCCTACTACCAATTTTGGACCACCCCTTACATTAATTTCTGCTTTTCTCCAAAAGTACCAGACTGTAAGCCTCATTTATGGCTAGCTAAGTGAGAGGAGATTTAGGGGGAGATTCAAATCAGCATGAGGTCCATGAGGACTCATTGTGCCAATGTTAAGACAGGAATCTTCACTCAGGAACTTACTGTAATAGCCGGCAATAGGAGCATCTGAACATCGCGGCAATGTTCAACGGCACCTAGTGCCGAATTGAATCTGCCCCTTAGACTGTATTTATTAAATGTTTCTCTGTTGTGCATTTAAAGATTTTATTAGACCGGTATAAAAAGAAAAGTGCTTTATTTATATAGTGGTCCTAAAAGATGTTAAAGGCATTGCTTGGAGTAGTAAGAAGCTATGACTGCCCAGAAGCCTGGTAATGTCCCAATAAATTCAACCTCTTCACTTCTTGAATCCCATTTTTAAATGAAATCTTGTATCTGCACATGGGTGTAAAATGAGGTGCCTTGGCATGCCTAGTTAAATATTGCTCCTCCAAAAACCTTGATGCGCTTTGCATAAAATTCATCAAAAATAGGCACAGATGACATTTGCACTGTGAGGCAGCACTGTTTACACTTTCATAAGTTACTTCCTCTGCCCTTAGATTAGATTACAGAAGCCAGAAGAATATCCTAAATAATGTATGTTATACTTATGGTCAATCCTAAATTTCCCCTTTGACAATATACAAAGCTCAAAATACAACACCATATATTTTGCAATTCATATGTCCCAGCTGACAAACATTTGGAAATTCATTCTTCTTACTTTTTTTGATACCTTCTACTGAAAAAGTAGCATATTTTGAAGTTATTTCTAACATAGCTAAATGTATGCTGGGAATTTCAGCCAACATGTATCTAGACCTTTTTTTTTTAGGGGGGGGGGGCGGGGTAATCTGAGCTCTGACATTCCTCTTTTTATTACAATAGACCTTTGCAGATTGGCACCACTCTTGTTATCTCTTAAATTTGCTGAAACAATGTTGCTGCAGCCTTTACAGCTTTAATTGTAAAACAATGCTGTAATTGGTAGCGAAATCCTAATATTCACATATAAGGATCTAATTTATAATGTAGTTGTTTGTATACACTTTACTATTGGTGCCTCTGACCATGCTTCCAACATGTTGGATTCTGGATTAAACCTACAAGGATAAGATGCAAGTAATATTGGTGGAATAAAGAACAAAATGGATTGAACTATCTGGTTTAGCAAGTGCTTGATCCTGCACTTTACTTCATAGTTGCCTACTCTCCCGGAATGTCCGTGAGACTCCCGAAATTTTAGGAGTTCTCCCGGACTCCTGAGAGCGCAGGCAAAAATCCCGGATCCAGATTTCGGCACTGTTGAAGATGGCGGGGGGCGGGGCTAAATGCATCCTTGTGGCCCCGCCCCCTGCTGCGATTGGCTTAAATTGCCTTAGATGGACAGGGGCGGAGCCTAACGGTGCCCTGCGCGTGGCCACGCCCCCCTTGATGGACCCCCTCCTGGAAAGTTGCCTGCAAAAGTAGGCAAGTATGCTTTACTTGCACAATTTATTTCCCTTTATACTTGCTATGAAGCCTTACTTTCAGAAGTTCAGATAAATCCTAAATTACTCTACTCATCAAATTAGAACGTGTCCATGCCTTAGTATCTGGCAATAAACAATTAATTTAAATAAACTGTTTTAATTCGGTTGTCGGGGAACAATATTTTGGGTAATTTGACTCTATAAGGACCACCAAACATAAAACAATGCTTTGTCTAAAACAGGTAACAATAATATCACAATTATGTATATTTATGTCTATTTTTTTAGTTTATCACAATTTAAAACATTTGAGATGAAATATTAATCATAGGGAGATGACTTTTCTCCTTCACATACCAGATTTCTTGTCAATAAGGTTATTAAAGGGAATACAGTCAGCGTGTGTGCTTGCAGCAACTAAGATAACAAGGTAACACAAATGTGAAATATCTTAACTCCTGTCAGGGAATGGGATCTTCTCTATACATAACTGTGAATGTCACAAAATGTCATTTCATAATGTATCAACTTGTAGTTTTAGTGGAGTAGCTGTTAAAGGAAATGTCCACTCGCCCTTTTCTAAATTTAAATGTCCTGATGACAAAACAGTTAGCATAGATAAGAGAAAAGAGGGAGGTTTGAAAGCTCAGGCAACTATGCTTTTAAATTGTAATGCGCTACGGAATCTGCTGGCGCTAGATAAATAAATGTTGATTATGATGATGATGATGAAATGGAATGGATACACGTCAGTTGAAATCTCTAGCACACAAATAGATTTTAATACGTTTCAAAATGTGTAGCTAAAATTTTATTTTATTATTATTATTATTATTGTAGTACCGTGTTACACAAAAGTATTTAACATCAAATACATGTTTCAGAAGACAGTAGTAAAGCTTATAACAATAAATTGTAAATTAGTACAATATCAGGTGATATATAAAAAAAGAACACTATCCTATTAACATTAATTTATCTCTTCATATAAATTTGCATCATTAAATTAAAGACATTTCTAATAACATGTTTTTAATAAAAGCTAATAACAAATGCTAATGGCAGGTATTGCACTGCCGACATGATTTGTTGATAAATAAAATATAAAATATTAGGTATAAAATGGGACATATGACATTACATTACTAATATTGCATATTAATGTGCCATAGTTATTGCACATTTCAAACACCTAATCCTGATGTCAGCAATAAATAGTGGATCACAAAAACTTTTTAAGTGCCTTTTACAGACCCTACAAATGAGTTCACTGCCATTGATTTTCTCCTGTTACTCTATTATAAAGGGTTGAAGGAGTTCACACAGCGTAGTTCTCTGCCAAAGAAATACAAAAAAGAAGAGTTTATGCTCATGAGTAGATTTATCTCTAGAGTCCCCTATGTCATTTTTAAAGTCATTTTAATGTTTATCATCTATTCTAGAAATGGAAGAACTAAAGTAATAAGAACTGAATGATGTCAGGACACTGACAGTCTTGAGTAAAGACCGACAACATTTACTTTGCTAGCATATATCGTTTGGTAAAGCAACATTAATTCTTAAAAGTAGTCAGGTATAATATATTATTAAAAGGGTGGTTATGGGGGCATAAAAGGGATTATGAAACATAGACTAAAAGAGTGGCTTTGTTTGGAAGTTAAACTCTGCAAGCAGGCTTAGTGAGATCTTTATGGAAGCTAGGAAAATACCTGCAACATGAATATTATCACATGCATATCAGTTAATATTTAGGGAAATATATATAGAGTTAATGTGTCTTTAATTATGTCAATGGTAGCCACCAACTTGCACTAGACAGATAAGCACAAATTGCTCATTAAATGTGATGGTTTTAATGCAGATTTGCACTTTTGAGCAATGTTAATAAAAAAACTTCCGTGCTCCTTTAACTTTATTCAGATTTTTTAGGAAATAATGTGCATGTGTAATATATCTATATTTCTACCAGGCTAAGTTTGAAAACATTATTTCTTCAATATTTTAAAGAGATATATATTTATCATAAGCCGCTTGGAAAAAAAATTGTTGTAACTGTAAATTAGAAAATAAAACACTGAAAGTAACAGGTTAAACATGCTGCATCTTGATAATGGACTTTTGTAGGTAGAACAATGAATATTAAAATAATGGTCATTATTTACTACATGCATCTTGGATAAGTCTCCAAAACTTTGCAGAGTTAGAAAATTGTAAAAGTTGATGCTTAAGACTTTTACGACATCAACATGAGTCATGTCTATTTTAAAAAAGAACTGAGTCACAGACAAGACATGTCAAAAATATATAACAATGGATATAATCAAGGCTGGTATAAGAATTGTTAGGACTTATTGCAGAAAAAGACTCATCGATGTTTTATTTTAGTGAATTAATATGTAAGAAACATTTTATATTATTAATTATTACTAATTATAAATAATATTGAATTATTAAATAAAGGCCATACATGAACGACCTATATGCCCTGCCCAACAAACTGGCCCTAAATATAATAAAAGAACAAAGATATAATGAAAAATCTTATAGAAGATAAAAAATAGCCATCTCCCCTGAAAATTGCAAATAATAGCACTAGCTATGCCAGTTGGGGCTGTTGGCATTATGTCAGGGAAACCCATAGCATGGGCTCCCCTTTCCATAGTACCAAACTAAACCTAGACAGGTCAGCATGGGACTAAATTGCCTAGGGGGAATGGGCCTGCAAAAAATTTGGCCCCCACTCCCAGAATTAACAATTGTTGTGCTGATAGCTCTAGGTCTATCCAAACACCTCTTGTGTGGTTGGTGTAAATGAATAAATTAAAGTTAGAATTAATTAGCCATTTTGCCCCTGGTACACTACAGATCCCAGCATGCCCATACTGTCATGAAGTGGTAGGGCAGGCTCACGCTTGATGTACTACAAGAACTAGTATACCCATAACTACCAGAGCATGCTGGCACTTAGAAAACCACAAGTGCCAGCGTGCCCTAGCATCCAGGATCCACTGGGACCTGTAGTGCACCACGACAAAATATAAATAAAACCCACACATCAATGTAAAAAAAGTAACTGAAATAAATAACCCCTACACAACCCTTAGTCACCCCTTTTACTTCTTCATCTACTCCTGACGTTGCCACCATGACCGTTGGGATCTTCATCTGTAAACATTCTTGTGGGTATATTTACTAAACTGCAGGTTTGAAAAAGTGGAGATGTTGTTAATAGAAACCAATCAGATTCTAGCGATCACTTATTTAGTAAACTGTACAAAATGACATCTTAAATATACCCTATAGTCCTCGGAAAATAAAAAACTCTCTTAAGCTGCCACTAGACTAGCTCCATTAAGAACTTCCATCTCAAATGAGCTCTAAGCGGTTATGCAGTTATATTATATATTATAAAACCTTGGGATTTTCTATGCACTGACTTCAGAGCATGAGGTATCTATCTATCTATCTATTTATCTATCATCATCATCAGTTATTTATATAGCGCCACTAATTCCGCAGCGCTGTACAGAGAACTCATTCACATCAGTCCCTGACCCATTGTAGCATACAGTCTAACTTCCCTAACATAGACACACACAGAGAGAGAGACTAGGGTCAATTTGATAGCAGCCAATTAACCTACCAGTATGTTTTTGGAGTGTGGGAGGAAATTGGAGCACCCGGAGGAAACCCACGCAAACACGGGGAGAACATACAAACTTCACACAGATGAGGTCATAGTCGGGAATCGAACTCATGAGCTCAGTGCTGTGAAGCAGAAGTGCTAACCACTAGGCCACTGTGCTGCCCATATCTATCTATCTATCTAGTTGTCTATCAATCTAATTGCACCATTTTCAACGAATCAATCAACTATGGTTCTGAAGATCTTAATTCATTTTGAGATATTAATTATGTTTGCTCCCATAGGTATGAAGAGTTCTTTTTTATTTAAAGGCATTCTCTCTATTGAGTGAGAATTCAGTGCTGTAGTCTGAAACTTTCCATGGGATGTGTGCCAAAATATGTTGAAGTTCAAGTATCCATAGAGAAGACTGCACAGTTATTGCACAGAGGAACAGACAGTCTTGTATCACAGAGATAATTCTTGTAGCAGAATGAGAACAAGTCAGTTGGAGAACATTCTGAAATTACGATTCTGTACAATATAGCTATACAGCCATTGCCAATCTCTGTCGTGGGAGAAAAAATAAAATGTGCTGGAATTACATCTGTAATTGGTATTTGCAAGAAAACATAGAGGGAATCATAGAGGGATCCATTTATGACAAACAGTCGCAGTAAAAAATTACACATGCCTTTTTTGTGCCAAGTGTGACAACTTTTGTGCTTAGCACAAGTTTATGTGCATCCTTGTTCAGGGCTAGATAAAACATTAGGCATAGTAAACTTGCTTAACTTAATTTAATGGGTGGCTGGTCTTGTTTCTTAGAAACATTTATCAGTGGAATGATAAAGTGTGCAGAGCAGAGGCAAAATATTCTAATCTATTATATAACTAGTGTTGATCCAGGCAAACACTGAAAGATTTTAAAATGATAGACTCTTATATAGACTCTCTTCTGAGTTCTGATTAAATGAAAGCTTGTAGGAAAAATATTTGATTGCGTGAAGCTTTCAACAAAAATCAGAGCCAATGGGAGAGTCTATGTAGGAGACTTTACTTTGTGAACCTATTAACTTGTGTCGAGAAAAGGAGGGAGTTATTTTAATCCTACCCTTGGATTACATTTGATCAAGAAACAAGAAATGAAGATTTTGGTGGGGATTGCTTTCCATCTAATGAAAACTGTGGACAAAGGATGTGTTTGGCTTTATACAGAAGAAAGATTTTGGTAGATGTAAGGGTTGTTTTCACTTTATTTGTCATTTGTTATACATCATTGTTATTATTTTTATTGTGCATGGACAACAAATGCATGCTGTTGGAGAGTGTGAATAACACTCTACAAGGCATTTACTGCCCGCTCCAGCATTCATAGTAGTGTTCACCACCCAGCCCCAGAGAGGGTGAGCAGGCAAGGTTTGCGGAACACAGTAAGCCAGGTAAGAGGGACAGGAGGGCACCTAAAGGGCTTCAATGCCCATGTGCAAGCTCCGCAGTGTGGATATGCCAGTGCTGGCCCTGTAAGGAGGGCTCCCAGTACTAGGATGTAGACTATTTTCCTCACCCTCTACTGCTTCCATGAATAGACTTTAAGGGGGGAATTCAATTTGCCGCGTTACTGTAAAAGTAACGCGGCCTGCAAACTATTACCATTATTACAGTAATAGTGTGCATAAATACCGTTATTACGGTAGTTTCAACACCGGTTTTTTGCAGAAAGCCGAGTTCATTTTACCCTAATAACGGTAATAGGTTTTACGCGACAGTACTTCGGGGGAAATTAATTCCCCCTTAGTATTTCAAGGCTCAACATCATTTTTTGTTAATTTTCACTATTTTTAATTCTTCCTTCCCAGAGGTCCCAGAAGTCCCAAATAGGATATAGTGCAGTGACCAGCCATAGACAAAATCACTGGTCATCATAATTTAAACAGGGTAGGTGGGTGTCCAGAAAGAGGTCCCTCTGTTTTAAACTGTGAGCTGAACCAATGTTGTACATGACATTTACAGTGAAGTCTTGACATTTCCTCTCTGTATATATATATATATATATATATATATATATATATATATATATATATAAAAATATATATATAAATTCATTGTACAAATATTTAATGTCGGGATTGTAACAGGTAATTGAAAGAAGGTAATTAAAATTCAATTGACTTGCTAAAGTATCTTCCTTATTATAACCTCTCCAAGGAGGTATAATGATTTGACATATAGTTAAACTTTTCATTTATCAAGTTCATCTTATAATTACTTCAAAGGGCAAATTCTTAGAGGTTATGCAAAGGAAAGCAAAACTACATTTCATGTATCTTAACTTTGTTTTGGTGGCAAGGGAGAACGTTGTGCGAAAGAATGTTTTTTTTCATTCAATAATTTAGATTTGTTTTTATATTACAGCATTATACAAAGATAGTCTAAGAAAAATATATATATGAAACAAGACTGAAACATAGCTGTGATCTTTTTTCTTTAGACATTTCTATATGTGTGTCTAGCTACCTTTGAAGCTAGTTAAATGATTGTATGGCTTGATGGGAAATTCTTTGCAAAGTTAGTGCTTTTAATTTATAATACCTCTTTTCTCGTTCAGTCACAAATTAGGCTCTCTTTTTACTCTTGTGTCTTGTGCTAATAGCAATATAGATACTCATATTGCACACACGAGCCTGAGTCATTAAGGAGAGCAAGACAAAAAGAGGAGTAAATGTTATCCTGGACAAACCATGTTACAATGCAAGGGGTGCAAATTTCATCATTATTTTGCACATAAGGAAAATAGTGTTTTTTTTGTCATATAGCACACAAATACTTTATTTTACTTTATTTTTACACTGATATTTAAAGTTGATCAAGGACATGCCCTACCCAAACTATATATCTGTTCCTACATTTTACATTTTCCTCCCCCATTGAATGCAACATGGTTTTGCCAAGGTGCAAAGTTACTCCTTTTCTTTTGCTTTTCTCTCCTTAATAATTCAGACACACAGCGGGCATGTTAAACAACAACTTCCAAGCAGGATCAGTCAAAGTGCCTCTGTGTTTGCCTCTTACCTATTTGCTCTTTTAAGAATGCATACAGTTTTGCCCGATTAAGGCAAACCTATACCGGAAATTTGGCAAGTAGAATGATTGCAATTGGGATAATATACCCACTGTGTAAATTGAAAGGAAATAGGCATCATATATTCAATAACACATGAGGTCCCCAGCTATGTATAAAGTTCTTATGTGATCACTTCAGTGTTAAATTATGTATTTCTCTAATGTAAAATGCTATGATAATAGATGTTACCTCTGATTTCTGTGACCTGTATAAAATCAGCCAAAAAACAAGCATGTGCTCGGTATATCCCATATTATATATGGTACCAGCTGCATGACAATAAGCCTGTGCTAGGTATATTCCATATAGTATATGGTACCAGCTGCATGGCAATATAAATGCCCATATATGTATACAAAACAAAAAAGACAGTTGTCAGCGCTTGTCCTTATAACTGCAAATATGTGTGTCTAGCAAAAAGAAAGCATGAGGTATTAGTTTATATTTTGAATAAAACATTTAAGCCTGCATCCAAGCGTCAAGGGCACCTCATTATATTCAGGTCCTACACTGACCTATATGCTTTAAACACCATTAAAATGCAGTTAAAATCAGATGCACTCACCTCTCAGATATAGGGGTTTACATCTAGCAAGGGCTGGCTTGTGAGCCACACCCAAATGTGCCTTAAATAGGCTTGATGGACAGCTGCTATGACAATAGGGCACTATTTTGAAACAAAACAAGACCTGTGTAAAAGAGCTCAGGCTACAGCCTTGTCCTTTTATGTGGCCCCAGAATTCCTCCTTGACTTCCAATATCCATATAAATTATTGTAGGGAGTAGATTGTCAGAAAGTTTAATGTCCTGTATATGTTATAATAAAGGTAAGGACATTCTAATCAAATGAAATAGAAGTGGATTGGTTAAATCATACCTAGTTTTTCAAGTATTCTGTAAGAATGGCTCATGGTGATCAGTTCCGATTGAATTGTGTTAATGCATCTTTTGAAGAACAAATAATTTTGTAAAGAGTAAATACTGGTATTATAATTTAACGATAAACAAGTGATGATATTTTTATTAACTACTGTAAATAACATCTGTTTAAATGGTGAGTACTCATATAATTGCTTTTTAATATGGATGTCATTGCTTATAAGTGGTTGAAGCCTTATTTGATCCTATATTTCAAATGCAGCATAATACTGTTTGTAATCTGGAAAGCACTACCTATATGCCAAAAATATGAGATCTTCCCTAGGCTTTATCTTACGTTTGAGATCTTCCCTAGCTTTATCTTACGTATGAGATCTTCCCCAGGCTTTATCTTACATACACATTTTTAAACAAAAGTAAGCCATAAATACACAGATGACTCCTACCAACACAAACAGAATCAAAGTACAGAATATGAATGTTTTAGTAAGTAGTATGCAAGTTATTCTTTGATCCAATTCACCACATATCGGTACCAATCCAATTCAGTGTTACCGCCCACCAGTGTTCCCTCTAAACTGAGTAATCTGGAAAGGAAAGAGTTAAAAGGTCACTCTAATGAGTGCTCCACCCGAAAAGTTTGCATTCACAATCTGCAGGATGTTTCCTAGTAAGATACAGGTTTAACTCTATAATTTCCAGATTTCTCAGCTTAGAGGAAACATTTCCGCCCACATCATTTATATGTAACTAATGTCAGGAGAGCTATTCAATTCTGGGACTCGCGTAGTTCATCCTAGGAGGTGATGCAAAAATGGGCGCAAGCAAGCCCTATATTCATCATCACCATTTATTTATATAGCGACACTAATTCTGCAGCGCTGTACAGAGAACTCACTCACATCAGTCCCTGCCCCATTGGGGCTTACAGTCTAAATTCCCTAACACACATGCAGACAGACAGACACACAGACTAGGGTCAATTTTGTTAGCAGCCAATTAACCTACCAGCATGTTTTTTTTGGAGTGTGGGAGGAAACTGGAGCACATACAAACATACAAAGTCCTCACAGATAAGGCCATGGTCGGGAATTGAACCCATGACGCCAGTGATATAAGACAGAAGTGCTAATCACTTAGCTACCATGCTGCCCAATATTCAGACACGATGAGCATTGTAGGTCCCGGAATTGTATAGTCTTAGTGGCATTAGGTCTGTATAAATGCACATACAATGTATTTCTTGTACTTAATTGAATCTGCCCCATAAAGTCAAATAGTGCTGACATGCAGATGGGAAACCTGAACCCAGGCTGTTTGTTTAGCTACAATATTGAAAAATGGTCCTTGCCCCTCTACACAGCTTAAGATACTTTGATTAGCTCTTTCAATGTCATCTCTAAATGGAAATAAAATATTTATTTACATTGGTTGAATTAAATATTGGTGTTAGTATTTAGTCATCTAAGATTTTTGATTTTTTTTTTGTATTTATATGAAATATTTAGATATAACTGTATGGTATTATATGTTTAAAGAAACACAGCTTTAACATCTCGCATAAATTGTAGCTACTTAAAAATGTCTACTATGTATATTGTGGTCTAAAGGTTTAAACTTATTTTGATTTGTTTATTGTACAGTGTAGTATATTGCTAAAACAAAATGTTGTGCTGCTACTTTAATTGCTGTGTGTTTGTAAACCACATGGTGTGGTATTTAATTTCCAGGAGCTATTTTGAGAATATTAGTACAGATCTCATAAGTCACATAATGTAAATGTATTTGTCTATAACTTGTACTGCTCTGTCTTTCCAATGAGCTAAGACACTAATTGTCTGATTGATTTTAGCATTATACTTCTTAAAGACCCCTAGAATTGATAGCATCAGGGGTTCAATCAGGTCACCTGAAGCCCTCTAGAGTTCTATATATCTTATTAATGGCCTCCAATGATGGCAACATGTTATATATGGCTATATAGATTAAAAATCCAGATGTCGTTGACCAAAAAAAAAATTTTTTTTTAACCTTATATTGCAAATTTATAATTATATCCCCAGGTTGACATAATGCATTGATGTCGATTTTTATGGGACTGATGACTCTAGAGACCAGCCCCTTAAAATAGCCTTTGACAGCATATATGATGTTGGCACATGGGAGACGTGGAATAGTATGTCACACCGAAGCTCCTTACCTTTCTAACAGTCTTGAAGAAAATAGGCTTCAGATGCATGATTTTTGCATCTTCACTTGTTTAACAAAGGGAAACATATTAATGGCATTTCAATACTGAGGTGCTCAAAGTCACAAGATGTACTTTTCCTCCCATTCACAAAGTTTAGCAGAAGTAGTAAAATAACTCAATACAACCAGTGCTTCTATAGAAAATGATAAGTAGTTTGTATTATGTTTCAGCAAATTGAGCATCCTTATGCTTCAAATGATACAAGAGCTTTCTATTGAAAGTTGTTCTGATTGGGATAAATGAGAAAATCAAAGTAACAAAAACAATAATGTTTTATTTTGTTCTGAAGCAGATATTTAGATCAGAATAAAAGAAAATTACATGTTGTAATAAATGAAATGAAACACATAATTCAGACATACACACTAGTTAATGAAAATACACAATGCAATGTAATAAATACTTAGGAAAACACAAGTCATTGTCTACTTTACCCGTGGATTTGTTCTCAGCTTGAAGCCCTCTTTGGTCCATTAAGAAAGATTTAGTAACTTCAAGTGTTTATATATATATATATATATATATATATCTAATATATAAATGCTTAGTGGCGTCTGTCTGTCTGTGTGTGTGTGAAAAAAAAAAATCAAGTTGCAGCGCCACCTGCTGGGCAGAGTTATACACTGACCTACTAAATTCTTAGTGTGTGTGGGAAATTTTTTTCAAAAAGGGCTGAAATTTGGTAGGGCTCAAACTCATTTTTGTGAGGTAATTTTACCTCATGAACACACATGTGTAGAGGCGTGCGTTAGTGTGTGTGTGTGTGTGTGTGTGTGTGTGTGTGGAAAAAACTATTTTCTCAGAAAGGGCTCATCCAATTGACCTGAAATTTGGTATACTGACATTATTTGACAAAAAAATTAGAATAGTCAAGTCAGTTAACTTCCATCATCCCCCCTTCCCCCCGTGGGAGGGGTAGTAAAGGCTAAATTTACGAGTTGAGGGGTCAAACTCATTTTCATGAGGTAATTTTACCTCATGAACACACATTAAAAAGGGCGCTTGCCTCGGGAAGTAACGATCTTCCCCTGAGGAGGCCTGGGCTAGGCCCGAATGCATGACAAGAACCTTTTTAAGACCTTAAGTATCTTGATTTGACTAGAATGCATGAGTATCATGCACGGGTTAACTTGTATATATATATATATATATGTATATATATATATATATATATATATATATATATATATTCCATAGACAAAAAAACCTTACGGTTTAACATGTCCAATTAAGGTTCCTTATACACAGTCTACAATGTAAGAAAACGATTGAAACTCTTCAACTCAAACTGCAAAAAGCAATGAAATGATGACGATTAGGGCAGAAACCTAAATGGACCTGTTCCTTGCGCAATACAGACATGGTATGTCATCACATCCTGTGGTTAGCTGCTGATTCAGCACTATCATGGAATGAGATTGCTGTCACTCACAAAATGGTGAGGTTTTTTGTCTATGGAATTTCATGGCTTTTTGTAAAGTGAAAATATTGATAATAAATTTATGAACTTAGAATTTCACACCAGTTAAAAATAGTGGAAACTAGATGGGCCAAGTGGTTCTTCTTAATCTCTAATAAACAAGATTGTTTACATTGCTCTACTATATTAGCCTCTACTACCTCTGTTAGATGCCTATCCCACATGTCCCCTACTGTTTCGATAAAGTAATTTTTCCTCAGATTTCCTCTAAACCTTGTACCCTCCATTTCCAGTGCATGTCTTTTTTTTACATATCCCCAGCTGCCCACCAGCTTTGTAACCACATGCACACGTCACCGCCGATTGCACCAGCTTTTATCTCATGTTACCTCCTGTTTACCAGTGTCTTTCACTTGACACCCCATTCTCACCAGCTCTATTTTCACTTGTCACCCCCTTTGTACCAACCAATCTTTCAAATGTCACTCTCTGCGCACCAGCTTTTGTCACATGTCACACATATATGTATGTGCAGGCAGGCAGTGATGGGATGAAGTATGTATGTTCTGGCAGCCATTGATGCAGTATGTATGTTCCGGCAGACAGTGGTAGGGTCTGTCTGTCTGTTGTTGCAGACAGTGGTGGGGTACACAATATATGTATGTATATGTTCTGGCAGAAAGTGATGGGGTGCAGAATGTATGTTCTTGCAGGCAGCAATGTGATGCATTATGTATGTAAGTATGTCTTGGCAGGCAGTGATGGAGTACAGCTTGTACGTATGTTCGTTATGGCAGGCTGTGATAGGGTGCAGTATATATGTTGTGACAGACAGTGGTGGGGTGCAGTATGCATGTATGTTCTGGCAGACAGTGGTGGCATGCAGTATCTATGCATGCATGTTCTGGCAGTCAGTGGCGGCGTGCTGTTTGTATGCATGCATGTTCTGGCAGTCAGTGGCGGCGTGCAGAGTATGTATGCATGCATGTTCTGGCCGTCAGTGGCAGCGTGCAGTATGTATGCATGCATGTTCTGGCAGTCAGCAATGTGGTGCAGTATGTACCACATTGTGCTTATGTGCTTCCCACCAGCACCTGCAGCACTGTAATCACCTCCCCAGTCCTTAAACTTCAATCCTTGTTGATGCTGGTCACCAGTGAAAGCAGACAGACTTTTACAGAGATTCTGATAGAAAAGTGCTCCAAGACAGGAAGTGATGAAACGGACTGCCAGATTAGCTGTGAGTTAACCCTCCATGGTTTCAGGCAGCAGAGTTCTCACACAGCAGTAGAGTACAACACTGGGAAGGAGCAGTGTGTGTGAAAACACTACATCCTGCTGATGAACCAATGAGTAAAATACAGCCCACAGCAGGCAATGAGAAGTGGGTGTGTATAGATTATTTGCAGCTTCTCTTGAGGAATTTTCACTTGTAAAGAGGAACATGTCAGATGCTAATGTCCAGATACCTCACATTTACTTCCCGCTGTGATCACCACTGAGTGTGATCAGTACAAGTACCACAAAGCACTTTTGAATTTCCCACAACCCAGCTCAGTGCAGTGAATAAATTAACTGACCTCACTGAGGGGCTAGAGGTTTACAATGGATTCACTAACAGCTGTCTCTGGCACCACAGGGAGAGATTAAACTCTCAATTGAGAGCAGTGCCTGGGCTAATAGTGCTACAGGGTGCACCTCCCATATCCCCAAAACACTAACCAGCCCCCGTGTGGCTAGAAAATGTGGGTAAAATCTTCAGCCTAGGGGTAAAAATCTCTTAGCCAGAGACCCAGCCATGTTTGTGCTCTCAAGTGAAGCCAGTCTGAGTACACCCAGCACACATCACTAACTGACATGCGCAACGCTATGAAATCCCCTGTCTTTAAAATGGGGAATATTTTACCAAATTGTAAAAAAACTATAATTCTCTCAAAATTGTAAACCCTCAAAGGCACTCGTCAGTTATAATAGCTTTCTTAAAAAACAAACCCCAAGTCTTTAAACCTCCTGTACACTGAGTTACGCTTTCCCCAAAAAAACAGAAAAACAGTGACTTTTGCAAAACAGGAAGTGGAAAAAAATGGCAAGATTTTGAACTTTAGATTATTCCTAATTTGTCATTTTTATTCTTTTTTTCTGAAATTTCGTATGCGGCACCTATGGATGGTTCTTCATTCGCAAGGCAAATTTCAGTTTAATAGCCTTAATACTTTTTTAAAATGTAGCCCCTCAAACACCATGCCCCCCTCTCACAGATTTATAATGGTGGAACGTTGTTAATTAGTTACAACCTTAATACAAGGGCACAACTGTGCCCTCATAATATATATATATATATATATATATATATACAATTAAACGATTTGCTAATTCAATTTGTTCTCTCAGTCACTAACTAATTTTATTTCTTTAATAGTTACTGCATTAGTATTGCAAACCACATTCTTAGAAATATTTACTTAGTTTGCTAAGGGTAACATTAAAAGAAGACTGAGGGCAAGAGCATACACGTCTAAATAATTCTACAGTAGTATTATGTACGAAGGGTGCAGAGAAGGGAACAGATACAAAGTGCCTGGCTTCCTCTGGGGGCCCGGCTATGGCAGATTATGGTGGGTGCATCTTGGGAGACTGTGAGAAGGCCATGCCCCCAGACTCATCCACGACCCCATCTGAGCAGGGCTATATGTGAGGGTTCTACTCCTATTGGTCCGAGCAGCACTGGCTTTTGCCAAAGCAGCACTTGTAGCCTGGAGCTGTCCATGCAATGACTCTACCATAGGTTCCGGGTGCCCCAAGAAGCAGCCGCACAGGGGCTTGTGGTTCCTGGGCAATCCTGCTATATACAGGTACAAAATATGGAAATGCTGTCAATATCTTTATGGTTCAATCTATTTCCATCTTTGTACAACTCCTGTTAACTAAGAAGAACACTCCCCCCATGAGTTCCTTTCCTGAGGGTCACACAGATGTTGATATATGGGAAATTTGAGAGCTCTAAGAGTAAGTATTACGTATTAGTGAAACTAGATGGGAGATTAAAACTGTAACTGTGCATAACAAAGGTGGCTCCAGACTGAATTTATGCTACATTTAGTACACAATCCAGTTCAATCAGAAGCTGCATGTTATATTCATACCCAACCCCATTCATCCCCACCAGCTTGGTTGAGTTCTCCAGCTCTGACAGTTCAATCTTTTCTTTGTTTTTGGGTCCTGGGATCTACTTACTTGTCTTGTCAAAATAAGGCAGCAAATTACTGTCTTCCCATATAGCCATAATAACTACTTGACCCACCCAAATGCTGCATTAATAAATGCTCTATATGAGCAGTACACACTCAACTAATAACAGCAAAACAACAGCAATAATAATAATAATAATAATAATAATAATAATAATAATAATAATAATAATAATATTGTGACATATTGGACATAACTCCCAAGGCTTTAGCTTATACCAGATTGATCAGAACTAATGCAATAGTTATTTGGTTTCTACAGGGAATTAACTTGTAATGTGTAATATTGCCCAGAAGTCAAAATAGACAATTGTAATACTTTTTATAAGCACAGGTAAAGCCATTTTAGTTATGTAAAAAAAATCTTACATTATATAAATAAATTAATCCTTATATTACTGCTCAATTTAATGTAAGACTTTGGTTATCTAGTTAAATCAGTCAACAAGATTTCTAACTGGATGCCTTCGGATGGGATACACTCAACTGTCCCAATAGTTGTAATAAGTGAAATCACTTGTTTTTTTCATGTCCTTTTTTGCTACATCAATGCATATACAATAGAGGTATGAAATATAAATGAGCTAGAATAAAAAACTGCTTTTGTTCAATTCATTTGTAAAGATTGTATTTCCCACAGGAATAGACTATTTAACCTCTATATCTGTGCAGATGACTGCTGTGCAATTTCAGAATATAGAAGGTTAACTGAGGCTTTTGCACAGGGTCGACTCTATTAACTTCAGAATCTAAGATGTGAAAAGGCTAAAATATAAAATGATCAACTATACTTATTTTAACTTTTTAATCTATCTTCCTACATGTTATGGATGAGGAAAAGTATGTTGAAATGTTTTGCTTTTCAGTGGAACAGGTGTTTCGCAGAAGTTATATGCAACCTTTTTCAACCTTTTAATTGCACTTTTGTAACACATTCTGAAGAATGTGACTGTGCATTGCATTTGTAAATTGACATCTCATGTCTGTTCACAAAATTTTGAGGCCAAGGGGTCCATTTATCAAGACTATGTGATTTTGAAGATTTGCCACAATCTTCTATCGGGCATTTTATCAATAAAATATTGCAATGTCAGCTGAATGATGTTCAGGTCCCTGGTGATACCAGCTGGCAGCGATAAGAGGAGTCTTACTGCTCACCAGGCTAGTGCAGGTTCTCTCTGCTCATGCTCACTGGGGCTAGAAGCTTGGTATTGGGCTTCCAGTTCCAGATACGTGTAAAACAATGAAATAAATTTCACCATAAAAAATTGAAAAAAAATAATTTTTAAACTTTAACAATGTTGTTTTAATAATAAAGCATTTTTTCTTGTCCCTAACATTTGATATAATTATTGTCCTTGTTAAATAGTCATCCCTAGAGGCCCCTGGTTAAGGGAGCTGCCAGCATTCTAGTGTTTTTCTCCTATTGATAAATAAATCCCCAAATGTTGAATGAGGTTAAAATTTCTCTGAACAGTTTTGAAAATTTTATTAATCTCTACTATCTATCTTAGATCTTTTCACTGAAGTTGCAGTGATCCTTATATAGTCCAGAGTAACCACTATAATATAAATTGGTACTAAGTGTCTGGCTATAGTTGAAGTTCCAGAATCCTTTTCTTTTTGAAGTCTTGTCTGTCTTATTTTTCCTCATCTGATTTCAACCTTTTCAGTTCTATTTTGCATATCTGAGCAGTTTACAAGCAGTTCCAGATCTTGCCGTGAAAGTTTAATTTCGTCATTATGTTTCTGACAGCGAAAATTCCAAAATTCCAAACTGAGAACATTTAGATATCTGTCTACAGCTTTCTCCTAATTATTTTTGTTTTAGTGTGTGTGTTTTTGTGTGTGTGTGCGCGCGTGTGTGTAAAAAGAAATAATTGTTAAAACTTAGTTATACCCAAATTGAGTGCCTTTGAGTAAACATAGCAAATACTGGAGAGAAACAGCCCAGCACAAAGTAACTGTGTAAAATTCATTGGGTTTGTGAGTCAGGTGCTTATATCGATCAATTTGGACTATCAATTTGCATTTAAATATAATTAAAATTGGCCAACTCAGGAGAAATTTGGACAAATATTGACTCATTTAAACCGTGTCACTGTAATTTCTCTTAGTAACCACCAAGATTTGTGCATTGATTATTGTGATGTTGGTTGCACTAATGAAAATAAATGGCTTGCTAAGTTTGTTTTACTGTGTCCCCATGAACTAAGTACAGTACCATTACCTTAATACTATATTTAGAATAGGCTCTGAGAACAAAAGAAAGCTTTGACTTTATTCATATAAATCCTCTGAAAATAATTTCATAGACAACATACACTCTTGGCAGAAGAAGCTATCATCTGATTACAGGAACATTGTTACAAGGAATCAGGAGAAGCCTGTCATATAAATATTCCCCGAGTGTATAAAGAAAACAAAACCGATTGACAACATTTTTTTTTTTGCAATAGACTTATTTTGTTTTCCTGGGGGAAATCACCATCTTATACATAATCCTTTTTAGCTGACTGCAGTCATTGTTTTAATCAACTGGAAAGTTCATCGTCAGTGCTAAATAGCCGCTAAGAAGAGGATTTTGCAACAATAATGTGAGAGGGGAGTATTTAGAGAGATTGTGTAGCTGTTCTTGTTAAGAGATTCAGGGTTTTGAAAAATCCTCCGGAGGTCAGGCTGAATGAAACATTTTTACTGTCTCTTTTCTTTCTGTATTATAAAATGACAGACTTTCTGTGTGTAATAACCAAGAATTTACCACCAGGTGGTACTCCTTTTTCCTGTATAAATATTGTGTCGCTAGTAGAGTATGCAGAATGCGTGATGAGTATATTGTGTTGGAAAGTCATACAACTCATTGCTCTCTGTTTTCCTTCAAGTGCATTTTTCACACTGAGATGGATTTACTCAGCATGTCAACTTAAGTCCAATGTCTGCATCAAATTTAGACACGGGGCTAAGCCATCACATTTTCTTTGACAGATATATCATACAGTGAAGGTTTAAAATAAACAATAAAAAACAACTATGTGTTTTAAATCTTATATGATCTGACAGAACATCATATGCATACAGGAAATCTGCTGTAAGCTAAACAAATTGTAAACATATCATCTTACATAGCATATTGTAGAATCTGGTGAGCTTACTGCAAGTTCTGCACTAATGTACCAGGTATTTTCTTTATGTCTTTAAAACAGACTGAGATGCATTAATACTGATTAAGACTTTATAAGGTATGCCACTTATTATTTGATATGTATATGTTTAACTTAGCTAATTAGTCAATATTTTTAATTATAAAAAGTTGTTTTTTTTTAGTCTTGTGTGATTTGGAGAGGTTTTATTATTTTCTTGCTCTTTGTTTATGCATGCTTCCATGCACTTTGGCTTTAAACCAAACGCTAGCGCAAATCAAACATTTGTTTTTTAAATAAATAAAAATAAAAAACAAAAAAATGAAATCATTATAGAAGGATTTGCATTATGCCTCGGTAGTTTTGCAAATCATAAAGAACCTCCTATATGTGCAAGTTAACATCTCACATTTTAAACATTAAATATGTGTTTGCAATTTAATATCTTACGTGATCTAATGTTAGGCAAGAAATCAGTACTGTATTAACTGAAAGTGCTTGCACCCGAACATCGTGAGGGTGATCCTAAGTGCTTTCACCGGAGAGAGGGCTTCACCCTATACATGAAAGGGTGACCTCTCTCTAGTGAAGGCTTACCCCATGCAAAACATGGGAAAGCCTGTTTAACAAGGACTGTAGTGGTACAAATACTGCCACAATTCTTCTTCTGTTATCGACATCTCAGGTTGGAAAATCAATGAAAAATGCTTTATTATTTAAATAAAGCTTTTTTTTTCACATGGAAATCTTTCAAATATTTTTCATTTTTTAAATATTTTTCTTTTACTTTAAAAGTTTTCTTTAATTTATTTTTTTCCCCAAGAAATGGAACTTTGCCCGCACTGCTTAACTCAGTTGGAACTCCCTGGCCTGCCTGACCAGACTTGCCCCCAACCTCGAATCGTTTAAGCACTTCCTTAAAACTTACCTTTTTCACACTTGCCTCCCCCATTCCATCCTAAGACAAGACTAAAACTCCTCACACTGCACCTGCCCCTTCCACTTCGTTCCCTCCACCCTTTTTATATCCATTTGCTACCACTCCCCATCCTAAACAGCTTCCTACTCTTGCTCCACCTACCTCTTCCTCTTGCTTTGCCTACACCCCTATCATTTGTAATTCTCTTGAATGTTAACTCTCACAAGTTTGCCCCTTTCTGTCTCATACCTCCTCATCCTCTTTGCAAGGTTTTCTTTGTTCTAGTTGTGCCTTCTTAAGTAGTTGCTTTCTCTATTGTCTCTTGTATTGATTTTTACTGATTCTATTGTTTCTCTTGACCCTTACCTACATGTATTGTATTCTGTTTATTTTTTTTGTTCATTGTGCGACGCTGCGCATAATTTGGCATCATATAAATAAAATTAGACAATGAGTATAATGAAATGGTGATGACGAACTGAAAGCCCAAGTCGTGGCCGATCCCCTCAGCCTGGCCTAGCAAAGCTGTAAGTTAACGCTTACTGCTCCAATCAAATAGTACTGAGGCAGCTGAGTATCACGTGGCTGCCTTGGCAAAATTTAAACAATGAATCACGGCGATAGGTGGTTTTCTATTGCTCTGCAAGTAGCAAATAGAAAACCAGAAAGGTCACCACGTGTTAGTAAATAGACCCCTTACTATCTTTTTGAATCATGTAGGCAGGTAGATTTGAGCTTCTTCATACCTTATTTTGGGGGAATAACTGACGAAGCTTTCTTAATTACAATTCCACAGCAGCAGCATACATGTATGTATAGAAAAGCTTTTCAGTAGCAAATTTTGATAATGTTGCCCACTGGTCAAGCTCCTTCAGCTGATATTCCAGTGAATCATAAACAATTAGAAATATTATAGGGCAAATCAGGTTGCCCCCACCATTTTTCCTTCTCCTTTTCATCAGTCCCATCAAAATCAATTTTTTTGATTGTTGGTAGATTTTATCTAAAAATAAGTGTCAATCTTCAGTTTGAAGTGTTTTGACAATACAATGGTTGATATTACAATGAATTGCTTGTGTGTTTCTACACCTCGATAGGTAATGGTGCTTATTCCAAGTACAGAAAACACCTGTGTTTTGCGTCAGTCAATGTGGTAAAAGAGGAAAGAGATGAATCAGACAGACAATACTGCAATATTGTTTACACCTCTATATAGCAAATGAAGTGCACACAGGAGTGTACATTACTGTAATCTGAGCTACTAAATAGTCACAGTCACAGTGAGTATCCACAGACAGTGTTCCTTAGTATAAAACAGGAAGACTGTGTTTCTGTGAGGCTGTACGCTTCTCTTATTAAGCTATAGACATTACTTTTGCTGCTGGAATATTACTGTTGAAACTGTATTTTTGGGCATTACTGTTCCTGGTGGCTTAGCAATGCAAAATAATATGCCAGCAGTAAAAACAATGCTAAAAAATGTTACTACAGACATACTATTACTAGTGTATAGTATAAAAGTAGTGTGCATTAATAATAATACTTACCAAGCCCTCCCTGCTGCTGTTTATTTTTTGACTAGTTTATCGGTTTGCCTCTTAAAGTGCAGTCTCCGCCATGCTTACTGTCCCACATCAATGGAGATGACATGGTATTTGTACTGCCAGCTTCTAATTGGTCAATTCCAGTGGCCAATTAGAAACCAGAGGTGCGCATACTCAACGTCAGACTAAATGGCATGTAACTACCATTAATTGCGAAGCACTACTCATTGCAGCAATTCACCTCTTAACACCCATCCCTCTCATTTTTTGGCAGAAAAGAGACAAAAGAGGATAAAAATAAATAGTAATACATTTATTTTTAATGCTGTTTCCAGGTTGTGCTCAGAACCAGGCCGCAAGAGCCTGTTGCCTGCCAGTTGAGCAACCATACACATCTAATATCTAGCAAATATGACTTCTTGTTAGTGTTTTGAAAAGTATTTAGAATAGATCTTCTTTGGAAAATTGGCAATAAGGTTTCCCGTCGGATCTGTTTTCTGACTTTTCTCTTAACCGTTTTATTTTTCTGTGACAATTGTGAAACTTAGGGTTTGTTAACAACTCTCTGCTTTTTGTGTGCTTTTCACACATTTTACATGGACAAATAAGAGTCAATGGTGCAATTCCTCTAATTTATGTTCTAAAATTCTAATGGTGACTTTCAAATTTTAGAACAAAGCACCTTCTATTTCTCATGCGTTAATGAGCGCTGCCACTACAATAGTAATTGTATTGGTAAAAATGCATCTAAATGAAAATGCCCAGAAAATGGATTAAATGCATCACTAAATTCATCTTTATTTTTATTATATTTTATTTAATGTTATTTTTGTATTTGTATTGTATTTTATTTAATGCATTTTTATCCATTTTCCCAGCACATATGTGCGAGTTAGCCCTTAAAATGAATGTAGCACAGAGGAGAAATCGCATCAGTCATATCTACTCTGTAACAAGGTTATTAAATGTGCCATGAACAAAAAAATAAGAAAAATAAAGTGAAAGCAGCTAATGTGATCAAGAAGCAGTCAAGCAAGTAATTAGAAGATACTGACCAGGTAAGTAAATGTCCTAAACAGTGGTTTTAATGCAAAATGTACACTGAGACTTGAAGGTTATTAAAACTGGTATTTAAACATAATATATTGTAAGATCTAAAATGGAATGTTCTCCTCAGCTTACATGGACCATTAGATGAGGTTGATTAGGTACATCCTTGAACTGCTTCCCTGTCTCCAGTAGGGCACATAGGGCTGTTGACAAGCAAGCTAAAAAAGTGGTAATCTACTTTGTTGAATTTAAATTCTAGAAAGAGACGATAAATAAAATAAACCTAAAAGAAAAAATACTTTGAAAATGTATTATACCCTGCTCTCTAAAATATCGTAGCTTAAATCAGTTATCCTAAAGGGAAACGCTCATGAAAAAAATCAGTTGTAAGAATAATTTGTGCAATATGTACTCTTAATAGAAGCCAGATAAACTGTATTTAAATAGGAAAAAATCCAGAGCTACATTAAAGGGGAGGAAGGCCACAGACCACATGACAAAGAGAGTTTGCTTAATCGCAGCTTTATACATGAGAGACTTGTATAGTTAGAGTGGCAAACAGTCGGGACTTTGATCTCTATTGATTTTTAAAATAACCTATGGGGTATATTTACTAAACAGCGGGTTTGAAAAAGTGGAGATGTTGCCTATAGCAACCAATCAGATTCTAGTTATCATTTATTTTGCACATACTACAAAATGACAGCTAGAATCTGATTGGTTGCTATAGGCAACATCTCCACTTTTTCAAACCCGCAGTTTAGTAAATCTAGCCCTATGTGTGCTGTGTGGTTCATCGGGGAGCATTGGTAAAAAATCGAGGTAATTTGCAGTGTGCCTTATGTTAACTTTGTAAATTACCTCTTTTTTTGTATTTTTTTGGTGTATTTTTAGACAATGTCTTTTGTTTAACAAATGATCAATAAATCAGTCTTTGTTGAATGTAAAAGAGCATGGGCAGAAAGAACTGGCAATGTATAACTCCCCCAAACTGAGCTGTAGAATTCGCTAATCGTGGCAAAATTTGCATCTTTCGATTTCTAACAGTAACTAGCAGCACAGCAATAAGTATCATACGCCTGATCCTAACACCAATTCACTCAGCCAGCTTCATGATAGTCATCTTATAATATCTGTAGACAGGCAGCAGAAAACAGCAATTTAGAGCTAGAGAACTTGCTTGAAAGTCAATATTTATGTTTTTTGTGTTTAGTTTAGTTAACGTTAAGTCTTTTTTGTATTTAGAGAAGTCTATTGATTTAGCAGTGTTTGTAGTGACCATGAAGAAGCAGACCAGGCAGCTGGAATGCCAGCACCTTCTGCCAAATTCCGCGAGAAGCAGCACTAGCACAGTATCTACTTTTTCGCACTAGTAACAGCGGTTTTGGTTCTTTTTGGTTTTTCATACCTAAAGTCCCAGTTTTTAGGATGACTCTTTCAGCAGAGAATGTTGTGACCTTCTTATGAGTCTGGAGCAGTGTACTAAATTCCCATCCTGTCTTTGTGGTGAAGACACACCAATTCACATCACATTATACACATTCTGGATGCTTTGAGGGCTGTATATCCTTCCCATTCAATAACATCTGACAAAGACATTTTAGCAGTGCTAGTCTGACTGGGGCTTCTCCTGCAGTTTTGGACAGTTCATCTTAAGATCCCCTTTGTTCTGCTAATTCTATTGCCACAGCATCATTGGGCATTAGTGGTTGGGCCGAGGTACAGATAGCTGCCTCTGCACTATGGACACTTCTTCTTCCTATGTATCACCATTGTCTTAGTGTCCCATGCAAGAAAAATGTTTAGAAGCAAACTAAGTAGAACTGTTGTGTGGGAGTGTGGATACTGGGGTGCAGGGACTCCTCCACCTGTACCTCTAGGTGGTAATAAACAGTGGAACTAGATAAGGTTTGCAGGGTCTGTAGAAGCCTGCACTGAGACCACTACCATTCCATGGTGGTGGACCAGATACAGTGGAACCCCCAGTGCTCCAGTACTACAAGGTTCTCAGGGTCCAAGTGCCATGCCGGAGCTGTGGGTTCAGCTCCATCCGCACAGGCCTAATCCTTTTAACAATGACATTCCAAAGTATCATCTGAGTATTTGTACACTTATAACATTAAACTGCATGAGTAAAATGTGAAGATTGGTCAGAGTGTAGATGTGTGTAATTATGGGTATGTCTATGTCTTTGTGTGGGTGTGTGTACAGGTGTATGAGTATACTTGTGTGTGTTTGGTCTACTAGTCCTTTTAAATGTAACAAAACATTGTTTTTTTTTACTTTTAATCTCTGTGTTAGCCATAAAGCCTATTGCATGGCAAAGGAAATCTGTTTTTCCTGGAGTTGTTCTTTTGCTTTATTTCTTATAATTCCAAAAGAAACATAATTCCCTATGAGACCTTGGTCCTTTGCGCTTTCCATGACCTGCCCTCTAGTTCGCTTCTTTGACCTGCTCAAATGTGTTTCGTGACCCAGATTTGTTTTCAGTTTGAAACATCCATTGTGATATATTATAATGGCTTCTCCGGAGAGTGAGACATGCTTCACATGAACATGCACATACATATACTATTTCTTTAATCAAAATGAAAAATAAATGATCTACTGAAGACTCTTATGGCAAAAAAACACATGTTGTTAGTATTGAATTGTAACAATAGTATGTACATGAACTATTCCAGTTAAATAATATAATACTGCATTTACATGTTTTGGTTTTTTCTGCTTTGTTTTATATTGTTAAACAGGTAAATCACCATTAATCATTTACTTTGGCATGTTTCTTAACTTAGATTCTTAAATTATGGAATACAAAATGAATTTATTGTGGAGTTCTTACCACTGATCAACACAAAATACTCTGTAATGTCAATTTAAAAACTGTAGCTCCTCTAACAGTCATCAATATGTTGATATGTTGACATCAATTGAAAGTTTAATTGTAGACAAATGAGGCCTGAGTCATTAGGGAAAGTAAAGCATAAAAAAGAAGTAACTTTGCACCTGGGCATTGCACCTGCATTGGAGTGGTGGGGGGGGGTAAATTTAAAATGTGGGGACAGATTTGTAGTTGAGGTAGGGCATGTCCTAAGTCAACTTTAAATTTCAGTGTAAAATAAAGCTATCATGTATTTGTGTACTACATGAAAAAGCAGGCAGTATTTAAGTTACATGCAAAATAATAAACTACTTAGCACCCCTTGCATTGTAACATGGTTTGTCCAGGAGAACATTTACTCCTTTCCTTTGCTTTACTTTCCTTAATGACTCAGGCCTATGGATTCCAATTCATTATCTCACCTCATCCCAGCTACATGCATAGATAAATTCCACAAAATGCAAATTTGCAAACACGGTGAATTGCGAAGCAAAATTGAAAGTCGTCGAAGCATTGCACCTTTGAAAACACAGTGCTCTTGCGCCATCAAACTCAATTTGCATGAAATATTAGCAGCAATTTAGTTCATTTTCACACAAAAGGAGAGATATATTTTTAGTATAATTGATTTATTTGCCAAATTAATGCTAAATACTGCTTTGTATAATTTCGGAGAGTGGATAAGAAGCAACATCATTTACTTTTGTGCTGAAATGAAAAAAAAAAAAGAAAAAAATCAAATGTATGGATGTAATTTTTTTTAATGACTAATTAAAAAAGAAAAGAGAGTGAGCAGTTACACTTTTCAACTTCCACCGTTGAACAGATCAATTTGCAACGGTGGCAGGTTCCAGTGATCTTCAGCTTTTTTCATTGCCATTCTGCAGGAATGTCCGTCAACACTGTATTTGTAAATTAGTCATTTTGGTGTATTTATAGTCTAAATGGATCTAGAGTAACAACAGGGCCAATTCATTCTGCTCTGTGGAGCTTCTGGTCTTTTAAGTGGGATTTTCCATATCATAATACAGCTTAAATCTATAGGCTAAATTGAGGCCTGTCCTCCATGTGCCAAATATTCTCAGAATGTTTTTTTGCAGTCTCTAACAGTAGCTTGCCAATTATGGGAATTGTGTTCCTTTTGGAACACCATACAAACATCCCAATGTCTTTGTGTGAAAAGACATCCTGTGTCTTTGTGTAGCTGAAAGGTTTGTTTCACAAAAAAAAAGTCTTCACGAGGCCAGACAAATAAACTTGTCTCACAACATTATTATGAGAATAAAACAAAATTACTGGGGCTTGCAGTGCTGACACTTAATTTGAATGTTTGGTCTCACAGTGTTTCATATTTTCAATGTCTCTTTGTTTCAAACTTTTGTTTTCATACTTTTATTCAGCAATACTTTTTAGACTAGTTCTTATGACATGTATAGTCATTTCTAAAGTCCTTTGTATGTCCTCATGATTGTTAAAAAGAACAGCATTGTGGAAAACTAATGAAAAAGATCTTTTTTTTTCTATAACTAGCTCAGGCACTCATGTAGAACTTAAATAGCCAATGCAGGGAGGTAGAGACAGTCAGGCAAAGGAAGGACAGAAGTATATGGAGAGATACATAGATAGATAGATAGATAGATAGGGTAGAAATTAAGCCTATGCTAAGGTGGTGATGTTTATGATTCTTTGGGGCATATTTAAGATGCAAAGCATAATGTGAAATATATTTTTCAATCCTCATCGCATGGATAAAGATTGAAATATCTTTCATATTTAACAACAGGGACAGCAGTACGTTAACCTGCAGTCTCTGTGAAGTGTATCACTTACCTTTTCTCAGGATCTTCTGTGCGAAGAGAACTATCTCTCTGGCATTTTTCTGAAAATCCTAGTGCGCATGCGCCAACCGAGAGTATCGGGCATGCGCACAAAGAGTCCTGTCTCAGTGCAATACGAGGAACTATTACCATGTGACAGGGAGGGATCACATGATCCATCCACACATTCGCTGTCCAGCCCTGCTCTTCAGCTGACAGCAGTGAAAGTTTTCAATTATGTTAATGTATGCCAGCTTCAGCTGGCGTACATTAACATGATTAAAAACGTAATTTTGGCTATTGATAAGTAGGATTACTGAGTAGTCCCCATACACTGTCATGGGGACTGCTTAGTAAAGCAAAGACAGATGCAAAGCAGCAGATATTTATGATATCTGCTGCAATGCAGTGATCATAAATAAGAATTTTGCAGTTAGTCCCTGAAAACTGAGGTTTTCGGGGGTTTGAGTGAGAATTTATGTTTGATAAATATGCCTCTTTATTCACACATGCAACATGGTCTCCATTTCCATGCTAGGATCAGAGGTAGCATCACGCTTCTATAGACATTCAAACATGTACACAAGTTATTATCAAAACTTTTTGTGATTAGTATATAACATTATAATCTTGTCTAGGCACATATAAATAGTACATAAAAGTAGCCAGCACTAAAGGACAAGATGCATAGGGTAAAGGATAGCGATCAGGAAGAGAGGAGCCTACAACCGTGTTTCTGTGGTTCCGTGTCTCTGTGGTTCAACACATACAATGCATACCTCTGTTTGCTTATTTGGGTAAGTTACACTTAGTATACAGCTAAAACACATACGTGTATTCTATACATTTTTAAACATGTAGATAAGCTTCTTAGGCTCACACCCAGCCATTTCTGGGAATGTGAACAGAACTATATGACCAAGCTAAATGTATTTTTCTGACAAACAACTTTTAAAACACATTATTATAAATAGCCATTTCCAGTAGCCGTCTTGTTAATCAAAAATTCTTCTTAATTCACATTATCAATAGATAGGTAGATGGATGGATAGAAAGATCATTTCCAAAATATTTTAATGTTATTCAGTATGTCAAAGGTTCCCATTTCTCAGTTTAAAAGTCTTTACATCGACGCCAAAGTATGCAACGCCGCCATTGCAGTTGTTCCTGTCCATTGACGGTATCCTTTGTCCCCTGACATGCGGTAGTGGTTTAGACAGATAGAACTTTACAGGCTCATGGACGACATAACCCTCTCTGGCCAAAAGAAGGTCACTGGATACGCGGCGATATGGTTTCATTGGCTTGAATTTAAGGAATCTCCATCTTATCGCTCCCTCATGGACTCAGGCTAATTATTCTCAGGTGGAGTTTTGGTGTGGACCGACACATAAGAGATCAGACATACTGCATTTTATCCCCTTTGGGCTTTCTTCCCCTTGTAATGCAAAGTGATTTGTACATGTTGAGGAGTTTCTTTTCTCTCTCTATCAACCTCCCCTCCTCTTTCCCTTCCTTTTTTCTTTCTCTTGCTAACCCTTTTCCTTATATGTTTGTTTCATGTACCCCTGTTTGGTATGTAATGTATGTTTGTACAATCAGCGCCACTTTATTAGTTACTGGACTGTGAAGTCTATATGTATTCCTACATGGGATATATGCTTCATTTGCTGCTTGTATTACATGTTTGTATTCTTCTAAATATTTCAATTAAAACAAATTACACAAGAAAAAATATTTTTATTTGAATTATCAGTTGATTGATAATACATAGCAAAAAGTTTAGAGTTTTTAAAACCTAAAATACATGTTCTAATTAATTATTCATGTTTAATTATTGTAGTTGAACATATAAAAATTGACCTGATATAGACCTGAAATTCAAACATCAAAACAAGAAAAGGAAAATGGTAAATGTAAAAACAAGAAATAAATAGAAATACAATAAAGCCAGAGATGATTGTTTTCTGTGATGTATTTTATTTTTATTTTGCCACGTGAACTACATTTTTTTTTACAGACCTAAGTTAATGGCTATCTTACATTCCATAAAAAATTTATTTTCTACTTTAGATACAATTTTTCCCAAGAGGAGACCAATGGTGTACTGTTCATTGAGACTGATATTTGAAGTTAGTGGGCCGGATTCATTAAGGAAAGTAAGGCAAAAATGGAGTAAGTTTGCTGGACAAAGCCATGTTACAATGTAAGGGGTACAAATTAGTTTATTATTTTGCACATAAGTTAAATATTGGCTGCTTTTTAATCTAGCACACACGTACTTGATAGCTTTATTTTTACATTGAAATTTAACGTTGATCTAGGACATGCCCTATCCCAGCTATAAATCTGCCATCACATTTTAAATTTCCAATCCTCTCCAATGCAACATGGTTTTGTCAAGGTGAAAACTTACTCCATTTTTTTGCTTTACTTTTCTTAATGAATCGGGAGCTTAGTGTTTTGAAAAACTTTGCTCAATTAATTGTCATTGTTTCCCTTACAAGGTTATCTTATTTTACACAGGTTAGTGGAAGAGTTTCAGGTGGGGATTCAATTCTGCTCAGGGGGGAGTTTCAGGGGGGAATTCTGCTTTCTATGCGCAGTTCAGGGAGCTGCGAGCAAAAAGCCAGCTTTAAAACTACCGTAATAATGGTAATAGTCTGCAGGCCGCGTTACTTTTTCAAGTAGCGCGGCCAATTGAATTCCCCCCTCAGAGTCATAATTATTGCAAAATTTGTAGATTGATGATAGATAGACATCAGATATTGAAAGCCCTAAGTCTTAAGCATTAATGAACTAACGGGTCTCTTTACTAATTCTAATTCTACCCAGTAAACGGTGTTATCCAACATTATGTATCACATCATAATGCTGCGATGCATAATGAAGTATCATAGGTATTCAATAAACTTGCCTTGCGGTGCAATGCGAACTTTCCCCTTCTCTGAGATAGAGGATGAGGCTTCACATTGCTCCTTACACCGACATGACGGTCCCACATGATTCATCTGCTTTCTTTTGACTTACTGTTATCTTCTTACCTTCTGCACAAGCATCAGTAATAAAATATCTGGGCAACCGCAGTTCATGAATGCAAAAGTCCTCAGCTGGATAAAAATAATAATAATAAAATAATGTATAGGGCTCTCAGGACAATCGAGTTCCTGACAACATCTTGAACTTTTTCCAGCTTTGTAAATTGTTAACAGTTTTGCCGTCCCAATATTAATATATGGGGCTGCATTCAGAAGCATTAAATAGGGTATGGCAGGAGAAATCTATGATTTTTCCTGCACCGAACCATTACTAAATAATGCAATGGCCATTTTACAGAAAGAAATGCTGTTTTCTCCATTTGTATGGCTCATCGCACCTTTGTAAATAGACCTCTAAATTCCATACCTGTATGTTTAAGTTTATATATAATCGAGAAGCAACTAACTGGAAATCAGTTTTGTAGTTAGATTAGGAGTTGCTCTAGAAATGTAAAGTGAACAATACTATTCCATATAATGTAGTAATTTTAATTGCTTTTATGCCTTTTTCTGAACATATTATTGCTTATGTGGCTTTCTTTGCATAGCAAGTAATGGGTTTGCCAAACATAGAATACATGTCAACAAGGTTGAAGCTTTAATGCACTACTTCATGATGTTATGAGGTCATTATATATCAATCCATTATAATAACTGTACCATTGTAGCAATGCATATACCATTGTTACACTTCAGCTGACCTGGTTCACTCAAAATAGCACTTTTGCAAATGAACTCTCATTAATGATTATGGGATGATTCCTTTCATATGTTAGAATGAATTGATTTTCATGATTGGCTTATTGAACTATATGTAAAATAAGTTTAGTTAGGGGATTTTCTATTGTCCAGAAATATACATTGCTGAAAGTAATCTATTTTGAATGGAGAAAATGTTAATTCTTTTTCGTAGAAAATATAATTTTCCGGCAAAGCCATACATATAATTTATGTGCAGATGTCCAACTCTCAATAAACTCCTGAGAATATACAACTTCAAAAGTAGTCAGTGTGTTTAAACACTGAGTTACTCCACAAAATTATGGTTATTAAGAAGAACTTACAATGGAATGCTTTTCCTACATTTCTCTTGTAATGGGCATACAAATTCTCCTTTGGTAATGGCAATAAAAGTATGGTGTTCGAAAGACTCCCAACCTAAGTAGAAAATTTGACTGCTCGCAATTAGACTAGCACAAATGTATTTGTTCTATAGAGAACTAGGGTTATAAAAATCCACAAACAAAATCTGATGACCCCTTAATTGAGCTTTATTGAAATGAAACACAATAATTTATGGAGCAAAACCTTTAAATAATTAATTATATCAAATAAAAAAATCTCAGAGTAAAAAGCTGTCACATTGTTTATTTCATGTATGTCAACATAACATTTACAATCAGAAGTTGATAACTCAGTAAAATGTAGTAATGAAACTAATAAAAAGTAAAAAAGATTGGATTAGGGTCTTTAGTAAGTAGTATACACTTTATAAAGAATATTTATTGATTTACATAAGTCCTTGCCCAAGTGGAGCTTACAGTATAACTTCTCTACCACCAGTATTCAGATGCATTCTAGCACAAATTTAGTTTGTGAATTAGTATGTTTTTGGACTGTGGAAGGAAACCAGACAGTTCATAGGAAAACCACGCACACAAATAACACACACAAGGCTCAATCCAGGCTGGATTGCTGTAAGGCAGTAGTGCTGTCCACTATGGCACTGTGCCACAGGTCTGCCAATCTGACATTTTTAATTTTAGGATGCAAGTTATAGTCCATATGTTAATATGCAGTAAACAGTATAAGCATTCTCGCTTCAGCCGCAGAGGTTCGACAGTACAAAAATGGGTCCCAGGTAAAAGGATACATTTATTAAAGATCATCTTACTTTATCATACATGTAGTTAATTATTAAATGAGGGTTGTAGTACAGGTAAATGACAGGGTGAACAGAGAGAAAAACATATTTTAAATGTTTGTGGTGGACAGAAGATGATAGATATAGACAGATCAATTAGTATATAGTTTTTTATGTTAAAGAAATAATACATATGGGATTAATACAAAACAACCAGTGTTATTGTTTCAGATTGGCTTTTACATTCACAATCTTGCATTTTAATGCACTAGTATTTTTGTGTGATCAAAGCATTATTCGGGTAAAGAAACAAATTGGTTAAGCAGAAAATGAACATTGTAAGAATTGAAAGACGAGCAAAATGCTGACAAATTGCTTTCTACATCGTCCTTTGTTCAGTCAAATCCCCATTAAAGCCTGGGAATCCATGGAATGTTTGCAAAGCAGAGCAATATTGGATGATTCTGTTGTATGGCTGCGTTGTACTCTAAGTGTTGCTCCATATGGTAGGGCACTCCAATGTACAGAAAATCCATATGTCAGAGTGCTCCAACATAAGGCTGTTGCATATGAAGGAGCACATCAGAGTATGGAAGATCTATAAAACTGAGGACTGTGATGTATCCCTATGGAATAAAAGCCTTCTGCAAAAACGGGTTGCAGATTTGCTGTAATAAAATGTTTCAAGTTCCTAAAGTGAATTAAATTCACTTTAAAAAATCTGATTTCATCTATTAAAGGGGTTTTCTACCTTCAGACAGCCATAATTAGTTGAGATGTACTCACCCTCCTGCTTTATCTCTTTGGCATCCATCGGTGTTTATCACAAAGCCTTCACATGGCATAGGCAACATTTGTTGTTGTTATTCATAAATATAACTCAAAATTGCTCTGTGAAAGCAGTTCAATTGTATTAAATATGCAGAGCTCAGCTTTCTCAAATTCAAGACAACAGCACTAACCTGCTCTGCCTAGATCATATAAAGACTTAGCTGTAAAGCACAAAAGAAAGCCAGAAAGATTGGCAATGTGATAGTAATACATGCAAGACGACATGCACAATCCATAGATTGACCCATATCATGTCTATCGATGGTTTGCTCCGTAATGAACAGAACATTGCTTGTGGTTTTGTGCTGCATTGGTTTCACAAAACAAAGATTAACCCCTTCATGACCATCGATGGTTTTCTCCGTAATGAACAGAACATTGCTTGTGGTTTTGTGCTGCATTGGTTTCACAAACCAAAGATTAACCCCTTCAGGACCATCGATGGTTTGCTCCATAATGAACAGAACATTGCTTGTGGTTTTGTGCTGCATTGGTTTCACCAGAAAGAGGGAACAGAGCGGGGAAGGGGCACAGTGTATACAATTTTGTGCAAAGATGCTTATGTTTTTTGCTTTTTTACTGTTGGAGCTGCTGCTGTGTTTTTTATTTTTATTATTTGATTGCTATTTTTTAAAATTGCTATTTCTTCTCTCCTTTCAGCTCACTGGTCTGTCACACAATATAATTAGACATTACCTGATAACGTTGTCAATATTCAGTGACCTGCGCCATGAAATGTTTACAAGTGAATAAAGTCATTTGAAAAGGTAGCCAAGGACAATTAAGACCAATGTCCATGTGTTCTCACGTGTTTTTTTATTTCATGATAGTGTACCTAAACTAATATGCGTCACAGAATGCTAATTATGATTTATTGTATTATGTATTATGTATGATTATGTATTACATTATGCAAAAGCTACACTTAATATTAGGTGTGACAATATATGTGAAAACAAATAAGTTAGCAGTACATAGCTTGATGGTGTAATAAAAAAATTACTTGAATTGCTTAAATTGGCAAAAGATCCTATTTTAAATAGTAAATCAATATGAATTTATTTAAATCAGCAGAATTGGAAAAACGATGTCTTTGGCACAGAATCTCTCACTCATCTGTGCATAAATGAAGAATACATTTATTTTCTTATGAGAATGTTCAAAACTTTAATACACAAGATGCTGTCAACAGTTCAGAAACAAGGTGCGTTGCTTACTACTTTTCTCGGCTCAGTATAACTATCCAGTTCTGCTAAGGTAATAAGAAGAAGTGACAGTGAAAAATGCTGTTTTGGTTGTGCCAATATAAAGTTTTCCATTTATTTTATATGGACTGTAACTTCTTTGAAGATTGATATAGAAATTAAAAAAGAATGGGTTTCCCCTTTTTATACATAAAAAGTAATAACTTATCTTTATGGTGGTCAAAAAAAGATGTGAAGCCATTTAAAATGTTAAGCCATTTGTCATGTGAAGTCTTGTCAATTTTTTAATGCAAACATTCCTGGTTTGAATTTGCATACAAAAATTTAAACTTTAGTATGGCAACAGGCTATACAAATCACTTGAAATGAGCTCATACAAGCACTGCCTTATTTTTTAAGGACAGTGAGTGAATGACAGTACAAAGCCGTAGTTTTTCATCTACAGAACTACCATGTATCAAAAGAATTAATATAGGGGAACTAATGGAATGTCGTCTACTCTTCGTGATTTATTTTAAAAGTGACTAGTGTGAGTTTTTCAAACAGAAAGTGCCTTGACTTTGCTGTCCTTGACACTACCTTTTTGCTTAAAAAGAACTATTTGTTTCACATGTCACCTCTGGGTATATGTGTATAGTGTCAACGCAGGAGTTAATTTAAAAGTTACTGCCAGAAATATTGAGGCATGTGACATTATATGAGTTCAGAATTGCCTTTCTGTTTGTTGCGCAATATATCACTTTCTAACTTTACAGATATAGTGAACTTCCATCCATGCTTGTCATGGGCTTTCTATCACTGCAAACTTTTCTTCAAGAACAGTTTGTAAATTTTTATATATTGTCATTTTGATGGCATGGACCAGATCAGAAAGTTATCAGCTTAGTAAAATCCGTGAAGTTTAGAAACAGATTTCTATTACCCAAGCAGCTATTAATACACACCCTGGAATTTCTTCACATCGATTATCACTCAATCTTTTCAATTACCGCAGTTGACATATCACCTTGACTTTCACCATTCTGATTGTCATTATATTATGCAAAATACAATTTTATAAGGACAGTTAAATTCATGGTAGAATATAACCATTAAGACTGCAACCCACCCTCATATTTAAACAAAGCTTATTTTATGGGACATAGTTAATGGAGTACTAAACCACAAAATTTAAACTTTCAGATATAAGTGATGAAGGTAAAATATATTCTTCATCATTAACCTGATATTCTACTACAGCTCTGTTAAAAATTAAAGAAATACCTCCACACTGCTTTACAGACAGCTGAATCCCCTCCCACATACTTAGGACTGAGTCCTAATGAGATCTGATGCAGGTTAAGAAGCTGAGTTTGCAGGGATTTCAGTTGCGGTGACATCATTGATTCTACTCTCTGTATGAATGTACCAATCCACATTCAATAGTAAATAACTGCAAAGTAAATCTGCAAAAGTGTCTGCCACCGTCTGCCTGTTCAGCAATTTGTTTAGGAAACAACTGGATACTCACAGTAAACTGCTTTGATTTTGTGTGTACAGGTGCACCTAGATGGTTTAACAAGCCCACTTCAAGGAGTACACCTACTCTACTCTTTTGGGAGATTCCTCCATACCTCCCTACTGTCCCAATTTAGGGGGGACGGTCCCAATTTGAGGGCTCATGAACAGATGCCAATGTATTGAAGGGGTGTTTTGAAGTGGGCTGTTGCGGCCCAGCACTCAGAAGTGCTGAACAGGACTAGGGGTAATGTGGCGATGCCCAAGCGACAATGTCCATGCCTCCTTTTTGTGCACCTCATAAACCTAGAGGTTAGTCTAGGTGGGCAAGGAAGTGGAAAAATCTGAAAAGGCGTACAGTTCAATATTAATTTTATGGTTTAAATTAATCATAAGAGTGAGGTACATCAGTATGTCATGTTTCTTTGTTTGAAGTTCTTTTTTAATTGCTCAAACTATGTCTTCTCAGCTGAAGTACAACTGGATGATGCAAAATACATCCCATAGAAAGCATAGGACAAGGCCTGATCTCAGCCAGCTCTGAGCTGCATACTAGAAAGCAAGGGACACCTATAAACCTGTGATTGCTCTGCCCAACTCTTCTCATTGATGGGTCCCAACATTTGCTTCTCTGTATACACTGTTATATTCCTATCCAAACCAATGGAATTGGTACATGACATTACCAAAGAGAAATATGCTCTGCATTTTAGCTCTTTTGCTCTTAGTAAATGAGACGCATAGACACCTCCCCGTAACATTGAAACTCAATCTTGACAAACTCTGAACTGGTGTACCTACTCTGTACTTGGCAAAGAATGCCCTCGCTCTATGCCAAACTCTTCCCATTGACCTGTGTTAACTCCTGCATTTCTGTAATTGCTGCCACCTTGTTCCCCAAACCATACAATTAGTGCATGACCGTACCTCCAGGAATGTTACCCTACTACACCTTGGTTATTTTTATCTTCGTAAATGAGACCCTTAAACACCTCCCTTTTAATATAGTAACCTGCTGCAGAGGAGTGAAAGAAATTGGTGTGAATATATTTACTTAAGAACAAATACTTCATTTATTTTATGTATATTATCAGTCACTGTCTTTATTTGCTCTTTAATAGAGGTACTGTTAGTCAGACTGAACGCCTATAAAATGTTTGGCATGTATTAGTAAATTGAATTGTGGATCCCTGCCATTTCCTATCCTTGTAAGTTACTCAGTCATGTAATTTGAAACATGATTAAGGAGTGTAATAAAATGTGTTTTATTCTTTTCTCCCACTACTCCCTTCTATTACTTTATATCAAGAGCCCATACCTGATGCCATAATAAAGTGCAAAAAATCATATGCATCATTTCCTGGAATAGTAAGCAAAGGCACTTATTGGGGCAAACAGCCATGATATGCTGCAACCCAAATATCAGCCATTTAATTAATCTGACTACATATGGCTGGTAAAAGGTGATCTTCAGTCGGTTGGTATGCGATAAAGCATACTGTAGCTCCTTTCATGATTTAACTAAATTAGCCCCAAAAACTTCTATTGCACTTGCTGAAGTCCCACAGACAACTAAAATAGATTTATTTAACCAGTAGGTATGGTATTTCTGCAGATACCTAGGTAGATGCTTAGATATGTAACAGTACGTGCTTTTCAAAGTCCTTACAGAAATGTATTCTTTAAGACCAAAAATAATTTTAAAATTCAACTTCTTATATTGATCACAATTAAGTTATGCATCAGACTTTAATATTGTCACCATATACCGGAGGATTGCAACTGTGGTCTTATCACAAACCCACTTCTTATGTATGATAGCCAGGCTGCAGTTTGCCTTAGGTAATAGACATACTTTAATGTGTTATGTTTCTACAAAGTCATACTCACCTTGAACTACTCATTATGTCGTTGTTTGTAGAAGAAAAAGTCTTTGAGTTTGCTACAAAAAACGAAAATGTCTTAAATTGTCTCAGGTAGCTTATGCTGACATAGGAAATTGGTCCAGGGTGTGTTAGTTTTAAATGTCAGAATAATATGCCTTATGATATTAATTATTAAACAAATGTGATGATCAAATTTATTATTTTACCAAAAACAAAATGGTTGTACACAAACATAAATGAAGATCAAAATCAGTGGCAGATTCTAATAGGGTTGTTTTGGATAGTACCCTGGAGCCAGGGGCTGTAAGGGACAACCTTCTTTTCTCATTCAAACTTAATGATGAACGTATGTCCTTGACAAAATACAAAGACTTTTCTGTACATTGCAATCAACTTGGAGAGATTATTCCACTGTTATTTGAAAAATACTTGGAGCATGTGGCTTACTGTATATACTAACATTTTGGGGTGAAAACTTGCTGCATGTTCTAATGAAAATGTAAATTGAAAAGTTCAGTAGAGACTATTTAAGAATTATGACTTTCAGTGGATTGTCAGGCATGGAATATGTAGAGTGAGGAGCCAATGGTTGGACACAGTCCAATACTCATAAGAGTTTTATTCCACCACCAGTCAAAATAGTTAAAAAAAGGTATAGCTTTGGGTACACTGTTGTGCTAGGCTGTTGTGTGTATGTGCTGCAAACACTTGTTCCTTGACCTAGTAGACTTAGAAATAAAGTTGTACTTAGCTGTCTATAGCCACGGTGATCTGAGCTTACAAAGCAGTTAAAATTTATGAATGTATGGGTGATTAAAGTGCATTTAAGACAGCTGTTCCAACCAATAATTATTTTACCTGTGGTTTTTCCCTTTCTTCAAACAGAACTTTACTATGACAGTATCCTAGAACAAAGATAACCTTGAAAAAGAATCCACCCTCTAATTTTGGCAACCGATTGTAATTTATGTCAATCGGTGCAGCAGTTCATTATGTAAATGTAACATACACTAAAAACTGTCAAGGAAAAACAATCTATAAACAATGAACAAGTGCCCTCCAGGAACTTCCCTCCACAGCAAGCTGTTATGTCACTCAGTATGTGATCTGGCGGGACAACTCTGTCAGTTAGGCTTGCCCTTTCCTATTCCCGTCTATGAAAAGTAGCCAAGGTTTGGTGACAGAGTAAGCCATTAGCAGCATGTGCATCTTCACAGATATTTACTATTTTAAAGTGATACAGTTCTTGTTGTTTTTAATGTATTACCAACATAGGATAGCTGAGCTTGGAGCAAAATATACTTAACATGCTCTCCTTTATCATTTATTGGATAGTTTAACCAAATAAACATACATATATATATATATATATATATATATATATATATATATATATATATATATATATATATATACATAATCTTTAATCGCCCAATTTAACCATAACATTTTTGCCAGAGAGCTCCCCGATGATACTAGTTGGCAGCCGATAGGCCCTTCTGCTAGAAAGTGCAGGGTCCCTCTGCTGACCTGACCTGGACAGGCTTCCAGCTCCACTTTCACCAAAATTAAAATAAAAAAGTTAAAACCGGTAAAAATTTAAAAATGTTTAATAATTAGTTTCACTAAGTAAAAAGCGTGTTATTCAAATAATAATGTTATTTAATAATTAATTTCACTAAGTAAAAAGCAAATAATAACGTTTTTTTCCAGTTCGGAGTCTCTGCTATCACTATTCTTAGATGACAATTGTTAGAGCAGGAGGTTTTGGTAAATCAGGAGAAGCCCAAAATCCCGTGAAATGAGAGAGAGTAAATGAGTGATTGTGTGAGTCAGAGGAAGAGAAAAAGAGAGAATGAGAGAGAAAAATAGAGAATGAGAACGAGCAAGAAAGATGAAAAGAGAAAGAGAGAGAATGAGAAAGAGAGTGGGAGAGAGAGAGAGTGGGAGAGAGAGAGGAATCTAGAGAGTGTTAAACAGAGATGCACTCAAAGTGCTTCGCATTAAAAGAATAAGTATTTTTTATTAGGAATAATTTAATATTTATGCATTACTTCAGACAACAGGATGGCATCTTTATGAAGATGAAATAAATAAATAGGCATTTTTTATACGTTTAATTGTGTAAAGCATAACTTTCTTAATTTCTTTAGTTATTTTATGCAATGTTGTCTTGCAAACTATAAAGGTTATAAAACATTTATTTCAATGCAGATATAATAGTGGACTATTAATACTATTATCTTTGTGTCACTATATCACTGTAACATTACTTTAAAATGAATTTCAAGGTACAAAATCCTTGACAAGACAATCTATTCTGAGGAACAAGATGCACTCACTTGTCCAAGATTACACATAGCTCTTGCAGGAGAAATAAATTCAGGTTTTATTTTGGAGACAGTATTGTTACCTTCTGAGCAGCTGATTCCTATTGATTTTGATACTGCCCTTTAGCTGGAACTATTCTCTCTTATCTAGGATTCCTAGAAATACACAAACTAGAAACAGACTTTTCTGGAAAACCTGCACTGGTCTGCAGCATTCTGGAATCAGCTGCTCAATGCAGCTCTGCAAAACCGGCGTTTTCATTTCATTTTGAGGGTGGATTGGTTGACAGGACATGCTAGGTATATAGGATTCACTGGGGAGGGGGCACTGTGCCTGCCATTGTATCCCGATTATTTGAAATTGTAAATGATTTACAAATGTCGACAATTGAGGTAGATTTCTGTTTTTATTTATTCCTTATAGGTGTCACAAAAATGTACTTTATTGTAGTTGGTATAGTCTATTGTAGAGCATTTTGTAATATGTGTGAATACATCACTATGAATTTTGATAAGTTAGTAAATCAGGTAATGAAAAAAAAACTAAAATTAAACTATTTAACTGAAAGATCTCTCTGCTACTTCATTATAAGCCATTGAATGGACAGAATAGCAAAGTAATTTAAGCACTGGAGTGGTGTAGTGGGAATAACAGTACTTCAGTCATTGATACCACTGCTTTACTATGCAGTTCCTGCATTCCAGGTACCTAGAAAACTCTATGTGCTATGTTCTAGCACTATCATTAGTTCCTAGCTAAGCAACCCCCCACTTTTTTGATACCCAAGGTGGTAGGTCAAAGCTATTAAAGGTACTCTTTTTCTATTGTTGGTGATTCGATGAAGATATTTAAGGTGACGAAAATTCCTTTAGCGAAGTTGAACCTTCATACCTTGTACATATGTGTATTTAATAAAATGCTGTGTAATGGTAGCATCATTGGGAAATGCCATCTTGGGAACAAATTTAGGCCACTAATATAGCAGATGGCATTTTTTGGAACAAGTTCTCTACACTTGGCAGCCCTTGAGAAAAGTGCTAGAGGAGCACCGAAACAGCTGTTGGGCACAATCTTCTTGAAATGCACTATCATGAACTATGCTCCATTTTCATCTTACAATGAGTATACCTTTCTTACGCTGCTAATTTGTTACAATTGATTTGCTGCTTTGCTATAATGGAGCAGCTCTGACTTGGATTTTAAGTGCAATAATTAAAAAGCTTTTTCTACATGGAGTGCTGGTCTCTAGGTTTCACTTGGATAAAGTATATATGAAATTCCACTTGACCTAAGGTATTTATAGAAAGTATTCATAGTAATTTCAATGATATCACCCACCGCATACCTGATATTAGAGCTCAAGGATTTCCTGTAGTTTATTCCTGTAGCAGGGGTTTCCCATTTAATCTAACATTGTATAAACAAGGTATGTTAATTAGCCAATTCGCAGAGAGCTCATTAAGGAAAAGACACAATGTTCAGACATTCATGATCCCTAAATTAGATTTTTTTTATTGTGTGTGTGTGTTTTTTTTTATTTCTAAGATCATTTAACATATTAACATCGCTTTCTTTGAATTGATTCCAGTGAGCACCACTAGTTTAGCAGCAAGACTGCTGGTATTCTAATCACTTTTCCTAATCTTGCTTTGAAAAGGTGGCCTATAATGACCAATGTAACAGTTCAGTGACCTGTGCAGACTAAAGCGCTTGACATAGTTCTGAGGCAGACTAGGGCACTAATTGTCTTGCATTGCATTCAACAGAAGAGAGTGTTCAATAGAGGTGATTATTTTTATAATAAACTTTAATAAACCTCCCGCTGGTGTTTATAAATTAGACTATAGCTAAAGGCAAGATTTTAATTAAGAAAATGCTTCACAGCTAGTATGCTGTATCGCTCTCCTCCCAGGGTGGATAGGAAACAAAATATTTTGTTTCTTTCTGTTCATGTCTATAGCCAGAGAAATGTAAACACTTTCAATAGAGTTAAAAGCCTGTTTAACTAAGTACGACCTAGAGAAGCTCTGTGTTCATTCACATGTCTCAGTGATAGTGACCAGAGCCGTAACGAGGCCGGTGCGGGCGGTGCCGCCGCCCCGGGCGCAGTCCCAAGGGGGCGCAATGGCCGCCCGCACCTGCCTCTGTGTGAGGAGTGAAAAAAAATAAAAATTAAACAGACCTCAGATTCAGACTGCCGGCCGCCCGGCGCATCCAAAATGGCGGCCGGCACCCGGCTCCACCCCCTTCTGAACTCTGCCCTCTGCCTCAGCGTCTGATGTCATGACGTTGCTAGGCAGCAGAGGAGCAGAGAACCAGAGAGGAGCCAGGCAGCGACGGCTGGACAGGAAGAAAGAGGAAAAAGGTAAGTTTCAAAGCAGGGGAAAGGGGATGTGTGTTGCTATAATGGAGGGAGGGAGGGGGGGGGGGGATGTGAGCTGCTATTATGGAGGGAGGGGAGGGGAGGGGGGGATGTGAGCTGCTATTATGGAGGGAGGGGAGGGGGGGGATGTGAGCTGCTATTATGGAGGGAGGGGAGAGGGGGGGATGTGAGCTGCTATTATGGAGGGGAGGGGGGGATGTGAGCTGCTATTATGGAGGGAGGTGGGCATGTGAGTTGCTATTATTGAGGGAGGGGGGCATGTAAGCTGCTATTATGGAGGTAGGGGAGGGGAGAGGTGCATGTAAGCTGCTATTATGGAGGGAGGGGATGTGAGCTGCTATTAGGGAGGGGGGGTGTGCTGCTATTATGGAGGGGAGGAATGTGTGCTGCATCTTGCTATTATGGAGGGGGGATGCTGCTATGCTTTATGAGGGAAGGGGGGGTATGCTGCCATAATGTGTGAGGGAAGGGGGGGATGTATTAATGTGTGATATGAGGGTAGGGAGGTTAGGTGTCTTAGTACATGGGTGGGAGGTAGGCTATTAATTTAATGGTGACGTTTAGGTGGGGGCTAATTATTTAATGGGTACTATTTTATTTGTGGGGTGCTGGCGGGTCAATTAAATTTATTGTTGGGGCTTTTTAATTTAATGGTAGGGTCTATTAATTTCAGGTGAGGTATTTATCTGTTTTGCAGTCACAAGAATGCTCTTTGTATTGTATGGTGGTCATAGGAATGCTCTCTGTATAGTATGGCAGTCATAGGAATGCTCTCTGTATAGTATGGCGGTCATAGGAATGCTCTCTGTATAGTATGGCGGTCATAGGAATGCTCTCTGTATAGTATGGCGGTCATAGGAATGCTCTCTGTATTGTATGGCGGTCATAGGAATGCTCTCTATAGTATAGCGGTCATAGGAATGCTCTCTGTATTGTATGGCGGTCATAGGAATGCTCTCTGTATAGTATAGCGGTCATAGGAATGCTCTCTGTATAGTATGGCGGTCATAGGAATGCTCTCTGTATAGCATGGCGGTCACAGGAATGCTCTCTGTATTGTATGGTGGTCACAGGAATGCTCTCTGTAAGGTATGGCGGACACTAGGAGGCTCTTTATATTGTATGTGTGTATGTGTGTATATATATATATATATATATATATAAATATATATATATTAATTTCGTGCGATGGTGATAAGGGGGCACGATGGGATAAAGATGGCTCCATGGCACGGTGTGATAAAGAAGAAACTGTGATGGAGGGCACAGTGTGATGAAGGGGCAGTGTGATACAGATGGTACTGTTACATTTGTTTTAATTTGTTTCAGTGAGTTTTATTTCAATAACCAATTCATTTTTTATACAGCTAGCATGTGATAGCTGCATTTAAAGTACTTTGATCTATGGAGGCTTATTACATAAAGATCCTTACAAAGCCAGACCGAGAAGAATGGGGAGGGAGGTGGTTTCAGTGCGGTCTAGAACTTGTAAAGAGCTAGCTACGCCCCCCACAGTAGGTTGACCACGCCCACTCGACAATTGACACTCCCACTTAGATGGGGGGCGCCGCTTCCCTATCTCGCCCAGGGCACTAAAATGGCTAGTTACGGCACTGATAGTGACTATACTGATAAACCCATCACTCTCAGCCAGTCATGAATACAGACATCCACAGGTTACTAATTTTACAATTGTACAATGATCAATCATCATATGTCAAATTTGAGTGTATAACCACCATATGCGCAGGCACTATGAGACTTGCATGTCTCAATATGGGGTCTTTTTTATTAAAGGGATATAAGCCCTAAATCCTGTGAAAACTGAGTGTTTGCAGACTTTAGGGCTTCTGCCAATTTACTAAAGACGCTGGTCGGTGAAGGCTATGCCAACTATAGCCGGCCGGTACCCATCGCCGAGGGCCTGCTAAGTACCGCCACTATCCTCTGATTGCTAACAACATCTCAAGGTAGCTTGAGTCGTGGGGACAGCAATGGAAAAAATGCTTTATTACTTAAATGAAGCAAATTTTCTTTTTTTTTCAGTAAAGTTTTTTTTTTTATTCTGTAGCATTTTCTTTGTTGTAATATTTATTTTTAGTGAGTCTGGGATTCCGTCTCCAGCGCGCATGTGCAAACAGCCATTCCCGGCTCATACATGTGCATAGGCTCCCTGCTGTGGCCTGGCACATGGTAAGAGTACTCTTACTGCTGCCAGTATCGCTCAGCTGCCCCGGGGACATTTTCACAATAAATTGCTAGAAAAAGATTTTTGATCGCTGCGATAAGCAGTGATTGAAGATTTGCTTAATGTTAGGTTCTTATTAAGTAGCCTTAGTCTGTTCTCTTGCACCAAGAACACACTCGGTTGCATGTCCTCATGGGCAATAAAATGAGCAATTTGCTGCTATTGTTCCTCGTGTACTGTGCTATCCCAATCCACAGACTATGAGGGTGAAAAAATCAAGTAAAATCACAGCCTACAAATGTAACTGACTGAATTCTTATAAAAAACAACTTGCATTTTCTTATTTAAGTTATTTAATCCATAGCATATATGATTCAAGGACCATTCAGTCAAACCAAACTTGTTCTGGGGCCTATTTGGTTCCCCTCTCGAACACTTTAGATAAAGAAGCTGCTAATAAAACTCACAGACGTATATACCTAGTAGTTCACATATCTTGAAAGAAGTTCAGATATTTCCCTTTTATTTATAAACAGTTATTCATATAGCACCCTCATATTACACAACACTTTACGGAGACCATTTAAGAGTTCACATCAGTCGCTGTTCCATTGGAGCTTACAATCTATATACTCTACCACAAAGGATTCATTTAGTCAAAAGCCATTTAACCTTCCAGTATGCCATTGCAGTGTTGTAGAAAACTGGACCACCCAGAGGAACCCAGGCAAACACGGGGAGAACATAAAAATTCCCCACAGGTCCTGGTTAGAAACTAATTTATGACTCCAGCACAGTGAGGTAGCAATGGTAACCACTGTGCCACAACATCTCTGTCCACACTGGCTGTGCAGCTGAGTGTAAGATAGTGTTATCTGTGATCAGATATTTCACATTTCAGAATTGCAGAGTCTGACGGCAGTATGTTCAGTTCTGATAAACTCTTGAAGCTTTTCCATATATATATATATATATATATATATATATATATATGCGCACAGGTTTTAAAGTAAACCAAAGGGATATAAATCAACACAAATATAAAATTATTGCTAAAACACATTAAAATAAGAATGTAATCAATTATAAAATGCTTTATATATTTATTGCTGTATATCAACTGGAACTGAGATATTTTCATTAGACACCCTGTGATTATTTCTGATTTCTCAGTTGTTAGCCAGATGTGGAAAAGCTTTTTTCCAGACAGATGAGACTATAATTAATGAGCAATCAAATAATAGAACCATTAACTGAAACAGTTCAGTTGTACAATGATAGATTTATTGCTGGGTCAGAGAGGTTGAGACAGTTAGACTGGCACATTTGTTTTACATTGGTCCCTGCCCATTAGAGGTTACAATGCCAATTTTGAGGACATGAAAATGAGATTCAAAGTTCGGTCTCTTAAAGCTGATGAGAAGGGTCATACTTGAGCTTCCAATAAATATCTCAGGATGGAGCTCTGGAGATTTGGGTCAACAGATATCAGTATATTTTTTTGTGTTTGCAATAAACACACATAACAAAGTTAATAAAGTAATAAATATAAAAAACAGGTATGGCAAATAAAATAAGTCATGATTTTATTATGTATGGAAACCAGATCCTTCCCTAGAGGTGCAATGCTCAGAGTGCAACAAATAAATGGTTTTATGTTAATTTTATTTACATTTTCCATTTATTTATTTATGCATACTTTATTACTACTTGATTTTTATCAACCATCTATTTTCTCCAATAAAGTAATGGAGAAGTTGGTGTTGTACAGAGGAATATGAACTACACATCTACTAATTTAGAATGAATTCACTAACACGGCACAGGGCAACATGAACTCTAAATACAGCTTTCAGTAGGTTATTGAAAATATCCCAGATAATAAATAAAAAATGAAAGGGTGAGTTAGTAATTATCCTTGAAAATGACCTACACTTTAATTCCATACCAATAAAAATTGGCAAAGAATCAGTAAGTAAAACAAAAGCATTTGCTACGCACATTCCCTGCCTTGCTACAATGGTTTTTGAAGTTGTCCTGGCCATAACTATTCCCTTACTGTAATATTTTATCCATGGCTCATAGACTAATAGACACTTTCATTTTACAATTATAAATAAATGCTAATGGCATGGATAGATTTTCATTGAATAAGTTAAATTGAATTTGAAACTATTTAACATGTAACTAAAACTCTTCCTTTGTGGATTCAATTTATAGAGTTTAATATTTTGCTATTCCTGTTTACTGGAATATAATAGCCATAATTATAATTTTTAGACATCTCAAAATAATGAAGGCGCAGAACACTAAAATACCATTTTAGCTTAAAAGAAGTTTGTTGTTTAGAACCAAGAAAAATCTCTTTAATGCAATTCTCATTTCAGTACTGTAATTCCCACTATCTATGTGTTCTCTAGGAATACCGTTACTGTTGTTTGAGCTGGCCGCATATTATTGTCTATTGTACCACTAGACCAAAGCACGGGGCAGCATATCTATGTCCAATTTCACGTAACGTTCCACGGTGCATTCACAATCTGGCTAGTCTGGTCATGCATGTGTATATCCACTAAGACACGGCACAGCAGTAAGTCATCTTAGCGCTATACGCCAATATCACTGACCAGCTAAGTATCACTCAGTTGCCTGAGTAGTATCTACTATATAAATGCCTAGTGGCGTGTGTGAAAAAAAACAAAAACAAGCTGCAACACCACCTGCTGGGCAGAGTTATACACTGACCTATATATTTCTTGAAGGAGAAGTGACAGTTTGGAGTGGTTGGTGGTTGCCGGAGGTGACAGTGGGGAGTTTTTAACACCTTAAGTAGCTTGATGTAGGATGTGGCGATGAAGATGAAGGATGAGGTGATGGAGAAAAATGATGAGGTGGTGACATGTGGACAAAACCACGTTAAAAAAGGGCGCTTGCGTCGGGAAGTAACGCTCTTCCCCTGAGGAGGCCTGGGCTAGGCCCAAATGCATGACAACAACCTTTTTAACACTTTAAGTAGCTTGATTTGACTAGAATGCATGAGTATCATGCACGGGTTAACTTGTTTTATTAATAAATTGTGGTAATAATTGATTTTCTATTAGCAATTTGATAAATAGGCCCCATAGTGTGATACTGAAACTATTATACACTATATAGAGAACCAGACGAAATGTACTATATCATACAGTATATACATAAAGAATGTAACATGGCATTTTATATCTAATTACTAAGACAAAAGTCCCCACACCCTTTAATATCCTGCTCTCGTTTGAGCTTTAGGCTCCATTTAATTTTGTTGCCCCAAAATGTATTTTTTTATGTTAATCAGCAATATTCCTTAGTAATTGTATAGTTAATATTGATATGAAAACCAATACGGCATCACCCATGATGCATTTGGCTTCCGCCAACTACACCACAGAGCAGAATGATTGACCGTTGTCATCCCAGCTTTATCATAGACTGTGTAAATTCCAAAATTCAAATTTGCAAATACAGTTCGGAATGGCATTCTGTGGAATGAGAAAGCAAAATCAAAACTTTACACATATGCAAAACAGCCGGAACTTGATTTGCTTTGCTGCAAATTGCCTCACATGTAGGATAAATATAGCATTACATTTGGGGGGTAAAACATGCAATCGCTTATGACATTACACTTCTACAAATAGCTTGGCTATTTCCTGTTTTATGTTTCCCTACTTCACATGTGTTTGGTATTGCTATTTACTGATCGGGTCTCAAAAGGCAAGCACTGGTTATTTGCCTAAATGACTGTAGAGCAATGGAATCCCTGGGCAACCATTTTCCTGCAACATTTATTAGGTCAGACTCTGCAAGCAGCTCTCAACCCTAATGAAAATAAAAGAGTAGAAATATGGGATTCTTCCACGTATAGATCTCTAGGTTGCTAACTGACACACAGACTGATAGGACTGTGAATTGTGAGTATGTCCAATGCAATTCTTGTCCTTACATACATGTAACATTTTTTGATAGGCGGTATATGGAATGCCATACAGTAAATTGCATGTGAGTAAAATGTACATGAGCAGATGAAAATATTGTCAAAATTAGCATGTGTGAAGGAAATGTAATGTACTCACTAAGAACCCAGCCACTCAAGGACGGTTATTCATTTTGAGATTATTAAAGCTAAATGGTCATTTTTGTTGCAATAAATTTAATGGAAAAATATAAAATATCACGCAATAATAGATATAAACAAGTGTTATTATTAAGGACAATACAACATACATAATGTTGTGTCTGTGTCTGTGTCTGTGACTATTGCTCTAAGCATATTGATGTGCTTATTGCAGAGCAATGGATGTACAGACAATTAATTAGATTAGATTAGTTAGGATATTGCAGTATAAACTATGCCTAGTGGCAAATCAGTAGGGGAAGCAGCGGTACCAAACACCACCAGGTCTTATGGCCACAGGGCAAACATAGGATTTCTATAGGGGATTTCCAAATGTTTGATTTTGTAAAAAGCAACAAAAAGCCCTTTCACACAATAATAATAGTATTAGAAAAGTACAATATATATATATATATATATATATATATATATATATATATATATATATATATATATATATATGTAATAACATATATTACAGATAAAAAGAAAAAAGAATGAGGCATAAAGTAAACTGTACATTAATGTAAAAATCTACACTAATATTAACCTTCTTCAAATAAATCCATCTTCACCCTCTTACCAAATTAATATAATACATTTAAATGAAAACACCTATACAAAATGATTACTAATCTCTCCTTATATCCAATTAAATGTTTTAAAAATGAAATTAGCATTACATATACTCATCCAGTGCTTTGCATTGCAGCAGCCAAGAACCTGCAGATGAGCACATGTAAATTACTTTTATTGCCTTTACTTTTTTCCTAAAGTCACAGAAAAATACTAGAGCCAAAACATAAGTGAGAACCCTACTAAAAATAAATAAGACTAACGTTGGCGGTCATTTTGTTGAAGCAAAAGTTCATGAAAACATAGTCAGATCCCTATAAAAATTAGTCTAAAACCGCAGATGACTTGCTCTATCTATCTATCTATCTATCTATCTATCTATCTATCTATCTATCGATCTATCTATCGATCTATCAGAACTGTTGTGGTTCGAGGGAGACTGGGCAAAATGGTTTCAAGTGCACCCCTTGGGATCCATCTGTAACTCCTATATGCTACGTAGGCAGGCAAGATAATAGATAATATCAGAGATGAGATGAGGATGAGGCATAAGAGAGCAGAAGAAAGCCAAGGGGAAAATGTCCTAAAGTTCTGTTTGAGCAAAGCACAGGTTTTCAAGCAATTTGGTTTCTACACTGTGTGATTTACATTGGGCAAAACTGCATATGAAAATGCGTAAACCGCAAGGTCTCAAACTGCATGTGCGGTTTGGAGACTTTGCTGGGATACAAAGCGTTCCATTCATCAAGCGGAGGTTTGAAAACTCCATGGCAAATCAGCACAGAAAAAATAGAGCAGGTTCTGATAGGCGAGAGAGACCAAAACAAATACTGTTTGAGCTATCCGCCTGTCAGAAAGGGTTAAAATAGGTAAATAAATAAAATTTTTGCTTCTTATTTCTGGATTGGGGCACCATTTGTAATGCTTACTTCTGCCACTACAAGTGCAAGTATGCACTTGCGCATGCTGTCACTTGTAGTTCATTTCATATCTAATTTTATAATGTGGTTTAGCCTAAACTGCTGGTGTTGCATGCCTACAACTGCTGCTTCTTACATTAGAAAGGCAGGTTTGGGGGTAGCATCCTCTGATCCTCAGATTGGGACTGTGGTGCTTAATTGTAACATCCTAGCAAATGCCACACTACCAGCATAACACTGACTTGAATTAATTTGGTTTTTTAGATGCCCCTTTACCATTGGCACCTTAGTTAACTGCAAAGGTTTGACTAATTGATGCTCCGGCCCTGGATGTGTATGTGTGATGTTGTTTGATGGATGTAGTTGTTAGTGTCTTATACTTAGCACCAGGGTCAAGGGTTATATTAGAATTATCTATGCAACTGTTATTCACTGGTGTCACTCATGAGTATGCATATTACACATTGCTGCTTCATGTACTGTGGACCTCATTTAGAGTCGGACGCAAAGTCTGTTTAAGAAGTGTAGGAGTGGGAGTGTGCCGCAGCTTGGTAGTGTATTACGAGTGGTAAGCAACCATAGTTGCGTCCCACTCTTAATACTCTATCGAGCTACGAGCAGTTCCTGCAGCTAGCTAACGCTTGCGCCACCTAATTCCTGCCGCACAGCTTTAGCCCTGTTTTGACGTGTGTTGCGTCTGCACCTCACTGCGACTAGGATTTATTTACATGGTCACACCTTCACAATTCCGCGTTCCTTCCATTCTCTGGTAGTGAGTCGCAAGCAAGTGTTAATTGCGTCCAAGATGCAAGGGAAATTGGTGCTTTCTGCACATGCGTGGTAGTGTCTTTTTTTTGGATGCGCCTAAAACGGACTTTGCGTCCGACTCTAAATGAGGTCCTGTATAAGTAATATTTGGTGTAATGCCACCAGTAGAAAAATAGATTACAATATAATACCAAATGATTTGTTACTATGTAATAATGTAAACTATCAAATTTATGTGTGGTAGACTGCAAATTTATTTTCTTAGCTTGCTACTTTTCATAAAGGGAAAGCAGTTTGGGTCAGTTTTCTTAAGCATTTTTCCATACTTGTTATATTTTGTGCGTATCTGCTTTTTTTTTTGTTGCTGCTGGTAGCAGGTGCTAAAACTGGGAAGTGTGTAATAATTTCTAGAAGATAGCCAATTATAAAAAGAGGAATATGGCCCTATCTGTACACAGAGAGGAAATGCAGGACAAATCTAGCAGGTTCACTAAATGCACAGAAAATTACATTGAGATAAACAACTGTTATTAAACTTTTCTCATCTCGCTACAAAATAATGAAACCCACAGAAAAGTTCATTTTATCATTTTCCGAAGGTATGATTTTCATAATGTAGAATACAAAATGGAAAATTACAGTTCAGTTTAGAAATAAGAAAACAGAGGGCATACATTTTGGAAGAGAAAGCACTGAAGGAAAAAGATTGGAAGCGTAATATAAAATACTATTCATCTTGTGCTACAGTCTGCATTCTCTTTTAAATTAGAGTTTGCCCCACAAAGGTTGCGGAAAAATAGTATTGCAGACCAAGCTGCTATCTGAGCAGCAGTTTTTTTTATGTGTTCTACACTACAGTTAAATCCTTCATTATTATAGCATTTGACGTGATGCAATAGCCTATTTGCCGGGCTCCTGTGCTGTAGATGACGCTTAAAGTGCATCTTGTATTAATGGAAGATGTGACATGCATTGCATCAGTTCTTACAACTCATCTTTTTTATTGGAACTGTTAAGGAAAGATGTGTTTAAAAGGATAGAGGAAAAACACACACACATACACATATTGATTATGATGAATATGGTAAATGCAACTGTCACCTGCAAACCGTAAAGCAGACTTTTTGTGGGCTGAACGAAAGCTCAGATAAATGAGCCTATGAATTTGCAAGGAATGAATGGCAGCCTCCACTGTGTTTTGGTGACAGGTACACTATAACTTAGTAATATTATCCATTTCTTTTTTTTCTAAGGCATGGCTCACTAGGTTGCGAGCACTTGTTTTAATTTGTTTTTCTTTCTCTTCTATGTTGTGCATAAACTAGTTTGAAATATTCATGGCTATAACCAGAAAACAGAAATGTGAGTGTGCGTGGAAAACTATTCTACATGCGCTAGATTTGCACATCTCCAAAAAACTTGCCTTGAAAGCCATTGCCATTTTAAATTTCCCCTGCAGAGTGGCCGGAAATTGCCGACTTGCAGAATCCGCTGGTTGATACATTTACCCCCAGTTGCTTCAAAGACAAAACCTTGTTCTGTGTCCTTGCTTTTAACAGAATATTTGGAATATGTTCTCAAACCTCAGTGCCCTAAATATCCAGTGTTAAAACTGGTGAATGCTGTAGACAATGCTGCAATTGGCGCAAAGCAACCCAGAGTGTTAGTGTACAGGTCCTTTCATTTATATGATTTTTTTGGACTATCTCATTAAAGCATGTTTAGTAGATTTTAAGAATGCACATTGAGGGCCTCAGGTAGAGGTGGAAGCAATTTCTGTCTAAAACTCAGTTGTAGATTACATCCAAAACAAAGTCACATTTTACAAGGGTATGTTGAGCCAGATTTATCTAAGGTTATTGTCATTACTATCAGTTTGTAACTTACACTAGTTATCGAGCACAAAAAATTTCCCATCTCCTGACAGACGCTTATACGTCTCAGTGTACATACATCCTGTACATACAGCCTCTTCAATTGTAAAGGGCCACAAGCGCTAATGTTACTAGTACTGTGGGTATGCGCAGAAATAAAAAATAAATATATATGCTGAATGTGTGATTTCAAATGTCATGTATAGATCCATTCACTTATATAATTATTTGGACTATAACTATTAAACCATGTTTAGCAGGTTTTAAGAATGCACATTGAAAATCAGATTTTAAACCCTTAATCTAAAGAACATTTTCTCTATGTATAATGAAACATACTGTGATACATTTACAAGGGGAAATGTTAGTGTACTCTAAGCCCTATGGTAATAATTATAGCTTTTTGCAATCCTAACATCAAGGCAGCAAAATTTAAATTATTTTTGCTTGTGTTTCGCATTGACTGAAAACTTCATACCGAGGATCCTCAAAGGGAGAAAAGCCCTATCTTCAGCAAAAAGAGGTGTTTTTGCCAGAGATAAGATTCTTCCTATCTAACAATAGGTTAACATAGGTCTTCTTTAGCTATAGCCTTCCCCGTGGAAGACGCAATGCTCCTTTTGCTATCGCCCCTTTCAGGATGGTGGTAGCTAAAGATAATGAATTTAAATAATGCTATATAATTTAAATATAGCATTTTTTTAATTTACTTTATCCACTAAGTCTGGGCTTCCAGTTCCACTACATATCTGTGAACCAGCTAGTAGCTAAGAGGTTTTTGCAGCAATAGAAAACCAGCCCTATCACCAATTCTCAGACTCCCACAGATTATTACAAGCAAAGTAATAAAAAATTACCATGATGGTACTCAACAATCCAAATATTACTTTGGGCCTGAGTCACTAAGGAAAGGGAATACAGGACAAACAATGTTAGAATGCAAGAGGTGCAAATGAGTTTATTATTTTGCACCTTAGTTAAATACTGTCTGTTGTTTCATGTAGCACACAAATACTTCTTAGCTTTATTTTTACCCTGACATGTAAAGTTGATCTAGGACATGCCCCCAACTATAAATCTGTCCCCGCATTTTAAATTTACCTCCTCCTCCAATGCAACATGGTTTTACCCAGGTGTAAAGTTGCACCTTTTTTAAGCTTTGCTCTCCTTAATGACTCAGACCCTTTATATTTATTCTATAATTTATTTCTCTCTAATAATAAATAAATTAGAGATGAGAGAAATTTAAATTCCTGGGGGTAATGCTGCCAAGACACACCGCCGGCGGTCATGTGATTTTTTTCAATCACATGGCCGCGCAGCGGCTCCCAGCAGTCTCGTCTCCTCCTCTCTCCCATTGAATGTTGGGCGTGACATCATCACGCCCGACGTCATTTTCAGTGAGGAGCAGTGGCAGAAGAAAACAAGACAAGAAGAACAGAGAAGAAGAAAAAAGAAGAAAAAAAGTCAATAGAAAAGTAAATAAAATAATAGAGGCACATAGGGTGAGGGAAGTAAGAGGAGAGGGGGGGAACAAAACTGTGGAGGCACATAGGGTGAGGGAAGTAAGAGAGGGGAGAACAAAACTATGGAGGCACATGTATATATATATATATATATATATATATATATATATATATATGTGTGTGTGTGTGTGTCAATTGTATTATTATTAGATGCTTAATTAGAGCCTTGCACAACAATCAGGTCCCACCTGGTGCTCAATTACAGCCGGTTTGGTGTCTTTTTTCTCTTTGGATGGTTTTACATTGGTACTTAAATCAATTTCCAGGTGTTCATTTTGTACAGCTTTCAGCAAGTCTTATCATTTTATTATTTTTTTTGTCTGTCAAACAGAATTTTATACAGGTTATATACCAAACCTGCAACTACAATCGAACCTAGCCACCCACTTGTTTGATGTCCTTCCAAATAATTTATTTGTGCTCTCTTAGATAAGCCTACTAGTTTCCCACAATGTAGACATGATGAAATAAAGCTCATGTCTTTCCAATGTATTTGTTAGTTAGGATTTTACTTAATTCCTTTGATCATATGAAGATTATTAATCGCCTTCTGTGGTTTATGAAAAAAAAAAACTGTCTGAAATGATCTGGCAGAGGTGGACAAGGTTTATAAGGCATCTTACCAAACTCAAAGAGCAGTTCTATGATTACTTTCCAGATCTTGATTCACATGCTGTCAGTTGGATTGTATACCCCTTTAAATGTGAAATTGCTATTGTACCAGAGGAGCCTCAAGGGTTGGCAGAGGCACCTCAAGGGTTGGCAGAGGCACTTCTTGAGCTTCGATGCAATAATGAAGCACGTATTGCATTTGAAAACAAAGCAGATCTGTCATGGTTTTGGATGTCAACAGCTGCAAAGGCATTCAAAATTGCACATGAGGGGGCAGTCAAAAAGTTGCTGCCTTTTGCAACAACCTACCTTTGCGAACAAGGATTTCCCACTCTAACAAACATAAAAACAAAGCAGAGAAATCGATTGGACACTGAAGACTGTATCCAAATTGCTCTGATATCAAAATGCCCCAATATTGATGCTCTCATATAAAAAATAAAGCAACATCATTTCTCCAAAACCTGAAGTTTTGAAGTTGAAGCTTTCAAATAAATTTTGAATAGATTAAAAAAAAAATTGAATTCCAATAATTAATAATGTATAATTTCCTTCCTTTCAAATCAAGGGGGTAATGTCGGCATTTCTAAATATATTTTGGGGTAAAAGGTAAAAAAGTTCCCTGACCACTGGCTTAGCCATTCAACACAGTAATTGCACATTTATATTTAGTTGAATAAATAGAAGTGAGATGATGATGTCAGCTCATTCTGATGTGGTGTGATTGGGGTAGAAAAGACAGCACTTAAGGTTACATTTTTTGCTGTAAATTATCTAGCAAAAACTTAATTGGAAAGATTGGAACATGTAACCTGTACCATAAATACCCGATAAAAACCTTTATCATGCTTGTTTAAAATGATGGACAATGCAATTTAACTAGTCTTGGGGATATATTTAGTATACTGCAGGTTTGCAAAAGTGGAGATGTTGCCAATAGCAAAAATGAGCGTAACTTCTGTAACAAAATATCCACGTGAGGTCTTTCATGGCCGTTCCCTTGATTTTTTTTACAATGGAATTCTCCCCCAAATGTTACTTCACTAATTGTTTTCTCGTTATCTTTAGAAAGCTTACCTCCGTCTCCCAAATTGGGCAAATCATTGCATAAATAGCTTTGAGTCTAATGAAGTAAGCAGATTACTTTAGCGCCCCAGCAAACAACCAGTTACTAAAACAACAAATACCAACATAATACCCACTTCCTCTAATTTTCAGATTGCATTCTTAAAGCCATGCTGCAGCCATGAATAAACAGATTGCATTTGATATTATTTGGTAATAGTTTACATTGTGATATAATAATGCGGTAAGACAGGCTTAATAGAAATGTTCCAAACAACAACTACTACTTATTCAGAATATGTGCAACTTTTGATTAGTACATTTAGAAGGCACAGGGAGATAACATGCCAGCTCTTTGCATGTTCCATTATTGACATTCCTGTATAAAAACTGGTCTATTTATGTTATATTTTTGAACAAAAGCCATTTGGCAGACATGTATTTGGGGCAGGCGGATTCGATGGGGGACTTAATAAATGTGATGTATAAAAATGTGGACATGTAAAGCATCTGTTTTATATATACTTAGATTATTACCCACATTTCTCATTTGGAAACTGCGCCCATAAAATCACTCTGTGCTTACTGTAGCAGGCTTGTGGCCTGAAACAGGCATGGTTGATATAATAAAAGTATCACTTCAAAGCCCTATCTATTATCACTTTAGGACCACACCTTTCATAAATTTAAAATTTTAGATTGTTTTACTACAATATTGTTTATTACAACTTCGTTGATGTTTTAAATGAATCATGAGCTTGAAGAGACATCAGCATCATCTTTATGTCAGTTTTGAGTGTTTGAATATTTTTAGTACATACAAATTACTTGTTTGCATTTATAGGCATTTAGCTGCATAAGGTGGACCTCGATGATAAAAATGCCTACACATAAGAGTATAGGATGGTTCCAGATTATCAGCAGTCCTGAGCACTTGTAAATAGAGGAGAAAGTATCCTTGTAGCCATGTGCTAACCAGGGAATGTTATCGGTAATGCATTTTGCTCCACTCTTTGAATCCAATTTAAATATCTTGTCCCAAAAAATCATACCTGAATACTCCTGAATTTTGGGGCTTGCTCCCGGACTCCTGGGAGAGTAGGCCAACCTAGCAGATCCAGCAGCTCCTTTTTCTAAAGTGGCCGGTTGGACCTGATGTGGCAATTGCATTATTGTAAATTATGGGTGTGGCAGTGATGATGCAAATGTACCCCTGCTCTTGCCATTTAAACCTCCTCTTCAAGATCTCCTCAAGTGAGGTTTCAAAAAGTAGGCAAGTATGCACAAAATGTAGCCTCGTTTTTCCATTGGAATGTGCTCTGAGGTGCATTAGAACACCCTAGTCTGCATATAGAAAGAAACCTCACAATCTGCAATTATAACAGAATATTAAAATCTTCATATACACAACCATGCACTTCCTGTAAAAACAAGCACATTTGAATAAAAAAATGACCATGAAATCTCAAAATGGCAAATTCACTGTGGAGGTGCATTTTTACACATTTATAAATGTCTCTTATTGCTGTTGGTATTTATTATATAGTTATACAGCTTAAACTCAACAATAAAGATCAACAGCAGCTTTAGAACTAGAGGATTTCGTCTTACATCCTTGTAACATCTCCTGGGTGCAGCAAAGTGTTTACTCCAGATGCATCAAGATCATGAACATAAATTCTAGGAACATAAGCCTCAGGATTTCCTAAGGTAAAAACACATCTGAGCTCTGCCAAAACATCTATTTAACTATATACTATATTACATTGTATTTGATCAGCGAATCAAAAGTCATAGCAAAAGGTAGCTATGAGTTGAGTGTGTCTGCTGACAGGAGAATAAGGAAAATGAAAACATTAGAGTCACAGAAACACATTGAAAAAACATTGAGTTCAAGTCATTATTATCCTAATTTAGAGTTGGATGCAACTATTACCAATTTAGCCGCATTTTGATGTAACTAGAAAAAATTTTCTTTTGTTGTATTTCAAGCAGCTTTCATCACTTAACTCTGTAACCTGCTGTCACTCAAAGAACTAACTGTTCCATCATGCCTTGCTCCAGTTCCTGGAGTTTCTTTAATCACCAAGGGGCTTCTGTTAAGTTGAACGCAAATTGTGTCCTTGGCATATAACACACTTTTATACATTTGAGCACGCGCACAAACCTTTAATTTTGGAATTAGTGCTTTGTGCACTTGCCCAGAAGTAAAAAAAGCACATTGCCAACAACGCAATTTGCATTCAACTTAACATAAGCCCTAAAGACTTCATATAGGCAACAGTAGCAGGTACAAATAACTGCTCCTACAGACCAGAGATCCTCAGTGAAGTGCATACTGCTGTATTACTGTATGTTGACACCGGGTGTGGCACACAGATGGGGTTGTATCATTCATGTTGGGATGACACAGAACAAAGTATTTTCAACAGTTTATCACTTTAACCAAGAAATAATTACAATGTCAGAATCAAATATAATAATAGAACAATACTTAAACATTATTATTTCTTTACAATTTTATTTTATCACATATAGTGTGATGACATTTGTAATAAAAAGTTATTAGACTGTGCCTATATATATATATATATATATATACACACATATATATATATATATATATATATATATATATATATATATATATATATGTGTGTATATATGCATCTATGTATGTATATATATATATATGTATATATATATATATATATATATATATATATATATATATATATATATATATATAATATGTGTGTATATATTTATTTATGTATATATATATATATATATATATGTATATGTATATATGTACATATATATACATGCACACATCTTAACTACACTCCTTTAGAGTCATGTATGATACATATAATATGCTTCTTCCACAAATCACTTCTCATGTAGTGGTGGACGCAAAGTGAGTTTTTTGCTCTTACGTGCATGCCCATAAAGCAGCAGTTATGACAATATCTGAGTCGCATTGTGCACTTACGACCTCTTATGGCTCCTTACGATTGCATAGGCTGAACCACGGATGTGGGGTAGTGTGAGCGTAGACAAAATACATTATGGGGTGTGTTGGTGGAAATGCAGGTTATGTAGATTAAGATGCCCATGCACCAGCCAGGAGATGGGAAACTTGCAAGTGCTTGTGTAAGTTACCAACTGTTAATTATGATGATCAGCTCAACATATCCACGGAAAATGTGTCTTTTTCAGCTGTAATTTCCATCTGCGTTCTACATGAGGATCTTAATTTGTATAATTGGGTGTGACAATTTAGTGATCGTGAACATGGTTCTCCTCATGCGCCACTAAAAAACTTCAATATAAAGAAAATATACAAAATGAAGTGTGGAATTCAAATGCATTTATATCACTGCCTATCATTGTACTTAGTATTAAACTTCTGCCTTATTTTATTTATCTTTTGTTTTCTATTTGTTTCAATACTTTGATCAGTAGAGTTCATTCTGTTAGTATTCAGCAATATATAATATACGGTAAGCAACCGATCACAATATTAGGAACAAGTTATCACAGTGTACTGGATCTTTGACACTATTCTTCTTCTTTAAATGTTCTTTAACTATTTCTCTAATTTATAATCTATGAGATAATGTACTCTGTTATGTAAATTATAAGGGTAATATTAGTCACCAAGGAGTTTGGTGACATAAAGTAACAAGGCGAGTGATGACATAAAAACCACTGATTATAACTGATCACATTATAGGTCACTTCTTATATAGATATTATTTATAAAAGTTTATTAATATATTGACATCAGTAGTGTGTTATAACAATGTACATTAAATAAGACATACATATCTGGAAATGTTGCACAAATGCTGTACAAGTTAACTAGTTATTAATTTGATCAAATCTTTCAAGCACATATACCACTTTCGAACAATCTCTTTATATGAGTTACTCTACTGACATTTTGAGAAAACAGTTTCTGAATTATTGCTGTAATATATGTATATGTAGTGCAATTGTTCTACTTGCAAAAACTGAATTCCACCTAAAGTCAATGGGCCTGAGTCATTAAGGAGAGCAAGCAAAACAAGGAGAAAAATTTATTCTGGAGAATGTTACAATGCAAAGGGTGCAATTAGTTTATTATTTTGTACATAAAGAAAATACTGACTTAGTTGATCTAAGACATGCCCTACCTCACTATAAATCTGTCCCCACATTTTATGTTTACCTTCTCATCCAATGCAACATGGTTTTGCACTGGTGCAAAGTTACTTCTTGTTTTTGCTTTGCTCTCCTTAATGACTCACACCCCATATGTGCCTCATTTTCAATTATGTTTATCTCTCTGACAGATGTTGTCAATTTGTATTGTATTTTCCATTTAATCCCTTTAAATAGATTGTGCATCCATTATTAGTCAAACTGATCAGAAGAAACATCTTGTACACTTTCCTTGCATCTATAATAATTCACAAGTTCTAACATTTTAAAAATAGACACAAATTGCAGAAATGCTCTACTGAATTTGGTTGCTATGGAGACACTTATACTTTGAATATTTAAAAAACACATCTGCTTAATTTGTGTACAAATGTTTTTAATCACCCACATTTAACCTACGAAATGTCACTGACATTAATTCAATTTGCCGTGTGCACAGACCACAGTTTTTAAAGAGCAACATTACAATAAAGAGGCTAAAGGTATAAAAAGTCAGTATACATTTTCTTATGTTCCTTGCGGCACATGCAAAAGTAGAAATGAAGTCAGGGGAACGTCACTGAAGGACATATTATTAAGTCCACAGTTATTTAAACCTTTGGGGCAATATGATATAAATATAAAAAAATGTCATTCTTAGGAACTTACTGCAATGTCAATGAAACTGTGAAAAAAGTTGTTGTAAAAAGTTGGATTGTTTTAGAATACTTAATTCATTAAAGTAATTTTAGCAATACAGTTTCAAACATAGATATCAAGGCTTTTTATTTAACATTCTAATTATAGAGACATTTCATCATCATAACTAGAGGTAGAATATGGATCAAAGAGGAGCTGCTGACGTGGGTGGTGTTATCAGAGATGGACTTCTCCACCCCAGGGAGAAAGAAGTACTGTTGGTGAATTCAAATATTAAAAAAGTCCACCCAAGCAGATAGATTTGTGTAACAATAGCTAGATCTAGAGGGTGTAAGGTCAAGGTCTTATTTCAAATGATATAACATACAATAGCTGATTATTAATCTACTTGGATATGCTGTAAATGTCCATTAGCAAAGGCAGAATAATAAAGTTGCTATTTGTTTCATATTAAAATGGGGTTAATAGAGCAATATTTTTACCAAATAATGCAATCCCGAGTTTCACCCGATAATACAAATTAATGGATTGATCAGGGTATCCATTAGCATTTTTCCAACAAAGACCTAAATTTCTGAGACACCTAATTTATTATCTGCTTTATAACAAAATTCTGTATTCCACTGACAATAAAAAAGGTCTTAGAAGAAGAAAACATATGATGAACCATTTTGGGCAGTATAAACTGACCCAACTATATAGTTACACTTACATTTACTGTCATAAACTGTCTATTTTACATTCTTCCTTTGTGAAAACGGAAAAAACATATCTTCAACCAATATAAAGCATTTTGCTGCAGGGACAGAATAATTGTGAATGTTTTAAAATGACTAATTCAATAGACAAATGTCTCACTGACCAGCAATTAATTATAGTCTGTTCTATATTGTCGTCCTAAAGACAGTAATTCTATAGTCCCAGCCATAATGCTATTCAGCTTGCTCTTTTAAAGAATAGTTGTCATGATCATAATACTCATTGTCATTACAAGCTTTTGGTATTAAAAATACTTTCAATGAAAATTAAGGACAAAAGAAAGGAATATTCTACTTTTAAACTCTACTTATTATATATGCAGTGCTTTTTGTATTCATCACTATTCTTTCAATTTATCACAATCTGTTTAATATCCCATTTAATATATAATTGTCCCCAGATGTACCCCAATTCTTTAAATGGTAAAGCAAAAATAACAAGTGCAGAAATGGAAGGTCCTTAGTCAAGTAGAGAGTAGCTTTAAAGAAACAGGCATTAGGTGGAGTTATTGCAATTTTGCATTCATGTGTGGGGTTGCTTGTCAGCCAATGGAGTGGGCTCACTCACAATTTTCCCGAAGAACACAGCCATGAATAAAGAATTGTACCAAAACTTCCTCCAAGAGCAACTTCTCCCAATCATCCAAGAAAAGTTTGGTAACGAACAATGCCTTTTCCAGCATGATGGAGCACCTTGCTATAAGGCACAAGTGAAAACTAAGTGGCTTGGAAAAAATACATCAAAATTTTGGGTCCATGGCCAGGAAACTCCCCAGACCTTAATCCCATTGAGAACTTGTGGTCAATTCTCAAGAGGCGGGTGGACAAAAAGAAACCCACAAATTCTGACAAACTCCAAGCATTGATTAGGCAAGAACAGGCGGCCATCAGTCAATTGGTGGCACAGAAGTTGATTGACAGCAAGCCAGGGCGAATTGCAGAGGTCTTCAAAAAGGGTCAACACTGCAAATATTGACTCTTTGCATAAACTGAATGTAATTGTCAGTAAAAGCATTTGGTACTTATGAAATGTTTGTAATTTTACTTCAGTATACCATAGCAACATCTGACAAAAAGGTCTAAAAACACTGAAGCAGCAAACTTTGTGAAAACCAATACTAGTGTCATTCTCAAAACTTTTGGCCATGACTGTAGATAACAGTATAATCCATTGTTAGAACCAACTACCTAGCACTTGGAAATTATTTTTTGTGCAATTATTAATTTGTGCAATTAAATTAAAATGTTTGCATATATGCATATAACAAGGGCAAGTTTTTCTCTTTTAATAAATGTAAATATAAAACAGGTGTATTGTTCAAAATGGATTTATGAGCTTTCTTTGTGCAGCCAGTGCAAAGTTTCTCACAAATACTGACCACCCTAAGACGCTTCTCATACAGCTTATATCTGTGTATAACTGGGCATGATCACATCCAGTGCAATAGACTTCATTTAGTCAAACTGATTTATTCACACTCAGACAAGCACAAGTAAACATAAAGATGCATTGCCATTCATATCTGGCCTAAAATTGACCCTGTTTTGATCAGCTGCTAGGTCACTTAGCAGCTACAAGCATTTTTTTGGTTATTGGAGAAAGACCCTGTGACACATTTCTCTGTGGAAATAATGTAAATAATAATAAAAAAATCACAGCTCCTTTCTGTATATTTTTTTCTATAATATGGTAAAATAAATCTAACATGTTTTAAGTGATGTCTTAAATGTGGACAACCCCCCTAGGTAGACCCTCACACATATTAGCAGAGCTGGGTGTGTAGTTCAAATTTCCCAGCCTTAGGTGTGTATCTGGCATCTTATTAAAAATGACCTGCATCCAACCCAGATTACACATACACAGCTCTAAAAGAGTAAGCTTGTTTTTTTAACATTCGCCATCTCTCTAACATTGCTTCCTCATAGCCAAAAGTCATTGTGAGCAGAAAGTGGTGTCTACTCACACCTTGGGGAGAGGAGCTTGTCCACCATTCTTCAAGAGATTGGAGCAGAAGCGCACAGTGGGATGAGCTCACAGTGGCTTCAGGTAACAGGGGGTCTGCATGGAAGGTATTGCTCCTATTGGCTACTTAGGGATGCTAGATAAAAAATATGGGGGAGTCTAAAAAGTCTACTTCCTTTTTAATAATTTGGATGTGTCCCTCTAACACCCTCCAGAAATATGTCTTTTTTTCCAACTGCTAAATACAAAATATGTTAAATATTATCCATTCCGTATTGGGAATAAAAGAAATATATTTGACATTCATTCCTATGTAATAAATAGAAAATTAAATAAAATACACATATAGAGTTGTTGCTTTATTGGTGACACCAGCAAATCGCCAGTTACATTTATTTCTGTATTGTTCTAGTCATTTACTTATATTGCAATTACTGTACACCTAAGTTTTTGCTTTTCTTTTCAAATGTTATTACAATTCAGGACCTATTTGTCTTGTCTCATCCTAGACATTGTTAACACAATTCTTAAGTGTAATCTTGTTACCATAGAGCTCAGTGCTTGAAGATAGAATACCGCGTCATGCCTTGGGTGTAAGGCAATCTTTCTTCCTGAAGAAACACACCTCTTAACTAGCAGATTGGCCTTCGTGGTGGTAGCAGAATTACTCTCAGAGGAGAATGTTCTCTTTTGAAAAGCAAATCAATGCAACAGGAACATTGAAAGAAGAAAGAAACAAGTGAGCAAACCAAGCAAACACTGACATTTAAAATGTGTTAAATGAATTAAATTTTAATCAGTTGTCATTTTAATAACCATCATTCAGTGTACAAGAGGTTGAACTATTACATGAGAGACCAGTCTCATGGAAAATTGTCTTACTGCTAAAATCTGACCCAAATAATATGATATTAAAAAAAATCCATAATCTTGTTGTAATATTATAGTTTTCAGCACTGCATAAAATGACTTTTACTGAAATAGGAATTTTTATCTAATAAGGTATGCTTGATGTCACATTAAGATGTGATATATATGCAGAATATATAAATCTGAACTTTATGGGATGAACTGTTACACAATAGGATGAACTGTTAAGGAAGGTTTCTGTATCTTTCAAAGGTAGAGAAATGTTACAAGATGTTACTTGTTCTGAAGATTTCAGTGTGTAACCTCAGGATTATTGTTAGAAATAACTGTTTTACTAAAAAAGATAAGGATACTGAGGATGGTAGTGAATTCACAGTACTTCAGAGACTTGTTGGATAAACAAGTTCATAGCCAGGAGTATAATTAAAATGTGAAGGGGCACCCAAGCCACTAATACTAACACAGGTCCATCCAAAACTACTGCCTTCATTGTATTCATCACATATTTACTCATATGAAATATCTGAATTGAATGTACATTTTTATTTGAAGGACTTGCTGAATCTCATTGTTTCCTTCAAAATCAATATAGAGCCAGTAACTTTTAGATATCGAATTTCAGTTATCCACCTACAATTGATTGAGGGCCGGTTTAGCGTTAGATGCAAATTTTGCCACGGTCCTAAATTTGCAGCTGACAACACCATTTTACACTACAAGGGGTGCCAATGCAAACTTTATTTTTGTATGCTGAGAAAATACTGCATGCTGTTGCATGCTGCACACACATACTAACTAGCTTTTTATACTGCATGTTTGAGAAGGGCCACCCCAACCCCCAACTCTAATTCATTTTGTGCATTTTACACCCCCTTGTGGCACAAAATGTGGATATTGCTGGCAATCACTCCAATATGGAGTAGGAGGAAAATTGAGCAGAGATTTCTGTCAAATCTCCGCCTCAAACTGACTGGAGACAACTTGCATCTAATTGAATCTCCCCCTATGTGCTTTTATAATGTTACTTTCCTGAGGTTGACCATGCTGCCTAGCTCCCGCATGTGCTAAATTTACAACTATTATCTGCTTGGTTAAGATATGAGTCATGTTATATGTATTTTGGTATACTCAGAACATTGCAAAAAATGCAAACAATGCAGATTCTTTATTCCTCATTTGTATATATATATTTGTAAATTTTTTTGACAGTGACTTCCAATTATTATTTGTGGTAAGTAAGCCAAAGGCAAAAATCAAACTAATGCTAAATAAAAAAAGTAAAAAACATGAGAATGCTTACAGTGCAGCAATAATTGCTGAAGTTTCAGTTGAATGTGACTTTTTTAATTAAAAATATAAAGGTCTACATATCAAGAATGATAGGGAGGAAAGCGAGGCGTATTCCTACTTTTTTCCTCCAAATCTGCACAGCTTTTTTATACAACCAGTCATCGGGGAAGGTGGGCAGAGGAGAAGTCAGCAAGGAGCGAGAGTGTACACATATGGTAATGATATTAACCCTTCATGGCTGTTGCAACACCCTCTCCCGCCACCCTGGACTGTAATCCCCATTACCTCTGCTTCACGCTTGAGCAGATCTTTTATACATGGAACCACACTGCACCAAAAACAGAGTCTTGTGGCTCTATAGATGTTAGTACATACCATTACAAGATAAGTTCCATACATGATAAGATTGTGATGATGAGATTGTGACCATATAGCATGTGGTTGCCTGCTATAAATGACTCTGCCTGTACATGTTATACTATAATAAATGTCCGGTGACCTAGTGATAAGTAAAGAAATGTCGCTCATATGAGAGCTTGCGTTCCAAGTTCCTGTAATGTACAGTATGCTTTATTTTACTATACATTGTAAAGTACATTCTAAACTTAATTGGATTAATAATGGCTAGTACAGGTAATATTTAGTATATACTAGGCATTGCTTTATGTGATCCCTCTGTACAGGCTATGAAGAAATACAGGGGCTTGTGGCTGCTGTTGTCCTATTTTTAATGTACTAAGAAATTATTAAGTGATTGGTTTGCTTTTGATAAATTGGCAATGAAATGTGTGTTTGTGTTCCAGTCATAGTGAAATAACATAGGGAAGTAACTGACATGCCCAAGTAAAAATAGTACTATGAATTACCTTCATGCAAGAAATAAGGCATAACAATTGAAGCTAGGTAAAACTCTGCATTACTTTTTACAATAGTTTATATTTATATTCGACAAAGAAACCTACATTATGTGGAGTTATATTGCTTATAAGTAACATAGTGTTAAAAATGTCTGCTGTAGAGAGAATGTTACTTCTATTTTTATCTGTATATATGGTAGATGCCGTGTTAACAATGCTTTCCTATTCAATATATACATAATAGCAATATAATAAAGGCAATGCGGGATCTTTGAATGAAAACATAGCTCCACAAAAAGCACAAACTTCTCATCATTAGTAGGTGATTTGTTCTCCATCATCAGATAAAATCATATGAAGGCTTTCTACAGTGCCTCACTGTATGCAGACTAAGGAATGATGACATTTTGGGCCTGAAATCATTGTTGGTGTGCTGGCTACATTGCCATCTCATAATATGTGAAGGCTGATAGTCATATTGGATATGGAAGTCATAAACAAGACCAACAGATGTACAATGTATAAGTCTTTTAAAGTAGACGAAAAGCTAGCATGAGAAATGTATTCTTACAGTATCTCTTTTGAAAAATTGTGCAGACATGACCTGTAATACTATTTCTATTTATGACAGAGATAATAAGATATGGAGAGTGTAGAACAACTGTATGCTTCATGATAAACCATGAATCATTGCTATATTTACTTACACTTTATTCCACACTTACAAAAGCACAGGTATTATTGCAGAGAACAATTCCACCAAATTGCTTTGATAAAGGTCATGTGCTGGAAATGTTCCCTCAACAGTTTGCAAGTTTTTTGATGACCCACTATTGTAATCATTTGGCAAAAGAAAATGTGATATGATTGGGCAAGGTTTTTTTTAAAGCCATTTGCCAACCAAATAAGCTGTCCATATTTATACTATATATTGCTTTGTGTTAAATGAATTCATCCCACTTTAATATTATTATTGTTGATTTGGAAGGCGACACAGTGCTCCACAGCATCACATGGTGGGCAAAACAGGATATACATAAAACAGGAACATACATGATAGACAAAGTAAATGCAGACCTGAACATAGAGGATAGGGAGGGCCCTGCTCAGAAGAGAGCTTACATCTAATAGGAAAAAGCCACAGCTTAAACAAGAGGAGTGAGTGTGGAGTTTGGGGAACTAATAGCGAGATGGATTTTCAGAGAGTGTTTAAAGATTTAATGGCTGTTGGAGAGTTTGATCAGGCGTAGTAGGGAATTCCATTAAACCGAAGAGACAAGTGAGAAGTCTTGTAGACGTGAGGGAGGCACAAGTTAGAGACAGATCTAAGAGGGCAAAAGGGAATATTTTGAGATGAGATTTGACTTTAAGAAGAGGTGGGGTTATGCAAGACTGTGTAGGTAAGGATGAGTACCGTATATACTCGAGTATAAGTCGACCCGAATATAAGCCGAGGCACCTAATTTTACCACAAAAAACTGGGAAAACTTATTGACTCGAGTATAAGCCTAGGGTGGGAAATGCAGCAGCTACTGGTAAATTTCTTTAATAAAAAAAACTTGTCTGCTGATCCACCTCCACTGTGTTTGCAGGAGAGACTGACACTAACATCAAATAACACTAACACTTTTTAAGACACTGTGGTACACTATTCAGAAGAGCATACAACTCCAAAACTTCAGGACAAGTCAGGCAGAGTAAACAAATACTTAAAATACCAATGTATAGGAAATAAAACTGTAACCTTCATGATCTGCACTTGTACAGAAATGTTCTAGAGCTCCATACAAGGCTGCTTATAAACAAAGGACTTCAGTACTAGTGAACAAAATGCAGATGCTGCTTAAAAATTCATACCAATGATGCTGGCTGACATGAAGAAGCCATGTGGGGAAGCGTATGTGCCTTATGTCGCAGGTCCCCATGAAAACATGTTGCTATTATCAGCGGTTTAAGGATGTCCAGGAAATAGGTAGATGTAGCTATACATTTCATTATCTACTCAGCGTTTTCAAATGTGAGCAGGAATTAGTTCGAGTTATACAAACTGCATGAGAGAGAGAGAGATCTTTTACTAACCTCTGCAGTGGAACACATGTGCATTCCACAGACAGGAAGTTCGGCACTTGCATTGCAAGTGCCGAGCTTCCTGTCTGTGGAACGCACATGCGTTCCACTGCGGCACTAACGGCAAGCACCAAACTCTTCTCCGTTAATATTTTCCTTCACTTTCTCTTCAGCCCTTAAGCGGGCTGAAGCTATGGAGGCAGGCACCACCCTCCTTACGGCCCTGCATTGTGGGCTTAAAGCATCACTCGAGTATAAGCCGAGGGGGGGCTTTTTCAGCACAAAAATTGTGCTGAAAAACTCGGCTTATACTCGAGTATATACGGTAAGTTAAATTGGATTCCGTAGGATACTAAAAGACAAAGTAGGGATTTGTGATCGGTCTTTCTGCAAAATTTAAGATGATTGAAGCAGGGATAGATGATTAAGGGGAATGCCAAATAGCAGCAGGTTGCAGTAGTCAAGGTGGGACATGAAGAGAGAGTGGATAAAATTTTTGGTGGCATCTTGGGTAAATACTGAAGTGATGACATGAGTATTCACCATGTATAAATTATGACATACCGTTATAATTACATTTCGGTTAGACTTGTTAAGTTAGGATTTTTTTCACAGGGAACAATAATAATAATAATTACAAAAGGTAATGTATGTAGAAATAATAATGGGCAATGAGCTAATTGAAGCCTTAAGTCTTCAATTTTCAATCTACAGCTTTTTAATGCTTTTCTACCTGCCATTAATCCCATGCTATTTACTATAGTATTAAAAGGCTAGCATTAATAAAGTGTCCCGAGGAGGGATTTAATATGCCTTTAGGTTTATTATAATAGTTTAGATTGCAATTTAATTTTAAGGTAGTAATTTCTTATCTGGCAATTACCAATATAACTGCAATTAAAAAAGGAAAATATCTGATATTTATTCTATAGTGCAATGATTTGTGTGGCAAGATGATGCAGCACAAGCAGTAAACAAACACTGGATGAGAGATATAAGGGTCTGTTGTCAGTAAAGAAGAAAAGTTGACACTTAAGGAGTGTGGAGAGAAGTTGACTTTAAAAACAAGTCAAGTAAAAATATACATCAGGATCCAGTGTTAAGAGGTCATCCTTGTAAAGGAGGAGCAGACATAATGAACTTGATTGATTTAGATTTAGGAGAAAGTCAAACTAGAAAGTAAAATTTGCACCTTGGCAGAGGGGTTAGGGTCAGATTTAGGGGCTTATTTAAGAAAGGGTGGAAAGGATTTATTTAACAAAGCCCTGGGTCACCAAAGGCAATTGCTGGTATTGCTGGGAGTAGGTGTTAGGAACCCCTCCAGCCGGCACAACACAACCCGGAATCTACTCTGCCAGTCAGGTGTTCACTGGAGCCCCTGATGGTGGGGACAGACTGGGCCGCAGACTGACAGAGGGTCGTGAAGTGCGTACCAGCTGGGGAGAACCCAGGCAAGAGGAGTCAGGTCCACGCAGAGGTCAAGGGCCGGCAGCAGACAACAGTATCGATGAACAAGCTGAGGTCAGGGGTCACAGGCAAATAGCAGAACGGGTAAACAGGCCAAAGATCAGGGTCACAGGAAACACGAGCAAGGTCCAAATCAAAGCCAAGGGTCATACACGGGGAGTCAAATAGAGATATCAGGATACAGGACAGGAACTAGCAGGTTAGCAGACTGGAACAAAGGAGCTATAACCGGCAATGAGGCAGCAGACCTCATTGCCTTAAATACCAGTGGCCACCAATCAGAGCCTAGCTCTGAATTAGACACAGCCCCCAGCATAATTAATAGGCTGCATTAATTAGCCCACAGGCTAGGACATATGGTGAGCGCTGCGCCCGGCTTCCTCTCATTGCCGGGACGCAGCGCTGAAGCGTCTTCTCGTTGCCCCGGCAACGGCCGGGTCAGGGCCGGAAGTGACGTCCCGGTCGCCATAGCGACGGCCGGGACGCAGGTGAGTGAGTCGCGGCGGCTGGGCACCGCCGCGGCTCGTAACAGTAGGGCTGACTCTTCACCCTATAATGCGTTTGCAGACCCTTGCTCTTGAAGAAGTCGATTGAGTATGTTAATGAGCAGATGCAGTACAGTAAGGGTTTGCAGAAGCAAGTTAAACATGAAAATATCTATACACTAGACCAGTCATTGAAGTGGAAATTTATAATATTGCGGTATGGAAATATAGAAGCGTCACAATGAAAAATATAAGGCAGCAGGAGCTGTGGTGGTATGGCATACCACCGTATACACCTCCACTTCAACCACTGCACAAGACTTATGGTTGAATTTATCTTCAGTTACAGAGGGCCTGATTCATTGAGGAACATATATGCCAATACGTGCTGTATTTTGCATAAAATCTCTCTGTGCCTGGCCAGAACCGGACGATACATTAGTGAACACAAGAACATCCAATTCATCTTTGAGCACAAGGACACTTAGGGCAGTCTACAAATTCATATGCGGAATGGGGTGGGGGGGGGGAATGGGCGTATGTACATAGTCAATGTGCAGTAAGGGCGTGCCAAGCTTGAACGCACACAGAAACGTCTGATTCAAGCTTGGCCATCTCTAAGGTATGTGATTTTCTGTTGTATTGCTTGCACCAGCAACAGTGTAAGTGTAAGTGCCGAGTGAGAGTGATGACGGATGTGTATGTATTGTAGAACATGTGTTTGCAATCAGAAGCAACTATAAAAATGCATTAAATGTAGACATTAATAACATCATGATATGTATTTTTTAGGGGAATGGAATTATTTAAAATATTTTTTCATTAATAACTGTATTATAAACAGGTGACAATAATTAAATACTTTTTTTTATCTTCATTATTTTGGGACTTTATATTTCACATATGTATTGGATGTATTCTGCAGTGTATTGTGTCTGTCAGAGCAGAGTGCACCTAGACCCGTATTCAACAACAGAAATACCTTCATATCCACTTGTAATTGAATATGGACGTGCGTATGCCTTAATTACATGCGTTTAGAAAAAAAACACAATTTACATTCGTTTTCCGTGCCTTAATGAATCAGGCTCAGAAATAAAAATGTAAGTGTGCGGATACATTTTTGCTTATACACAAACAGGATATCTTTACTTTCAGCTTTAAATCAGGCCCTGTGCTTGTAAATTTGAAATTTTTTGGAATTTATAGTATATGAACTTTATATACAAACCACAGTGCTCCAGAGCAGAGTAGTGCTATATGTAATATTTAGTTGTTACATATAGCACAGTTCTGCTCAAATACTGAGCAGATGTCACCGCCGTCACCAAACAGATTTTTGCTGTACGGAGGAGGGGTGAGATTACCACAACATATTGCCTGGTAATGATCAGTCTTATTACCATACTTACATTCTCTCACTCCACCCCTACTCTTAGTTTGGACACACCCTGCAGGCAGATTGCAACTGAAAACATCCGATAGGAAGCAATATAGAGGAAACAATGGAAATGTATTACTATTTCCACCATATTTGCCTTAATATACAGACGACTATGGAGAAGCTGGCACAACGACAGACAATTCTTTCTGCTTTTTGTTTTGATTGGGGTAGGACCAACGAAGCATGCAAAATGTTGAACCAAATACAGAAGTGGGTGGATATATCATGGAACACTTTTGAGAATATCTCTCAACTCTGCTATTTAAGTATAATGCACAGAAATGTAGCTATGTGTCAGTGAAAGTACCGTACAATCTTGCAGGACAAAAGATGTTTTGCCTTTGGTATTAATTCAGAATATGGAAATTAATTCTGTATTATTGTCTTTTATGTTAAACTCTGTTAAATTTGAACAGTCCCTCATACATTGCATACACTGCGCCTGATTCATTAAGGCACGCTAAACGATTGAAAAAATACGCTCGTCCGTATTCAACTAGGAGTGGATCGAAATTCTCTGCTCTAACAGACAATACACTGTAGGATACATATGTGGAATATAAAGTACAAAAAAAAAAGCACAGGAAAAAAAAATATTCAATTAATGTCACCTGTTAATAATATTGGGCCTCATTCAATAAGGAACTTAGGCAAGAATTTGAGTAAGTTTTCTTACTTAAGTGTTCTGGACAAAACCATGTTGCAATGCGTGGGGTGTAAATTAGTTTTCTGTTTTGCACATAAGTTAAATACTGTCTGCTTTTCATGTAGCACACAAATTTCAGCTTTAAATTTAAGTGTACAAATAAGCTATCAAGTATTTGTGTGCTACATGAAAAAACAGCCAGTATTTAAATTATATACAAAATAATAAACTAATTTGCTCCCCTTGTATTGTAAAATGATTTTGTCCAGAAAATTTAACTAAGAAAACTTACTTAAATTCCTGCCTAAGCTCCTTAATGAATCAGCCACATTGTAATTAATGACAATACATTTAAAACAAAAATTCTTTCTTTTTCCCCCGTAATATACATTTATGAGGTTGTTGTGATTGACTAGTCTACATAAAATGCATTTTTACAGTTGCTCCTGATTGCAAACACTCTATGTTCTAGCATACATACACGACTGTCATCACTAGTCACTTACACCCGACCTGTAGCTGTGATTCAGCAGAAAAACACCTTTGAGATGCCCAAAGCTTAAATCAGACGTTGCTGCGAGCGCCCGTCCATTCCCTGTTCCGCACATGAAATTGTAGCCTGTCGTAAGTGTCCTCATCGCTCAATTATGGCTCAGATAATTTTGCATTCACTGGCTTATGGTCCAGCCCTGGCCATGCGCGGAGCGATTCTATGTAAAGTACAACACGTATCAGCATTTACGCTCCTTCATGAATCAGGCCCTCTGCCATTACTCCATTAGAATACGTAAAATGCATACTTTCACTGGCATGCAGTAGCATACTCCCTGTTAGGAAAATAAAGCAAGCGTGTAATTGTGTGTATTTCAATTTAGAAAATTACACTTTTATAAGGGTCAATGGGCAGTATATGTTAAAAAGAATCAGGCAAAGTGAACAATGATATAGGGTAATTACTTTGCAGTGAATTACAGTCTTCACAAGCCACGAAGCAGGCAAATATAGGTGTGTTATTTTGTGATGCATGATGCAACCATAAATGATCCCCACAGACAAAAAAAAAAGGTATCTTGTGTGTTTCTGAAAATGTAGTATCAGATTTTTCTTGCGCAATAGTAAAATGCTTGAAGACAAAAGCTGGCCTTTAATCCCACTTTCATTTTCCAATTCTCTCGATTTAATGCTTTGTTCCTAAGGAGTCCCCTAGGAAAAATGTCGGCTAAAGAAGAATAGCTAGCAATATGGCTTGACACTTAGGATGTGTGACACCTGCCCTACATAGTTCTAACGCATAAAGTAGATACAGAGCCACACACAGAAAGAGAGATGTGTACAATATTGTTGTTGTCTCTCATTTAGTGCGATAAGACGTTATTAAAAAAATGTAAATGTGCTTCACATTCCTTTATGAAAATAAAATAAAATAGCAGAGGCTGCCTGTACCGTTTACTACTGGGAATTAATTAGAAGATAACAGTTTCCATTTCTATTGCCTTTATAGGTTCAGTGTTTTCTTTACACATTTCTCCCCTCAGTAAAACCTTAATATATATTCTACTCTGCAAGAAATAAACAAATCTTCTGTGGCATTTTCGCCACTGTATTCTTATGGATCTCTTTATTAAACTGATTTTCCACCTTCGGGTAACTTTAATTTATAGGCTTGTCTGCACCCTCTTGTAAATTTTACTACATATATTACTTTTATCTATCTTGCTTCTTTCTTTGTTTTGCAGCCATATACCTTTATTATCAGGTAGAATCCCTTAACTCTGGCACCCTCTGAGATAGGACACAGCTGTGCTCTTCTCTGGGAGCTGTGTACATTGATATCTAGAGAGCAGCTTTGTGTCCTATCCTGGGGCAATAACAAATAACAACTCTGACTGCTCATATGAAGACATGGCTGAAACCCATAAAAGAATCTACAAAGATAAGGCAATGTAGAAAAATTTACAAAAGGGACGTTTTTAAGCCAATTAATGAAAATCATGTGAAGTCCCAATTGTAAAGCATTGCAGAGAATGTTGGTGCTATATACATAATAATAATAATAATAATAATCATCATCATCACAATCATCATCACAGAGGCGTATAACACATGTAAAGCCATTATATGCCATTCATTTGTCATCCTGAAACTACAACTGCAATGTTTTTGATGAGATGATAGCGGCACATCTAGTAGTTTCAATGTATTTGCTCATTAATTAAATGTCTTCCTTTGTCTTCACTTTCAGATAACAGGTGTTTTGGGTTTTATATACCACCTTGCAGGGTTCACTATTTATTTATTATAGGCCAAGCAGTTAATATATTTATTAGTGTTACCTTTTGGATGCAGCACACATTTAGCCAATGCAAAGAGCAGAGTTAATTTGTGTTGTACCCAAGGGTCGGAGAATAAACTACTCCTCCTGGATGATATAAAACAATTATGCATTTAGTAAAAAATTGCATGAAAGCATTTACAAAGCAATATACTAAAGTTATCTGAAAGTTGAGATCCCCTTTAAAGTGTCCTGGTTGTTGTAGACTAGTATAGGTGTTTATTTGGGCCGCACAAGTATGTTTGACGAGATTGGGCATTATGAAATATATGTGCTATATTGATAACTGGACCCCACAGCCACTATATATTGTCTGTCTGTATTTCATGCATGTATGTGATCCAGAGCCGGATTTAGACCTCATGGGGCCCTAGGCAGGATACTGGTTTTGGGCCCCCTACCTGAAACAATCCATCGCACTATATTTTTGAAGCCTACCATATACCTCTATAGTTAAGTAGAAGTGAAAGCACGCCGCCAAAGGAGGTGGGGGCGTGGCTTGCACCTTTGGGGGCGTACCTAACATGTGAAAAGAGCAAGGCCACCCTGCTGCAGAAAAAGGCACCCCTAAATAATTACCGAGCAGTCCCGTTTTTTTAAGTAGTTGGGTCAAAACAACCTAATAAGTATTTAAGTCAGGACAGAAATACTTAAGTTGTTTGCAAAAATAATACCATAAATCCAAGGATGTGCCCTTGTCACTTTTGTCCCTCAATCATCACACACTGCCCATTTATTGCCACTTTTGCCCCTTCACAATATCAAAGAGAAGAATGCACAAATTCACTTCTTATTAAACAAATAATTAAAGTTTAATAGTAATAAAATATTAGACCATAATGATCTCACATATACACAAGTAAAAAATACACAAATATCCTAGTATATCCTCTTGAGAAATTTGAAATACATAAGTAGCAACGAATGAGTGCTCCTTGAAAAACTGCAATTAGCAGACTCTAAGATCTTGACTTCATATCATGATATGTAGGAAAGATTTCTCATTCCATATGACCAAGTATGACGACATCCTGTATTGGTATGAATATATATAACATCAGTAGATCTCCTTAGAAAATGAGAGGTTTAAATAACTCCACAGTCATTAGTGTGAGTCAATTAATACAAACAGCATTCCTCCATATAAGAGGTATATGGAGTACCACTTGTTCAGCAGTCCTAGCGGTAATAGCCCACTATATATTTAAGCATAAAAGGCTTACTCGCCTCTGGGACAAGAGAAGAATAGTTCTCGCCTCATTACCGCACCAGCGGCTCTTGAAATCAGTTGTTCCTTTGGGTGGTGCGCACCAAACTAATCTGTCCAGACAGAAAATCACTCCCAATGACGATGGTTCCTCTTGTAAGCAAAGTTAAGAGATAGCTTAGTGCACAGAAGCAATAATTGTCCTTGCGATCCTCTCGTTGAATAGAGATTACAAGCACTTAACAATAAGGAAGTCTCAGGTCCCGGCAGTCTCTCCTCCTCAATTTTCTTTTTTTTAAGTCTGTTTCCAGCCACAGTATATTTTAGTATGTCGACGGACAGAGAGGGATGGCAGGCGGAGGGGAGTGCTCCTCCGCCTTGCCTACCCCGCTCACCGCCAGTCCTGACTGGGCCCTCTGGGGACCGCTAGGCCCTAGGCAGTTGCCTAGGTTGCCTAGCGGTAAATCCGGCCCTGATGTGATAAGTCACATAAGTGCAATGAATCCTAAAGATATTCCTTGTGTTTTCTTGATATGGAAGAGATGAAAATAAAGGGAAGATGATTATATATTAAAAGAATATGAAATATATATGAACAAATAAGGGACCATGAGGAGTAGTGGAATTTAAACAGAGATAATTAGACAGAGGATAGGTATAAGATGTTGTCAATGATAAACAACACAATCTCAACATGCCTGTGTGCTCTCTCCCACCTGCTGCCAGTGTAGAACTGTACCATGTATGCATTATGCTATATTGATTAGCAAACACAATGTTGGAAACAAAAAAGGAAGGCCTATAAATACATGTTTGTTTGTGTAGGTGTATTTTCTTATGGTTTAATAGATTTATAGAACAATGTTCAGTACACCAAACAGCTGCCTTTCCCTTGCTTCAGGAAATTTCAATTTAATTTATTTGATCTCTTTTAAGGGTTTATACATACTGTGTTGAAATATAACACTAGTTAAAAGTATAAATAAAACATTGTGCTTTGTTTTAACAGCGTTAGAAGAACGTTCCTTAAACAGACTCAAACCTTCCTGCAGCATCATGTACTATTATTATTATTATTATTATCATTTATTTATTAGGCGCCACAAGGTTTCCGCAGCGCCGCACATAGTACAAACAGTAGACTATACAGGCTATAACAGTACAGAACAATAAACAAAAGTACCAATACTTCAGAAACTCCAGGCAGGCAGATGCAATAGACACGGAGCAGAAGAACGGGTAAGGAGACAGGAGGGAAGAGGGCCCTGCTCAAGCGAGCTTACATCCTAAGGGAGGGTTAAGTACTATGTACTTAATGAGCGCTCCCATAGAACGTTGCATTTTACTGAGCATTAATGCTTGTGAGCTCTGGAGGCAACATGAAAACGTGAAGCGACTGCCTCTCACAAAGTGTGTGTACAGTGTACATCCACTCACATTATTTTTTGTACTATCAGTGTCAAAGCATGTTTATCAGGCAATGGGCATTAAATACGTAAATTCCCGTGTGTATGAGACCTAACATAGTCAAATCCTTGGAAACAAAAGAGTATTGCTTCAAAGATAATATATAATAATAATATGCATTTTATATATTTTAGTATTTTCAAATATAAATAATATTTTGTTCCGTATTATTTAGTCCCCAAATCACGTTCTTGACAAGTGCGCTATTTTGTGGACAACATATTTTATTTAACGCTTAATATTATAATCAAAATACTTTGGAGCAACTGAATCGCTATTTTGATTTTATTATTACTCTTACAAGTAAACTCTTTCTAAACTATAACATAAACCCTTTAAAGTAAATTTGTTTCACATATTTTACTATTGACATTAATATAATATTTTGATACTTGAAAAATGACATTAATAATGAATAAACAGCACAATAATTTATTTACCTTTGTTACAGATGTATAAAAGTGTTCAAGGTGTTTTCTTAAATGTAATATCTTAAACCTGTCTACAAATTGCAAGAAAAGATTTGAGGTCACAATAGATCAAATTAAAATGACAGTACATTTTTGACGGATCTGTGATGTTGTCTGTTAGAAGTCATTCTGCAGTATGATTAATGTGCCTTCCTCTATATCCATAGTCCTGTGCTTCTAATATGGTTACTATTTATGATGTCAATGCAGCACACTCCATTTTTAAACCTGGCGAAAGACTTGTGATCCATGAGAAAACTGGGAAAAAAATTACAACTGGAAGCAATACACAAGAATAAAAGCTGAATGGATGTTGGCCTTTGTGCTATTTTTCAAAACTAGCTGCACAAATTCATGGATTTTACTTCAAAAACTTGTTATAAATGTTGTATCCCGCTAGATAGTAGCTTTTCTTAAGTTTCATACTGAAAACAGTGAAAAAAAATGTCTTTCTGCAGTTATTTTGTGACTGGGTTTTTTTTGCAGCATTTACAAATTTGAGGCATAAAGTACAAGTAGATGCAAAATATGATGACATCAAAGTGGAATATAAAGCCTGTCCATAGCCTGTGGTGAAACTAAGACTAATAGTGTACCTCAGCTCTAGAAGGTCCCCCAGTATGAACAAGCATGGTATTACTATGGCTTTGTCAGCATGAGGAAAAACATGATCTATTTCTGACCTTATCAATCACTACCAGATAATGGCATTTTTGATTAAATAAGTATTAATAAATTTATTTAAGAAAACATTTAAAATATTGCTATTTTAAGACATGAAACATAATTTTAATAATATAAATTAGTGAAATGATTTGTTGCAGAAATTTTGCGAATAAGAAAGCAACCAAATGGAACCCGTACGTCCAGTATTAATCAAATTACAGTAACAAATGTGGGTTATGAGTACAATGGAAATTCAGTCTATATTCCATAAAAGTTCAAAGACCAAAACAAGTCATTTAAACAATTATAATCAGAGGAGGGCTGAAAATTTTAGGCCCGGGGGCAAGATTCGACTTAGCAGCCTATTTTAAAGGAAAAAAATGCACAGGTGGCCCAGTTACGCAGCCCAAGGTAGTCCACTATGGGAATGGCCCGGGGGCCAGATGCCCCCTGCCCCCAGCCTAGCCTGGCCCTGGTAATAATAGAAATGAACAATTCTTGTGGAGAAATGTTCCAAATTTAATGCACTGCACTTAAATAGATTTACATCCTATATAGTAGCTTCATACATCATCTGTGATGATGAATATATACCGTATTTATCGGCGTATAACACGCACAGGCGTATAACACGCATCTTCATTTTAAGAGGGAAATTTCAGGAAGATTTATTTTGCCATTCTGGTCTCCTTTAAATCTGTGCACACTGCTGCACAACATCTATGTAATACACTAGCACTTTGTTAAATATATATATATATTATAGAAATAATTTTAGAATATTTTCAGCACATACAGTAATATTTATTACTTGCACATATTGGATCCAGCATGCTGGCACTATTGTATCACCAGTTTTTCACATATGGGAATTAGCATGTTAGCACTTTATATAATTATTTTAAAATGACTATATACCGTATTTTATCTGTTTAATTGTTAGTTCGTTGTTGCGCCGTACACAAAACCCCACTTTACTTCACTACTTTACTTGTACCTGACGGGTACAAGTTCTCCTACCTCAGACAGCGAACTCTCGCAGTGCAGAGCGTTGCCGTGGTTACGCTCCGATGGCCGCGAGAATTAGACGTGAGGAAGGCGCGGCTTGCTGTTGCCTACTGATTGCCTCACACTCCACACGCTGCTACTGATCCACGCTGCTGTGCGGTATGTACGGAATATTACCGGTATATCGGCGGTGTATATGGTAAAAACATGGCTTCTTAACATTATATCGGCGTATAACACGCATACATCATTTGCCCCCTATTTTCAGGGGGAAAAAAGTGCGTGTTATACGCCGATAAATACGGTATATGGTTTCCAAAATTGCCCTTTGACTCTAGTTTTGTTATTTTTAAACATATATTCATATAGCGCCAGTACACTCCACAGCACTTTACAACTGGAAATGAGTAATAAAATATTAACAGATGGACAGGTTTTTCAACCAATTATTGTGCAGATCACACAATAAAAGATTGTTTGGTCAGATATTGCGTTAGTGTGTACGCTAACATGATTTTATCGTACCAAAGCACTGCATATCTGTAATCAATACAGTGTACAGAGTCACAATCTTATCAGCAGATGGCTATGAAGATGAAGAGCACAGATCTGAAGGTAAATCGTGTATGTACACATGAATCTGCATGCTCATCGGGACTTTCAGTCATTGGTAAAATCATTACAGAAATCACATCTGTAGTAATTTTATATAGTGTGTATCCAGCTTTAGGGAATATCAAACCGTTATTGGGCCAAGTATCATTCATGTTTCATTTTAAAAATGAAAATACATTATTTTTATTACACAGAAAGCTTTATACGGTGTGCCTCAATGGAGCCAAGAAAGTTGTCATTGACATTAATAGAAAAGTAGTATTATGGCACCTCTGAGGAAGCATCATAATTTTGAGTATGTTGTTCTATAAATTTGATAACCCATTTGCATATCACTTGTAGTTAATTGTAACTTATTTCAATTTATTTTCCTCAAAATAAAATCTTGTTTACCCATTCTGTTGCTTAAACCTTAAAAATACAAGATCTACAGGGTACCGTAAAGACAGATACATATATATGAGCACAGTAGCAGAATATTGTCACAATAAATTTTGTACAGTTTCATCCATTTGTAAATGAGTTCCTGTATCTTATAAAGCATTCTAAACAATTATTTAATGTTCACAATTATTAAACAAGACAGGAAGCAGGCAAATGGATACGATAATTGCTATATATTAGAAGATGTGTAATGTTTCTTGGAAATTGATTAACATATATTCTTGTACTTGTAGTTTTAATCAAGTAAATTGTTTGTGTTTATTGATATATTTTTTTTTTGGGTGAAACGTGGGCTTTGAGGGGGTATAAGGTGAAAGCTATGCTGGGTCCCTTAATTATGGACTTTGTAACATTCACACTCTCTGCACCCTCTTTAGTTCTGCCACTGTAAAGATGTTTTTAACTATATACATGCTAAATGCTCTCATGTTGGATATTGCTGGAAGTAGGGCAGATAAACAAATCTCCATCTGTTTACAATTTAGACAAATTTGCCTTCCGTTATCTCTATCAATACTTAATAAATATGGTTGCTTTATAATTAAGTCCAGTTGCCATCTTGGCATGTTAAACAGTGTGTCTTCTTTTATACAAGCAGATGTATTTTGTCATATTCGGTTTTATGTCACTTTCTGTCTCAGAAGAAAGATCACCTGTGCAATGTATGTCAAGCCGTAAAGCTCAAAGAGGACCCACCACCTACTTAGAGTGGAGTCACCTATTATGAAGGATAAATCAAAATTATTATTATTATCCTTTATTTACAGGGGGCTACAAAGTGTCCACAGCACCCTACAGAGAACATAGGACGAAACAGGACATAACATTACATACATTGTTAAAATAACAACACAGCTATGAACAGACACACAGAGCAAATTGGTATGAGTGATTCCTAGAACACTTAGAAACTAGGAAAGGAGGAAAGATAGGGCAATGAACTAGAGCAACCTGAACCTGTGCCCAGGAGTGTGAGCGCAAAAGGATCAGAGCCAGATGCAAAGACAAGGGAGAAGAGGAGACCAAGGGCAGGAGGCTAGTGACAAGGTGCAAAATGAAGCAGAGATGCTGAAGGCAATGGTGAAAAAAGGAGGAGGATATGAAGTAGGTGGACCCTGCTCGTGGAACCTTTCAAGCTAAAGGGTGGGCAAACCAGCAGGAAACACATAATGGTGTGTCAGTGTAAGGGAAGTCAAAATCTGATGGGAGGGATAAACAAAAGTGGGTTATACAAAGAGGTGGAATGATGAGGGCAGGGGAGAGGTTAGACAGCGGAATGACAGGCAATATTCAACATATCAATTCATAAGGAATCAGTGACATCACTGAATCGTAACTTATGCTCAGTAATGCCAATAATTCCTAGTGAATGTGTAAGCTGCATTTTCTATAATATTGGTCTCTTTCACTTATGCAGTAAGATGCTTTACTTAATGGCTAACACATGATCTTTGCAATTGGACAAAATGTGCAGCTTCAAGTTACAAATAGTATTCCACAATTATTCCCACTTCATTTAAACATTATTAGCCCACTTGGAATGCATGTTTTACAGCAATTATTATTATGTTTTATTTTTACACGTGAAGCCCTCGCAGTAAGGAAATGATGCTAATGCTGTTTCCCTTTATAACAATGTATATTAATATTCAGCGCCCTAACAGTGATTAGTCAGAGTAAAACTAATGCTGTACATAAATAAATACACAGCAGGTCATTTGTTCATAAAGATACTAGCTATTTTGGGAAGATTTTATTAAACATAATTAAAATCTAACCTTACAAGAGGCAGTGGTTTTGTAGGTCGTGATAAAAGGCTCTTTTTGCAATATAAACAAGTACACGAAGAAAAGCAATAATTAAAAATAATTGCTGATTATTTTGAAATGATAAAAAGCTTTTAATTTATTTTTCAGTGATGTGCAAAAGTAGCAATACTGTAGATAATGCACACTGAAATAATCCGAAATAAATAATGCTAACACCTCCAACCCTATGTCTAAATCCTCCTGTCTGACTTGCTTTAAACATCTCACTTTTTTGGTTCCTTTGCATTCACTTTATCAGAAATAAATAGACACCAAGGGGTATATTTACTAAACTGCAGGTTTGAAAAAGTGGAAATGTTGCCTATAGCAACCAATCAGAATCTAGCTGTCATTGTGTAGAATGTACTAAATAAATGATAACTTCGATCTGATTGGTTGCTATAGGCAACCTCTCCACTTTTTCAAACGCGCAATTTACTAAATATACCCCTAGAACTAAATTATATTTACCAGAATTTGCAAAAAAAGACATTTTGAACTTGGATTTACAGAAACATTTTGGTCTGCCTTGTTGTCTTCACAATCTTCCACGTATCATTTTTAAAAATATATTACATTTTCAATCACTTCCTCTGCAACACAGAAGAAATTTTGATTTAATAATATAACACACACTTATATTGCTTTAGAAATGTTTTGCCTCATTGTGTAAATCAACATAAATATGACCTTTTAAGAAAACTCTTACCAAAACTATTTCTATTAAAATTATTACAGTGCTAAAATGTCTTACTCATCGCCAATACCAAATGTCAACTAATAAACATCAAGGGAGCCAAAACGACTGCGTTGCTATCCTGCTGCATAATAAAACAATAAAAGGCTGCTTAATATCTTACCTTCGCTAGTGGTAATGTTTCAGTCTTTGGAATATTTCATGAAGAAAACTGTGGGTGTTTGCTTGGTTTATAGCTTCTGCTACACTAATATTACAACTTCATTTGTCACGATGTGACAATCTCTGTATTCTTTCTATGCGGTTTCTTGTTCTTTTCATCCTACCTTGCATCAGATGCCTTTCAATGGACCAACATGAGAATCCATCACACTCAATCACATTTTATTTATCATTTTACGACTTCATAGCAAATTAACTTTTGCAAGCATTATGATCCTGATCCTACACTTAAATGGTTTTATAAGAACTATTTATCTTTAATTAATGGCTGGGCAAGCGACCTCAAAAATGAAGCCAATTAAACATTGTTACTGTCGCTCTAGAACACTTTGTGCAGTAGGGACGTTGTACAGCTGTATTGATTTTAGGCAATGTCATTATTGTAATAAAAAAAACCATTTCAGAACAGATAATCAGTGCATTTGCTTGGTCTTTGTATACTATATTCTGTAATTTTGGTTTGTGCTACAGGTAGTCAGTGAACCACAGACTATAAAGAAAATGCTATATCGTTCATATTGTTTTTTGAATTCTGTCAATTTTATAAAATATTAGAAAAAAAAAACAGAAAATAAAATAGTAAGAGGAAGCACGCCTTTCTGAGATTAGCTTTCACCTTAAGGTCACCTAAGGAACATTGTGATATGAACGGTCATGTAAAGCTGATTATCCAATAGATTTCAGGAAAATAATGCTTTTTAATAGAAAGAAACATGAACGGCAATATTATTTCTCATTGCATTACCGATTAGATATATACTCTACTAGATTGTGTTCAATTGTGACAAACGGAAGATTCTGTAGAAATTCTAATTTATATTCTTTGCTTAATATTGTAGCACACATATGTAAAACTGACAGATGCTAGACCAGATTTTTCCCTATCTATTTTATTTTGTTTGTTGAAACATCCGTTTGGATACAGAATGGTAATGCAGGACTTAGGGAACTAAAGAATATGGGCCTGATTCATCAGCATACTGCGCGCAACCCGCATTCAGTATTAGAGGCACATATTTAGGCTTTCGCCCGAATTCATCTGTGTCCAGTTGAATTCGGACGCAGGGCTGCTCTGTTCAGCCCTACTTCAAAGGACTCTGCAGGTATGTACCTGTCAGCTCCAGCAGTGTAAAAATAAAGAATTAAAAAAAATGTTTGTGGTTCCCCCTTCTAATGATATTAACCCTTGTGCTGCCAGCCTAGTGCTGGTAGTCGCAAAATCATGGGCCGGGGGGGGAATCATGGCGTCTCCATAATTCTATGAAAACCAACACTAGCAAGCCAGCTGGGGCAGGTGATGCTATAGGAGGGGGCCTACAGCAGAGTGTCCCCCTTCCATAATGACAAACCAGCCCCAAGCTGTTCAGCATGGGGCTGAATGAGGTCAGCAGAAAAAAAAATGTGCGGGCTCCCCTATAGGGCTTCCGAGCCCCATGCTGAAAGCAATAGGGCTCTTGCCACACCCCTGGGCGGTAGTTGTGGGGTAATAAAGTGTGAATAAAAGAATAAAACACTATTTTACTTTGTGGAACTATAATTCCCAGCCAGCCCAGGCTGCCATTAACAGTCTGGGAATGCTGGTGCTTGTAGAACAACAAGTGCCAGCATGCCCTGATACCAAGGCTGAGTCATGTAGTCCCACAGAGTAAAATTGAAATAAACCACACTCCTCTTTAAAACCACTTTAGTAAAAAAAATAAACAATTGAACCAAAATGTAAATAAATAACACTCCTCATTTAAACTACATATTTTTATTAAAAATAAAAAGACCCCAAATATATATACCATCTGTTGTCTTCATTTGTCATGGATCCAGTCTTGTGAGCTTTTAATTCATAATGCTTGAGTCCATAATAAAATTAAAAGTTCAAAACATTCTAAGGTCTTGAAGGTGTCACAAAAAATATTACACCCTAGGTCCATAAAGATAAAAAAAAAAATCACAGGTATTTGATAAAATTCTTCTTTTCTTCTTTCTTGAAGCCCAAATAATCTAAGGATCCAGCTTGTCAAAATAAAAAAAACATACAGAACTACGAGAACTATGATCCTCTATGGAGGTCTATTTGTAAGCTTGGGGAGTTTCCCATGACAGTGTGGGAAACCCTTATAATATCTATATAAACTAGAGATGGGCGGGTCCGGTTCCCCGAGAACCGAACCCACCCGAACTTTGGGTATCCGAGTACCGAGCTGAGCAGCTCGGTACTCTCCCGTCTCCCGCCCGTTCCGAATCCAAATCGAGGCCGAACGTCATCGTGACATCATCTGATCTCGGGGCTCGGTTCTCGCGATACTTCAACATTATAAATACACGCCTCCACAGCAATCCATCGCCATTTGACAGAGGGAGAGAGCAGGGTGTAGTCACAGGCTGATTAGAGCAGGGACAGAGAATCCAATATTCTTCTTGCAATTGCTCTAACAAAAATCACTAGAGAAGAGAGGAGGATAGAGGTTTATTATTTTTTGTTAATATTTGGTACTCCCCAGTGCTTTTTAGGGTGTCCCCCATAATTGTGCATAAATATTTCTGGCTGTCAAAAGTCATATCTGTCAGCAGTATCTACCAACTAATTTTTAGCACTCCTCAGTGCTTTTGGGGTGTCCCCCATAATTGTGCATAAATATTTCTGGCTGTCAAAAGTCATATCTGTCAGCAGTATCTACCAACTAATTTTTAGCACTCCTCAGTGCTTTTGGGGTGTCCCCCATAATTGTGCATAAATATTTCTAGCTGTCAAAAGTCATATCTGTCAGCAGTATCTACCAAATGCTTTTTAGCACTCCCCAGTGCTTTGCACTCAGAATGGATTCAAAGCAGTCCACATATGATCAGAATGAGCAACCAGGTTCTGTCACCAGTCCTGATGTTAGTGTTCCCAGTACGTCATCTGGCCAAGGTGATGTCAAACAACACAGTGTTTCCAAATTAGTGCAAAAACAAAAACCCAAAAACAATTGACTGTATTGAAGCGAAAAAGAAGTGTAACTGAGCAAAAGTTAAGTGACGATAAAAAAAATTGCAAGCATGCCATTCTACACACACAGTGGCAAAGAGAGAATGAGGCCTTCACCTTTGGCTATTAGTGGCAGATCCCAAAAAGTTACCCAGCCTACAATTGGTGCACAACTACTGTTACACGTCAAAGCCGAGCTGCAAGATAACAGTAAGGCATTAGAGGAGAATGTTTGCTCTGATTCACAAATGACAACAATCCCTGTGGAGAGTCCATCCAACAGTGGGATGTCTAATCGTGAGCATTCTGCTGATGTGTGCCTTAATAGCCCGAGTGTAGCCTGTGATACCCAAATTGAGGATGCCACTTTGGAATTAGAAGAGGATGAGGGGGAGATTTGTGTAGGCGACGAGGGCGCTAATGAGGATGTTGATGAGGATGAGGTTGTTTGTGTAAGTCCTGCACCAGTGGCAGCAGTTCTGGCACGTGACAAGAAAAAGGCCATTGTCATGCCTGGGCATAAAACAAAAAAATCCACTTCTTATGTGTGGAATTATTTCTACTCAAATCCAGACAACAATTGTATAGCCATTTGTAGTGTATGTCAAGCCACAGTCAGTCGAGGGAGGGACCTTAACCATCTTGGAACCTCGTCTATGTTACGCCATTTAACGAGAGTTCATGGCAAAGTGTTGGGAAAAGCTGAAAGTTCTTCCCAAAAATATACAAGCACTCCATCATCAGCTAAGACCCTCCGCTCACCGACATCCCGATGGCTACAAAATACACCCACCACACCATCCTCATCAATATCCTCAGTAGTGCTCGGAGTTAGCCCGGCATCCCACTTAAGGCTGGATGACTCCTGCACTATTATTGAGTCCTCTGAAGAAAGCGTTAGTCCCACTGCTGCTGCTGTTGCTGCTGCTGGGGGTGAATCGTCATCCCAGAGGCAGGTCAAGAAATTTATCCTTAAGGGTAGGGTGTCATAGACAGAGTGACCCCAAACTGACTTTGTCCATTTCTCATAATATTGTACAGTCTATAACGGCTGAATTTTTTGGTATTTTATACAAGTGGAGGGGGGCCTAGAGAGACAGAAACCAAACTGGCTTTCTCCATGTCAATTAATATTGTACAGTCTATAACGGCTGAATTTTTTTGAATTTTTGACAAGTGGAGGGGGGCCTATAGAGGCAGAAACCAAACTGGCTTTGTGCATTTCAATTAATATTGTACAGTCTATAACAGCTGAATTTTTTGTTTTTTTAAACAAGTGGAGGGGGGCCTATAGAGACAGAAAGCAAACTGCCTTTTTCCATTTATTTACATATTTAACTATAAGTGTAGGGTGTAATATACATCCAAAGACGATGGCTGCATTGCCAATATGCATAGATGGAGAGGAAGATAATCTGTTTTGTGTGTAGAATAAATGAAGGCCTACCAACGAAGAATTAAACTGTTTTTTTGGATGATTTATTACCTCAACAATTAGATTACTTATCTCTAAAACAGTTGGAGCACTAAATTGGGTGATTTTAGGCCCAAAAACATTGATTTTCTAACAAAATAGCAAAACAAAACCAAACAAAACCAAAACCAAAACACGCAATGGCGGTTTTGCAAAACCAAAACCAAAACACCACGGTAATCCAGATCCAAAACCGAATCCAAAACCAAAACACAGGGGTCAGTGAGCATCTCTAATATAAACAGTGAGTTCTGGTGTCTACAGATTGAATAATTGAGTTTTTAACCACTTCAGTATTCATTAGGGAAATGTATATTATAAGGAATAAGGCACCTCGTACAGTAAATTATTATGCTAATGCGAAGTCACCATGGATTTGTGTGACCTCTGTGAAAGCATTTGACCTACAGTCTTGTGCGTTTATGTTGTCGCTCCTTAGTGACTACTAATATTCATATAATTTACAGTAAGGCGTGCATTATTCCATATGTGTAGATAACAAGCAAGAAAAGCAAGATACATGAGCCTCATATAATTAAGTGAAAATATAATGCATGCTTTTTTGCTATTCAACTTTTTCACAACTGTGAAAATTTGACAGGTAAAACTCATGAACTTTGAATAAAAAGGTTATAAATAATTAAAATTTACATTTTAGCAGAAAGAATGGTAGTGACAGATGAAAAGAAATTCAGGTTCGGGTGTATGGATGAAAGCAGCGGGAGTACAGAAGCAGGAATGGAGGGGAATTAAACTTTAAATTCTACAGGATAAAAGTGCAATAGATTGAATTAAGACCAACACTCTGCAAGGACTTATTCAATTGGGCTACAATATTTGGCTATTTGAAGATGATGATGATGATTGATTGATTGATGAAGTAAACATAACTGCCGCACTAAGGCCATAACAAGCTGATATCCAGGAATCCAACAGGACAAGGAGGAATCAGAAGGAGTAATAATTCCTGGAACTGTTTCTGTTAAATATCAGAGTGTATCACCTGCAAGCTATAAAAGACTATTGCAATTAGTGCTTCTGGTGTTATAATTTCAGGACACAATTGCATTTATATTAAAATCTACAGGGATACTGTTTACCATTCTCTTACTCTGCATTAATTCACGGATATGTCTGTGCTGGCAAAAATGTTTTTTTTGAAGACTAAATTGCCACAGCTGTATTAGCTAATACTTGAAGTAAAACAAAGAGTCACCCTCTCCCTGTTACCCTATAAAACTCAAGGAACTAAAATTCAGGAAAGGCATTGCTATTCAGGGAATTTATTAGACATTTGCGAATCCCATAGTATCATTTTGTAAGAGCTTTATTTGCATGTTGCAGACAACACCTCCTTTGGCATGCTGAAGCTTCCTATACTCATCAGTCTATGATTGCTGTAAAAGTCATCAATAGGAAGCACCCTACACTACTAACCAATCAGAGGCTTCCTTTTGGTTACTTTGACATGGGTCTCTAGCAGATGCTCCCCATGTAGCCATGGAATTTTTTATCCCAGAGCCCTTGTATCTGGGGGCCACGCCCTTAATCTGAAGCATTTGTAAAACTGAACTTTCTGATTTATAGAAAATGAGATGATATATTTAAACCGTTTCATGAATCCAACAACATTGTAATTGTACCGATACTTACCCCTCCACGCTCCCCTGTCGCTCCGTCGGACCCGGAAGCCGCACTTCCGGGTTCGGCGATCACGTGACTGCCAGACCTAGGGTGGGGAATTCAACAGGGGCTCACTATAAAATATCGCTCTGACACTTTAGGAGTGTCAGAGCAACTTACCTGTTCCTGGCTCCTGATTCCTGTTCCTCCTTGTGCCTGCTCCCTGTATGTTTTGACCTCCTGTGTACTGACCCGGCTTGCTGACCTTTCTGGATTCCGTTTCACCTGTGTACCGACCCAGCTTGCTGACCACTCTGATTGCCTGTGCTCCTGACCCGGATTGTCTCACGTTCCTCTCTCTACTCGTTTATCTGCCATACCTGTGTACTAACCCAGCTAGCTGACTACTCATCTGTTCTGGTGACCCGTGTATCGACCCGGTTTGATTGACTTTGAGATTTCCTTCTGATTCTGTCTGCATTACCTTCCCATGTACTGACCCGACCTGTCCGACTACCCTCATCCTGCTCCTACTTCGCTGTACTACATCTTGGGGCAAACCTGAGGACCGCGACCTGGGACTCCTGGCAGCAAAGCCTATTCTGCTTTGCAGCGGTTCTTGGTGAACACTGCGGAGATTGTTAGACTCCGCACCTCAGGTAAGCCAGGGCTAATCAAGATTAGTAGTGTTATCCAGTAATCCGTTACAGTAATAGTATTATAAACAGAGATCCCTTCATTTATTAGAGTCCCTCATAATTTGGTTCCTAAGTGTGCCTAGTGGGAGTGACTATGATTGTGGTCATTTAGCTTGTCATGGGCCTCAGTTCAGTACTTTGAGAGCTTAGCTATACCCCTGTTGTTGTATTTAAGGTATAAAAATGTTTTGGGGTATATATAGCAATCAATCAGATTCCAGTTATCATTTATTTAGTACATTCTAGAAAATGACAGCTAGAATCTTATTGGTTGCTATAGGCAACATCTCCACTTTTTCAAACCTACAGTTTAGTAAATATACTCCATTGTCTTAGTTGTCTGTCTGTCAAAAGTAGAAAGTAGTACATTTTGTAATAACCTATTAACACAATATCTATCTCTTGGACATACAGTGGCAGGGAACATTATACTCATATGTCAGCTTACCTAACATCCTTATACACTTTTAACTAGTATGCAATTAGGACACAGGATGGGCTGCCTACAAAGAAAACAAGAGAGGCAGATTAAAGGGTACATTTTTGCCAGAGTGTATGAATTGCAGACAAATGGAATAATTGGTGTTGTGTGTTTACCTAATCCAGTGATGGGAGACCTAATACACTTAAAAGTGTGGACCGCCAACCTTCAAAAGTGTGACACTTATCCTTAATCTCAGTAATAAAAAACAGCCCCAAAATGACCACTATACCCCAGCATCTATTATTCCAAAGTGCCCCCACATACCTTCATAACTTTTACATGTCACTCAGACCAACCACTTGGTTCAAAATTTCCCCATGTGCCTTCTAAATGCACCCATATGCCATTTAAACCTCCCCATTGCCATAAAATGTCACCACATGCCATTTACACCCTCATGTGCTGCAAAATTTGCCACATACCCTTAGGCATCTAATTTGTCATATTTGCACCATTTGCTTCAAAATTCCTTCATTTGTCTCAAATAACCTTCATACTGCAAAATATTATGCCACTCATACCTACCACATGCCTTGTCACTCACCTGGAGCCTGCAGAGGAAGGTGGGAAATCACATTTTGCAGACTGTACTGCACTCTTTTTCTTCCTCTTTCTCTGTTGACATGTGCTGTGTGACCTACCTATGTAATGTAGAAGAGGTCACATGATGCAGAAGACGGCTGCTACATCACATTCAATCTTATTCTCTGCTTTGTGACTTAAAAAATAGAGTACCATATATACTCATGTATCGTATATACTCGTTTATAAGCCGAGTTTTTCAGCACATTTTTTATGCTGAAAAAGCCCCCCCTCGGCTTATACTCGAGTTAATATGTTTTCCCAGTTTTTTGTGGTAAAATTAGGTGCCTCGGCTTATATTTGGGTCGGCTTATACTCGTGTATATATGGTAAGTCAGAATGGGGGAGCTGGGATCCATAGGTAAAATGGGACATGTGTTACCCATAAATGATTGAACCTTATGTCAAGGCAGACAGTTTCAATGCAAATACTGTCTTGTATAGTATAAATAAAAAAAATGCAGATTATTTATGCATTTCATGCATTGTCAAATCAATACAAAGAGGATTCTTGTTTGCTTAATTACAGTGTGATTTATAGGTTTTTTTTACATATAATTTAGCCTTGTGTATGTTTTAATTACTGAGCGGTTTGCAATATGGTTAGTTAGCAGGCAAACATCTTCATAGTGTGGGGTATGTTTGATATGATACTGCAAGATCAATGCATTCACTTGTAACTTGTTAAATTGACTGATCTGTTCAGTTATAAGGAAGTAGGTACTGAATACATGATTAATAATTACTCTTGTAAGATCAGTGTGTAATTTCTGTCTGTCATTATCTAGAGGAAACTACGATGAAATGATAGTTCTGTTAAAACTAGAATGCAGCTAGTAGGATTTTAATAATTTACACAGCACACATAATTAAACTACAGATGTTGCTAGTATTAAACTAACATATAAAATGGCACAATTTCATTCTTGCTACGCACATTGCCGCTTTAAGGAAACAGTGTATCATGTGAAGTGTGTGTCTGGAATACTGAAATTCCCTGCAATACATTTTTCTCCCACCAGATGAATTGAAAATAATTTGCTACACAAGTCAGATCATAAAAGTATGCAGGACTTGTGTACTGTGCTTTGTGATTTAAATTACTATGTTTGCCTGTATGCATGAATTGCCAGCTTTTGTATTATGAGCACAGGTAACTGTTAGTTACTTTCAGAAAAAACACAGAGTGATTGAATAGCAGACATCTGCAAGTGAGTCACAGCTACCACCACTGAGTCTGCACTGTATAATAAAAACAGAATTAAAAGCAGGTAGCATAATAAGCAGCTTATCCCATCACCAAATTGCCCCATTGTTAAACACTCTTGGCTGATTTCTACTATAAAGGGAGATCATGAGCTTGGGCTTCCCCATCTATAGTGAAAACCAGCCGCAGGCTGGTAAATCATAGTTGCCTACTCTCCTGATGGTGGCCACAAAAAAATATACCTCCCCTCCCAGAGTGTATCAGCCGTATGCTGAAAAGTGCTGGAGTTTATCCCAGCCCAATATAAACTGTGGCGGTGGGATAATCTCAGCCCCTGTAGCCCAAGAAGGTCAGGAAAAACTCTTTCCAGCATGGGTCTTGTAGCCTCAGAGAGGAAGGACACTTGGTTTTCCGTGCTCCATTCCCCCATAGAAGCAGCATCCCCACTCTTATTAGTCTGGGAGACCCAAAGCTGGTTGAGGATCACTACACTCTGTGTGAGAAGTATTTTGCCTCATTTAAAGTATAAGATCAGACTCAATCTCTGCAAGCTCTGAGCCGGTGAAAAATCACGTGATTTTGTAGAAGACCAAGGAACTGCCATGAAAATATGCTCTTCCGCCCCTTTATCTCATTATTATATTATTTCTATGCAAAAGGAAATCTCACATATGCTGTGCTCTGTAAGACAAGGTGCAGTGTGTAAACGTCTGCTCCTCCACAAATTTAAGCATCTTACTCCACAAACCTATGCCACTCAGCGGAAATCTAGTCGTATTCATACAAATCAAGTCACACAACAGTTCCAAACATTTCTGCTACACAGCAGCCCTTTTTTCTTTGTAAAAGGCCTCAATTGTCTTTCTAAATTCTAAGCACAAAACCTCAATTAGACATTTCTGTGAGGTAAGATATGTCTGGAAGAGAAATGTGTTATCTAAGGGAGTTGACATATGTTTCTTCTTAACAATGTACTGTAGCGGTTGAAAATTAACGTTAGGCTGTTGAAGGACAATGGGAAGGATACATTCGTCACTGATAAAGGAGGTTATTATTGGTAGAGGACTGAGATCTCTATTTCTACGTGCAACCATCTTTTATTATTATTATCATTATTATCATCACAATGACTAATAAGAGACTAGGCAGAGTGGTGGGAATGGGATGCGTGTGTATGTAAAAAATGTCATTGGTTCTCTCCTAGATATTGCCAATCTTAACAGCATTGGGGCTCCTTTGGGAAGTGGAGGTATGGGTAATGAATGAATGTACCCAAGGAGTGGCCTTTCTGTTATCCCTGTCTATTATATCTAAAATCTATTTAACAAGTAAAGACAACCCTACCTCTTTATAAAGGGGAAAAACAATAATTTGAATCAAACAAAATACATATACTCCCCACCCACATCATGATCTGAAGTATAGTGCTTAGACTTTTGAAGACAGTGGAGTTAATTTAAGAAAGGTAAATCAGCTGCTCTGCAGCCAAATATACGTTTAATCCTGCTGTGCACTTTGATTTGCAGAAGAGCATCTGGATTTCAGCTAGGGTGCATAGGTTTCCAGAACAATATGGCCACTGTTACAGAGGAGCAAGATTATTGTATTGAGCTAAAAAGATGGAGAGAGGGGATTTTCAGGGGCATTATTTGCTACATTGAGGGGTGCATGACCATTTGCACTTCACAAAAGGACTTTGTATGACTTGAGCTAATCTGGTGTGGTCTTATACTCTTAATGAGATATCATACTGCATGCAATGGCAGCAAAATCACTTAATATTAAAGTGTAATTGTTAGGTTTGCATACATGTATATTTATCATACAGTAATATATCAATATATTATAGATCTTGTATGCAAATTGTATAATATACAAATATATAATTGTAATAGAAACATGTACATTATTATTTATCTTTACAGCAGCATGATAGATTTACTGTATATTAGCAATAACTTTCTATTAAATCGACATGTATATAATTAGATTCCATAGTTAGCTTACACTGCATACAAATTGCTGAAGTTATTACAATATGTTTCCAGCCTTTTGCTCATGGGTAGGTGAAATGCACATTATGCTTCTGATAGATATAGGTAAGAAAGATATACAAGTAGGAGCATTGAGAATACATACCACATAAGCATCTGTAAATAAACTGTATTTTCCAACAATTTGAGTCTGATGTGTTTCTGAGATGAGGAAGGGATTGCCTGTCCATAGTAATATAGTTTTCATTTTGCTGGCAAGTGGCTGTTAGAAGATTCAGACTGTGTTTGCTGGCAGTGCTGAGCATGATGTAACAAACTATGATGGTATATTTAATATTTTCAGCTATAGAATATGTCATGGCCTCTTAGGATCCTGAGTCCAGCAGTCCTGAAATACCAAGCTGGCTTATGTAATGGAGATGAGATGATCACCAATTTAGCAACCCTGACTTATTCATTGAACCCAAAGCAAGTGGTATAGCATGGTTCTGAATGTATTATTGTAAGAAGCTTTGCGAATCTTAAGAGGAAATATAAAGGTGGTCAAGACAATTCTTAGACTGCTGACACTAAAGAGCGATTGTCATGGGCACCCTTATCCTTACATTTTTGCAACATATGAGTTTATCTGGAAGCACTTACCTACCACACTCATGCCTATATCTGAGTCCTCATTTACCTTCTATCATTCTCAGAAGCCTATTGACCTGTCATATCAAACCTTGTACCTCCATCACTTTCTAGCATTCTAAGAAACATCCTCACATGCCACTTCCAGGCCTACACCTTACACCACCTTCGCATTCTAGCAATCTCAGAAGCATGCTGACCTACCATCTCAAAGCTTGTCCCCTGCCACCTCTTTCACCTTCTATCATTCTCATAAGCTTCCTCTCCTGCAACTTGTAGGCCTTAACCTTACACATCCTACATCTTTTTTCATTCTCAGAAGCATCCTGATCTTCTAGCATTCTAAGACATTAGAAAACAATAGTGTACATGTTATATTACATTAAATTCCCTTCCCTAGGTTGTGGAAACTAGTCTCCAACAAAGTGAGTATGTCTCCATCATCTGAGGTACTCCTATTTGTATGTAATATTGTTACAGAGTACGAAGAATGTAATAAAGCATATGCAGAGAGCTGCGGGTCTATGGCTTATTTTGTTATCCTTTTTTTTTTGGCTGAAACAAGCTTTTAAATCCATTTCATAATTTTACATTCCGTGAAACTGCTTAGCATTCAGATCGTATGCTACTTTAATTACCTCTTTATAGTTAGCGAAGATGTTATGCAGATATAAAATATTGAGCTTTACTGTAGCTAAAGGAATATTTTCTGAACAGATGCAATACTGGTACAGTAAATAATGGACACATTGTACTTTATCAGCAACCAAGGGGAAGGTTAATGGCTACGATGCATCTTTTATGTGAAGCCTGAAACATGGACTTTTCAGTGATTCAAAGATTTACAATGTGACAAAAACAAAGCCTTTTCTGTGTTAGCAGCAGGGTACATTTATTTACAACATACGGTGAGCATAAAGGTGAACCTTTTTAAATGCAAAACTGGTTTTTATTTCATGGATTTTTAAAGAGCATTAAATCAAGACTGACTAAAACTTTAAGTCATAATGTATAAATCAAATGTGCAGGCAGTGTTTATTGCAAAAGACTCAGTGAGGCGATATTTACAAAGCAGAGATAAGTTTTAGGATGGCACTAAATGACATACAGAACTGTTTCAGTGCCAATGTGTATATACAATGCCATCCAGAACTTCAAAGAGGGATATCGAGGTTGGTGGGTTTAAAGACATATATCTGTACCAACATCAGAAAGAGTCCAGCGCTGCTGTAGCATTAGAGGTTCATAATTCAAGTACTGAAAAAGTTTATATACTGTAGTGCGACAGCCTCAGTATAATCTCAGATTGTTCGACTGTTCTCCATATTTTACACCTTTATGGGGGAATTCAACTGCCGGCGATGTGGTGTGTTGACATTGCACCATGCACATTGAAGGTAATTACGGTAGAAAATCTCTGCTCATTTTTCCTCGCACCTCTATGGGGTGCGACGAGTGTCTCCGGAATGTCCATGAGGCACTTCACAGCTAATTGAATTCTCCCCTTAGTGTCACTTAGTGGTACTGTAGTTAAATGGGACAAGATAAAATGTAGCAGATGCTGCTATCAAAGCTCTTTTTGTTACCAACACCCCCTTTTCTAGCGTTAGTGTTATGTAGTTAGATGATAATCACACCATTTAACAATAAGTCTCAATCACTATTAATCACTTTTTAATTGAATCTGATGTCTCCATGTGTGAAATATACACTCTCACCATATAAACGTCTGAAAATTGAAATCTCATTGTTCTCACTAATTTTGCCTGGTGTCCTTCATTGTAATTGGCAATGGTTAGATCTAATGTGTACTCAGACACACATAACTCAGTCTGTAACATTGTTAAAGTCAGTGCCAATACTGTCTGTATACAGTGTCTATGGCATTCTGTATTATTGGGATCCTAATCGAATACAGTTTAGATCACAATAATCCATTCATGTTACCTTCTACTCCTGATGTTCTGTATTTATAACCAGGCAGGATAAATACAGCGGTGTTGGTGTTCCATTCTTTGTAGATCTTCTCATATAGATGGTTCTTCAGGTGCTCTTTGCAGTGTCAATTCAGTAGTCGGAGTACCACATGTAAATGAAGAGTGAAGAACCATCACACATAGGTACGGCCAATATATATTTACATAGGTATGCAAAGTAAGAGCCTGTGTATGAAAAAGTATTCTCCCAATATCCACACTGGGAGATCCCAGATCATAGTTGGCACTTTTTGAGTCTTAATCATCCTCTTCTACACTCAATATTAGTGCAAGTCTGGTGAGGTCAGGCTGGGGGTGTGCAGCTTTCTAAATCAAAGTCCATTGGTGTATGTGATAACCCTACACATTTCATCATACTTGTGTGGAAAAACCAGTCTTATATTGTATATTTCATTGGTAAGTAATTAGTCAAGTATTTACATGATTTGTACAATTCAAAGAACGTTCATTGGTTAATTCATGTACCAGTGTTTTGAGAACCTGCACAGGCCCTGCATATGTTCATTGCCCCTGGAAAACCTTAAAGGGAACTCCTGTCTCCTAAAGAGTTCTTACTGAAATAGCTTTCTCCTACAACTAATAGAAACACAGGAGTCCCTTCTCATACTGTATAAGGTTGATCACCCCAGGCAATGAACATATGCAGGGCTTGTGCAGGTTCACAGAACCCTGATAACCTCATCCAGGGCTGCCATCAGGGGGGTACAGAGAGTACAGCTGTATCGGGCATGACAGCAATAATGGCCTGACCACCCCTAAGCTTAAACAGATTTATTAAGGGAGGTAAATTAAAGGCAAAGCCAGCTCCCTTTCTATCCACTGCTGCTCTTAAGATTTGAGGAGTGGTGGAGGGGCCTCTATGCTTAATTAAAGGATGTGGTAGCGGGGTCCCTTACAGACAGCACGTCTGCCTTCACTCCCAAAATTTAGGGATGCTACGGCTGCCACCATTTGCTCCACCCAGCAACCAGCAGGTATGCATCTTCCTGAGATAGAAGCACCCAGCTCTCAGAGGCGGAGAGCTGCAAACAAGGCATTAGAGGTGCTCAGCTCCCCTCCTGACATTACAGCGCTGTCAATGGGTCAGTGGAGATGAGTTGAAAAGAGTCTGCAAGAAGAGTCAGAGAAGAAGAAAAGCAGCAGAGAGATAAGTAAACTGATGCAGGGGTTAGATAGAACTGAGGATGGAGGGGGGAGCTGGAAAGAACCGGGGGCAGGGGGTTTAGAAGGTGAGAGTACCCTGTCTATTACATTTGTACTGGGCCCCACAATTCCTGGTGGCAGCCCTGAACTTACCTTGAGTTCATACTTTTTAGGTCAAATTGTTTTCAGCTTTCCCCTTCTATTTTGTTAATCTCCACCTAAAAATAATTTTTAAAATGTAGATTTTGTATATAGAATACGGTATTGCAGTTGCTTTTACTGTCAAACAAAGTCATGTCTTTATTACTAAACTATGCTAGAGGGAAATTTGTTTACAAAGCAAATAAGAAATCTGTACAGACTAAATCTGAAGATGAAAAGGTAATTTTGTAATTTTCTTGTTCAGTTCCATTACTGCCTGAGCAGTAATGGCTCAAGATGAATACAATTCAGCATGACGCTAGTCATTATAAACTGGGATTTCTTTTTATTTAAATCACCAGTTTCTAAAATGTTGCCTATTATTTAGTCACTACATTCAAGTGCTACATTCTAGAAATATGGTTATTTTAACACACTGAAAATCATATTTTAATGATCTTGTACAACTATACAACAGTCTACAGCTACATATGTACATAGACCATATTGGCAGAGTATTACACTTTTTGTAGCATAACATATATTTCAAAAACAATATTATATCATTTACTGTATATCATTTTGAAACTTCTGCACAACCCATTGGTTATACAATAACTAATACACAAATGAATGTTTTATAACAGGATGTGGAATGGCTATTTACTAAGCTGAGAATTATTGCTGTTATATAAACAATAGATCAGAACACTTAGGATAATATAGGGATGTACTATAAAGTAATGTACTATAATGGTGACATACAATTCTTATTTAGACCCAGGTAGTGCAGCTTTGAATATATACATTTGGGAGATTTTTCTTATAGCAACCAATCATATTCTAGCTGCCATTTTATAGAATGTACTAAATAAATGATAAATAGAATGTGATTGGTTGCTATAGGCAACATCTCTACTTTTTCAAACCCACAGTTTAGTAAATATACTCCTCAGTGTTTCCCCCTTTTCCACAAAATTTCTTCCTATCATATCCCATTTGTTCAAACCTCACTGAGCAAAGAGATTATATTTTACTAATTTTAATGTTCACTCCTCCCTTCTATCCCTATATATAAATGTTATTATTTTCATTGTCTCTTTTCATTTAAAATGTCAGGTATGGCACAAACAGTGTAGCTAATGAACAGTTTCTAATGATGTTGCATTTATATGAGCAAGTGTCCATCACCGAAATAAATCACATTATTTATGCAACCGTTAGATATTTTTAATCTTCCATCCCAAAAACCCTAGACCTTATTCCAATTATGAACATCACTGTGTGAACAATTACATTTTTTTGCTATTTTGAAATCATCATAATCTTCGAGAACAATATGATGCACCAAACAGCGGGTCAAAATTTGAAAAGGTTTAACAGCTCCCAAATTATATATTTTTTTTGTGGTAATATAAAGTTAAATTATACACAATCAATTAAATCAATACAGTCCTGCCAATTGGAATATCTCAGTCCTCCTTTCAAGCAGTGCCTGTTAAATAGGATCAAAACAATGTAAATCCATTCGCATACAGGGAGCTGATGAAGTGATGTGTGTGAACATTAGGTTATGCATCCTTCACATTTTGAGAAAAAGGAGATTTTAACAGATCGAACTGCAAGCCAAACTCCTGCTGCTGCTTCCTGCGTATGAAATCTACCCCTGAAAATGATTGCATATTTATGGCAGGCATTGGAATTATCCTGTATAAAGATGAAAGCACCTTAGACCTCATGACATTTTCAAAGCACTTTCCCTTTGCTTGTAAATCTAATAAATTACTTTATCTTGACCTCAATATCACAACATATTTATTTATTTTTTCAATGTAATAATACAAAGAGTATATTTTGCTATCAGATAAGAAGGGAAGAAAAACATATTGTCTACGTACAAGAAAAAATATTGATTTTTTTTCTTAATTAACAAAATATATAGACAAGTTTTGCTCTATGGCTTTTTTGCATTTTACCATTTATGATACAAGATATATTAGAGAGTACAGCTATATTCATCCTTACGTCATCAAAGACAATCATGAAATTCTCCATAGAAAACAATAGCCACAGTGCTACTTTCAGGGTCATGAAGAGATGGCACGCAATCTCTCAATATATTACTTTTGAATTAATTATCTGATTCAAATGGAACATGATTAAACAATTTGTTTAGCTATGCTAAGCAAGTATTCTATGGTCTTTCTTTACAATACTTGGGGCAGAGGTGGAGGTGGAAATTTAGAAGTGCATCTATGAAAAATGTAAGAGAATGGAATTTGATAGTTTTATAATCAATCAAAGAAGAAGTGGTGGTATGGCATACCAGCCCCCTTGGACCACTGACTTGGAGGTTATTTACCAAGCAGTGTATTATTGTGGGTTTTGAAACTGACTCACATCACTGGCATTTTTCACCTCCAAACTACTGAATTTACTATCCCTCGGTGGGAGGTGTGAAAACTCAAACTGATAGCAATGTGTGGTGCTTTCAAAACCCTTTAATTGCATGTGGTTTAGGGCAAACCACCTGGTAAGACAGCAATGCTCCAGTTTTACCCTACATTATGTAACAGCCCAGTGATACTCAGCACCTATAGATACCTGGCCCAATGCTGGGTACTACTGGACCGCTCCTGGTACTCCTGTCCGGTGGGGGAATTGAATCATTTCTACATCTTTACGCAATGATAAAACAATAATTAATTGTGCCCCTGCTGATCGTATAATCCTTCCTTTCCCCCACTCAATTTCTTATGACACTTTGGGGCAAATTCAATTAGCCGCGGAGTATTTCCAGAACAGTCGTGAAGGCACTCTGCGGTGATGTAACATCTGATTGAGCTGGAAAGTAGAAACAAATGGGCATATTCATTCAATTATATTTACTGTAAAATGAGATCTGCTTTTAGTGTGATAAGCCTTAAAAATGTACTCTCCTCATATACACAGTGGAGGCAATCATTTTGTGTTTTTAACCGATATTCATGATAATGCAAGCTATGTATTCACTAGGACAGGGTTTCCCAAGCCCAGTTCTTAGGGCTCCCCAACAGTGCTGGTTTTCCATATCTCCTTGCTGGAGCACAGGTGTATTCAGTACTGACTGACACATTGTAACAGATCCACAGGTGGTCCTATTATGTCACATGTGATCCGGAAAACCTGTACTGTTAGGGAGCCCTGAGGACTGGGTTTGGGAAACCCTGCACTAGGAGCTAGTAACATCACTAAAGGATGATGTATTCAGTGATGTCACAAGTTTCTGGTGAATTGATAGACTAAACTTTGGTTTAACTTACAAAATTGCTGTGTTAACTGTGTGTAAGCAATGGGTACAGTTTAATACAGTGTAAAACTGTAACCAGTCAACACATCAGCTAAAAAAATATCTTAATCACAAAAGACACCATCTTGCCATTGAAAGCTATGTGTGCACTATGTTAAACAAACAGCAGCTGTACACGCTGTGATGACACAAATAGCTTTTGGGGAATTTTTTTGCTCCTCCATCAGTTTGTAAATTCTGCCCATTGACTAATTTGTATCTCCTGAATTGACTGGTGTTTTTTAACCAGAATAAAAAATAATAATAAAGCAATAATAAATGCACTACTATTTTCGAAGACCATTGAAGCCTAAAGTTCATACTGTTTTACAACAATAGCACAAAGCAATGTAAAGTACCACAATATTTCAGTCTTCAACAATGATAAATACACATATGAAATAAAAGCCGTTCTCAATAGGAAAAAATCATATCTATATTTAATTACACTTTCTGCTGGAATAGCACACAGTGTCTTAGTGCTTTCAACAGTCAAATAACAAAAGTCTAAATAATCCCTGTTAATTAGTGCTGTTGAGAAAACACGTGTTAACATTTATTAATTGTGCATGTTTTACATGCCCAAGGATTTGAATTATCCGTTAATTTATAGTTTCAAATTAAGGTTTCCAAAAATATGATGATATGATTTAGTTTGTTCATAAGAAATGTTATTTCAGAACTTGAGATAATCCTAAAACAATAGCTTTCCTATCAATATTCAGTATAAATAGAGTAGCCCAAAATGGTCATGGACACACTAAGCAATGGAAACTGTTTTTAATAAATCATTTGGCATATATTAATTAGCAGCATTATTAAATGAGATGATCCTCAATTTGAAGTACTATATTGCCTGACAATGTGCATAGCCGGACATCGAGATCATGTCCAGTGGTACCTTGAGGTCAATTGAATTCCCTCCTATATTTTAAAAGAATCAATACATTTAACTGGAGAAATGCATATATGTGACCATGATGTAGTGCCACAAAACTGTGTACCATATGCTCAGCATATTGGAAGCTCAGAGCTACTTTTCACCCTTGGCTACAGTTTGAGTAAATACTGTATAGTAAATACTGTAGCAAAGTTCTCTCTTGAGCCCGCTAGGAGGTTGCAAACAGATGATTGCTAAGGACAACATTGGCTTTCCCTCCCCGCTACCATAACTGTTTAAAAGTAAAACATTAAGGACCACATTTAGAGTCGGACGCAAAGGCTGTTTAAGAAGTGGAGGAGTGGGAGTGTGCCGCAGCTTGGTAGGGTATTACGAGCAAGCAACCCCAGTTGCGTACCACTCTTAATACCCTATCGAGCTGCGAGCAGTTCCTGCAGCTAGCTAACGCTTGCACCACCTAATTCCTACCGCACAGCTTTAGCCCTGTTTTGACGTGTGTTGCGTCTTTGCCTCACTGCGACTAGGATGTATTTACCTGGTCACGCCTTCACAATTCCGCATTTCTCCCATTCTCTCGTAGTGAGTCGCAAGCTGTCGCAAGTGTTAATTGCGTCCAAAATGCAGACGGATTTGGTGCTTTCTGCACATGCGTGGTAGTGTTTTTTGGTTAGATTCGCCTAAAACGGACTTTGCGTCCGACTCTAAATGAGGTCCTAATTGTACAAATGAAGTGCAACTGCCAAAAAAAGTGCTTACCGTCAGGCTTGCTCAACAAATACACTCTTATGTTTAGTTTCACTATTATTTTACTGTTCCATTTATGACATTTGTCTTTTTAGTTTGTGGTATGTCGATTATTGTTATTTTTGTTGATTTGTAAGGCAGCAGAATGCTCTACAGTGCTGGGCAGTGGGGTAAACTGAGCATAACAAGAACAGGGATATGCAAGGTAGATAAAATAATTGTAGAGGCACAAATGTTAGGGAGGCCCCTGCTCATTATGTAGCTTACAAGCTAGTAGGAAAAGTGCATGGATGAGACAAGAGGAGTAAATGTGGATCAAAGATGAGATTGGGACAGTTTTGATAGTGAACCAATGTGAGTAGTCTAGGTGGGTATAGGCAGGCTCTTATAAAGTGTTGGGTTGCAAAGAGTGCTTAAAGATTTGGAGGCAGGGGGAGAGTCTGATGGGGTGATAGGGATTCCATATGGGTGAATGCCAGATAGGAGAGGAAATTGCAGTTTTCAAGGTAAGAAATTATGAAAGAATGGATAGGAGTTTTTGTTGCATCTTGGATAAAAATAGTGCGTATGCTATTTTTTTAAGGTGGAGGCAAAAGGACTGCAAGAGAGATTCAATGTGAGGAGCACAGCAGAGGGTAACACCACGACAGTTGGCTTGGGAGACTGAGAAAATTGTAATGTTGTTGATAGAGATTTGGGGAGAGGCAGTGAGTCTGAGAGGAGGGAGGATGATACATACTGTTTTGTTGAGCTTTAGGTAGCAATGACATACTCATGCGGAGTTGGTTACACAGGATAGTATAGAAGATGAAGGATCAGAGGAATGCAGGTAGGTTTGGGTATTGTCAGCATAGAGGTGGTGCTGGAGGCTGAATTAACAAATGAATTCACCCAGAGAAGAGGTGTACTGGGAGATAAGTAAAGGGCTGACAACAGAGCCTTGTGGGACCCAACATATATCTGACTTTTATCTCCTGGGGAGCTAATAATCATCTATGTTCCTTTTCTCGAGAGTCCTTTGTATTTATGTTTCAAGCCTTTGCTCTCTATATGTTCCTAACACCTTTATTGACAATTTCAGAGAGTTACAAAATTACTAATCATTACTTGCCCAGCTAACAACGGCAAACATGTTAAATAGTAAGTAGTCAAAGAGCACTATAAATTATATATAATCTCCATAAAGGTAGTTTGCTTTCATTGTGACGTTAATTTCTTTAGCTTAGTTGTGTGGAGCTGTAAACCTAGTCGTCACCTGTAAATAACTGATGAGTGTAATTGAATGAATAGACAGAGATTTTATGAAATCAGTTTAGTTTTATTGATGGTTCATTCCACATTTACTAAGGCAAGCATAAAGTGGAGTGGGTTGTTATTGTAGAACAAGCACTAAGTAATTGAGGCATGACTAAGTGCAGGAGAAGTCTAAAGAGAATGCACAAATGTGATTTAAACATCAGTAACAATGAGCACAAATGATATCATACGCAGTATGAAGGAACAATCCCTTCTCTTCTTAAAATGAATATGCCATATGTTTTCTTCCAAAGGAAAGTGAGAATTCATTTTGCTCACATATAGTATGGTTAAGAAAAGTATTCATCCTAAGGAAAACTCCAACTAAACATTTCTCATATAGTTAAAAAGATTATTGTAACAGGCACATAATATACTATATGCATAATCACCTGTATAACTGTCTGCTGTTTCTTTAGTTTAGCAGAATTGTAGATATTTTAATATTCATTGGGAAGTGTAAATAATGGTAGTATTATTGGTATTATTGTGCTATGCTCTTGTCAGTTTTAGATCTAACTTTTTGAGAATGTTCTGTGTATGTAGAATTCCTGCTAAGCATCAGCAGCAGTCAATGAGACAGAAAAAAAAGAGGCACTGTAGACTTCAAGGGCCTCATGTAGAGTCGGACGCAAGTCCAACTCATGAGTGCAAAAAGCAGTTTTAGCCAAGGATCCGTCTTAGTTTGCTCTCAGACTGAGACCGATCTCCCCCTTACACCTCTCTGTGCTTAGAGAGGTGGTACAGGGGAGGTACTGGGCGAGCCTAGCAATGAAAGGCGTGTTCACGAACTTTACATGCTATGCTAAGTTGACAGCAGCCATTGAGAGGTCTCTAGGAGACATAACTTTTGCAGGTGCTGTCTCCTGGTACAACAGACCTTGCTGTATTAAAAAAAAGAAGTAAAAAAAATAATTATAATTAAAAAAGGAAGGGTGCGCACCCCCATCTCAAACAGCATAACCAACCCTAGTGCTGTTTGGAGTGGCTTATAAGGTAGATAATAAAGTGTGTGTGCAATTTCCATAGTATTTGAAGTCACAGTGAACTAAAGATCCATACGACTTAGAATTCAATGTAAATTACAGGATGCAATTTTCACTTACGATTTAAGTGTAATTTGCATCCAATTCTACATCAGGCCTTAAGAGGGGAACTCAATAGTGCACAAAGTGCTCTTTTGCTTTGCGATATTATTGGGGTAGAAGTAGGAACTGCTAAGGTCAAATTCTATCAGAGGAAAATCAGAAATCCTGCATCCAAATGTGGGATGGGACTATTCCTCTGACAGCTTTGAAAATTCCACTCATCTCATACACCTCTGTGTGGGATCTATGCAGAATCACAGAACACCATCTTTCCTACAAAGTTATTTTAACATACATCCAAACATACACATATTTCAATACCTATTCTTACCTCATATGTCTAATGACCTAAATAATGTAGTTGATTTGTTGCTCAGTAACTATATCTACCAAATGGCCAGGTCTCTTTTGCTAATCAAAGTGTATTATATGTGTATGTGTGTCTGTTTATAGTTTATCACTATTTTCACAAAACATTATGATACACAACTGAAAAAATATAGTCAATGTAGATCTCTAGTGTAACTGCATTGAGTACTGTGAAAGTGAAATACTGTATACTAAGTGTCATTAAATCTTCAGAATGGCTTCTTAGGGAATTTTCTTATCATGGTCTTGGGCTAAATGAATATGCAATTTCATTGTTATGCAATTTATACAAAAATGCATTAGGAATCTTTGCTCCTGTACTTATGCATGAGAAAATTTGCTGGGTGTGCTGAGCGCTAAGCACAGTGCAAATGAAAGGATAGTTAAGCTGAGCCAGCAAAGATTATACTAAATGAGAACACAATGGCCATAAATTTTACAAAGCGTTCATTTTCTAAAGTGACTGCTTTATGCATCTGTTGATGAAAAGAAGCAGACAGACTGTATCTTCATATTTTTAACAACATCAAAAAAATATAGAAGGAAGAAGTTTTTCTTTGTTCCCCATAGACATCAATTTTTAACACTGCATAATGTTGGCAAACATCACAGTTTATTTATAGGGCTATATACAGGAAGTTCCATTTAATACTGGGTGCTTAATTTGATGGAGAGAGTATTGGCAGACAAATAAATCTAAAATGATATTGAATTAGTGTTGCTACGCTCCGTTAGAACCTAGTGCGTCTGCTTTTACACTTTGCATATTCTTATGAGCGCACCTATAACTTACACATAGTGGTCCATGGTCACTGTCTGTCTAAGGTGGTTTGATGGACCACTTGTAACATGAATGTGCATGTTTCATGCTTTGCTATGTGCTATATGCTTAATCAGTCTAAGCAGTGCCGACCTCTGTGCAAAGTATCTATTACAGACCACAGACCACCCCTATACATTTATTGTTCTGTCTAAAAATGGTATGTACTTGGCTACTGCAAGGTAATACAATTGATGTTAACAGATTGGATGAAAAGTGTTTACATGCTTAGTTTTCATTTAGGAAAAAAAGAACAAAGCATAAATGTAAATAACCACTAAATGTGTGCACTAATTCTAAGTTTCTAAAGGTAAGTGCTGTTCATTCATTATCTAGTTTAATATAACTCTGCAAAATACACCAATATTTGCAGTCCTTGGTAGTATAAAATATTCGGTCACACAGCTAGTGGGGTGTATATAACCTTCAATGATTGGCTTTATATGTATAAATGGGATAATGAACCCTATACTGTAAATGTAAACCATGACAGTGACCATGACATTGACTGAAGCGCAGACTCTTACTTACACATGGACAGAATCCTTTACCACCTCCGCTCATCGTTTTTAATTTCTGTGTAAGACAAAGCATGGACACAAAGCACACCAAGTACTTGCACTCTTCATATTGGAGCCTTATGATGTGGTTTACTAGATGATGTCATAAATCACCTCCCTGTTTCATACTACAGAGGCTGATGCTTTGGTTTGGGAGATAGCATAGCCATGATTAGCCGGGAAAAGACTTTAACTGATCCCCCATAATGGAAAAATGTAAGTTATATGCTTTAGTGAATCATCAGTAAGTTCTGATGCCATAATGTGCCGATTATACAAATATTACTTATAGAAATGTCAGTGGTATATATTATAAACTCCTGCAATCACAGTCCTGCAGTCTAATTAGATGTGTTCTTCCTTTTTAGTGGTTACATCTGTTTACACCTGTGTTTATGATAATGATTTATACAGTGGAAATTTTATGAGCTATGGGATTTTTGTAAGACAAACATTCTATATATATTTTCTAACTTGCCCACCTGAATTTTTAATTGTATTGTCTATAAAAGGCACGGTATATATATTTTCTAATTATTCTGGGACAAACACAGACAGTGCCTTTATACTAGGTCTATGAACGTTTACTGTTGTAGTTGGAAAAGTGTAGCAGGGACAGCTGAAAATGATAACAACATGATTTGCTCTGTGCGCTCGTTCTGCTTTAGAGAATGCTCAGGGGCTGGTACATGCACAGTGAAGAACTAAAAGCCCCAACGGTCTTCACTGCGCGTGCACCGGCCCACATGCATAATCAGCTGAGCAGAACGGGGGCCACAGTTACAGATGGACCAGCATCACCGGGCCCCCTCACATGCAGGCCAGATAGCAGCAACACAGCTTGTTCTGGCAGAAATTCTGCCACTGGGTGGAGATTAGACAATCATAGATTTTCATTAATTTGCACAAAACTTTTGCATACGTTTTAATGCCACATATGAGATTACACCAACTACTGTTTTAATGGGTTGTACTTTACACATCCTGGGTACATAGATTCACCTGGCTGGGGCAAAAAAATCAGTATAATATATATTCTAGGCTACACAAATATGACACTTAAAGTAAGGTCTACTAAAATGTCCATATACATTCCCAACATAATTACAACCTTAATAAACGTTAAAAGCAGTAAAACTTTAGAGGAGAAATGCTTTCTATTGTTGAATCTTCCTGTATACGGGAATCACATACCTGCCAATGATTTAATTAGCAAAATCGGGACAAAATGAGACATGGCCACACTCCACTGTGATCGGTGATCTGCCCAAGTCCTACCCAATCAAATTCTAGAAAAAACACATGCCCTTTCTATTCTATTCACACCAACATCTAAACTATTTGTAGGTATGAAATCACAGAGCAAATGATGCACCAAACTAGGGCTAATTTGTCCTTACTATAGTTGTGGTTCATCAAATAGATATATTAGCTTTACCCCTCTCTTACAATTAAATCCATTATTCAAATAGCTTAGACCCATTTTGAAGTATGTTGTCTCTTATCTGGAAAACTGTTATCCAGAGACCTCTGAAAACCAGAAAAACAATAGCTGCTGCTGAAAATGTCACAGACACATAGACATTCCCTTAAAATATCTCCTACTACAGTCACATTGAGGAGCACAGCTAAACAATGTACAATCATTATAATTACTATTGTTTGCTGTACAGTGATGTACAGAGTATATGTAGTTATTTTCATGAGTCCATGCCCATACGACCTTACATTCTACATTCTTCCATGGTGCCAGTACTGTGTGAGTACATCAGTGTTATGCTGTGCTGTGAAATGTTATGAAGACTATGGGGCACTATTAGTATACTCATATTAAATGTAAACTGAAAATAACAAGGTTTTATTCTTGGAATGATAAAATAATTATGCAAGTATTTGCTGAGTCTTCTGGGTGTTTAAACATAAAGTACAGCAAAGCAGCTGTTTGGAATAAACTAGTGTTTTGTGTTGTCTTTGCAATTATTACTTATGAAGCTAATGAGATTTTGTAATTCACATAGATACTATAACTGTAACAACTTAACAGTATGAGAATTGAACAAACAGTTTAATACTAAATATTGGCAATGAATTTGCAAAGTGTATTTAGCTGCTCCATACTGTCTTTTTCCAAATGGATATTTATTCAGCTAACAAAGAGCAAAACATAACTCCTGAAAGCAGGACAAAATAAACTCCACCACCGATCCAACCAAACCTTGCCAACAACGGTGCAAATTACAGCAAAACCTCACCTATTTTATGATAAGGCCCTTTTTGTAGCCCGTGTATGGGATATCCCGCCAAAATCAGGACTATTGGGTGGTACGGCCAAGTAACGATTTTACATCACCCCCCCAATAATCTGGTGATACCTTGGTATACATCTATGTAGCTTATATTGTCATCGCACACATAGGACCTCATTTAGAGTTGGACGCAAAGTCCATTTTAGGCGCACGCATGTGCAGAAAGCACTAAATCCGCCTGCATCTTGGACGCAATTAACACTTGCGACAGCTTGCGACTCACTACAAGAGAATGGGAGGAACACGGATTTATGAAGGCGTGACCATGTAAATACATCCTGGGGTTGCTTGCCACTCGTAATACCCTACCAAGCTGCGGCACACTCCCACTAGTACACTTCTTAAACGGACTTTGCGTCCGACTCTAAATGAGGTCCATAATGTATATATGTATACATTTCAGTAAATAATATCTAAATATCAGTTGAGTTCTCTGATGTTATCACTTCAATGTTTGTTAGTAAAACCAGAATATTAACGATTAATGCATCATTGTAAATTATTAAGACTATTAGAGGTCATTTCATATTTCCGTGACCTGTATAAAAGCTTTCCCCCCCGCATACTCCTTTGTGACTTCTAATACCATTTTAATTTACACTAGGACGACTTCTAATACCATTTTAATTTACAGTGCGGCAAATGGTCTAATTTTCTTATACAAGCTGCTAAATGTGCTACAGCACACTTCATTTTTTATATTCATCATCATCATCATCATTTATTTATATAGCGCCAACATATTCCGTAGCGCTTTACAATTGGGGACAAACGTAATAAACTAATAAACAAACTGGGTAAAACAGACAAAGAGGTGAGAAGGCCCTGCTCGCAAGCTTACAATCTATGGGACAATGGGAGATTGACACATGAGGTTAAGTATACATTTTGCATCTTGGCCCAGCCAGACTGCAAAGGTAGGGTGACTCATAAGCTAAATGATCCTGTCACACAACAATGTTGGTCCGGGGGTAGTTGTCTTGTGTGAAATTGTGTAACAGGCTAAAGGTAGTGAGGTTAAGATGGTGGTTGAGGAATATTATAAGCTTGTCTGAATAGGTAGGTTTTCAGAGAACGCTTGAAAGTTTGTAGAACAGAGGAGAGTCTTATTGTGCGAGGGAGAGAGTTCCATAGAGTGGGTGCAGCCCGAAAAAAGTCCTGTAACCGGGAATGGGAGGATGTAATGAGGGTGGATGAGAGACGCAGATCTTTTGCAGAACGGAGTTGCCGAGTTGGGAGATATTTTGAGACAAGAGAGGAGATGTATGTTGGTGCAGCTTTGTTGATGGCCTTGTAGGTTAGTAAAAGTATTTTATATTGGATTCGGTAGGAGACAGGCAGCCAGTGTAGAGACATACAGAGTGATTCAACAGAGGAATAGCTATTTGCAAGGAAAATCAGTCTTGCCGAAGCATGCAAAATAGATTTTAGGGGTTTGAGTCTGTTTTTGGGAAGACCAGTAAGGAGGGAATTGCAATAGTCAATGCGGGAGATGATTAGTGCATGAATTAAGGTTTTAGCAGTGTCTTGTGTGAGATATGTGCGGATTCTGGAAATGTTCTTTAGATGTATGTAACATGATTTAGATATAGAGTCAATGTGGGGAACAAAGGATAGGCGTGAATCAAGGATTACACCTAGGCAGCGAGCTTGTGGGGTGGGATTTATGGTCATGTTATCAACAGAGATAGAAATGTCAGGTATGCTCTTGTTGGCGGGTGGGAATATTATTAACTCTGTTTTAGAAAGATTAAGTTTGAGTTGACGAGAGGACATCCAAGATGAAATGGCAGAAAGACAGTCAGTTACACGGGACAACACAGATGTCGAGATATCAGGAGAGGATAGATAGATTTGGGTATCATCCGCATAGAGATGATACTGAAAGCCAAAGGAACTTATTAGATTTCCAAGAGAAGCGGTATAGATAGAGAACAGCAGAGGACCTAGCACCGAGCCTTGTGGTACTCCAACTGATAGGGGAAGCGGAGCAGAGGTGGCTCCAGAGAAATTAACAGTGAAAGAGCGATTAGAGAGGTAAGATGAGAACCAGGATAGAACTGTGTCTTGAAGACCTAGGGATTGCAGCGTTTGTATGAGAAGAGAGTGGTCAACGGTGTCAAATGCAGCTGAGAGATCAAGGAGAATTAGGAGAGAGTAATGGCGTTCAGTCTTAGCAGTGATCAGATCATTAACAACCTTGGTCAGCGCAGTCTCTGTGGAGTGTTGAGAACGAAAGCCAGACTGAAGAGGATCCAACAGGTTGTTTGCGGAAAGAAAGCGTGTGAGGCGAGTGTAGGCAAGTCTCTCTAGAAGCTTGGAGGGGCAAGGGAGCTGAGAGATGGGACGGTAATTTGAGAGAGAGTTTGGGTCGGAGTTTTGTTTTTTTAGAATAGGAGTAATCACTGCATGCTTGTATAGTGATGGAAAGATGCCAGTAGAGAGTGAGAGATTACAGATTTGAGTTAGAGGTGAAATGAGCACAGAAGACAGGGATCTACCAATTTGCGAGGGAATAGGATCAAGAGGACAGGAGGTAGAGTAGGAAGATAAGAAGAGCGTAGAAATTTCCTCTTCATTTGTGGGGTCAAATGAAGAAAGGGTGTCAGAGGGTAGTGGGAAGGAAATGAGCTGATGGCTTGTTGAGGAAGAGGATACCATTTCTAGTCTGATTTTGTCAATCTTGTCCTTGAAGTAGGAAGCAAGATCCTGAGCACTGATAGTAGATGGAGGGTTCGGGGTGGGAGGATTGAGAAGATGATTAAATGTATTGAAAAGGCGTTTGGGGTTAGAAGCCTGAGCATAGATAAGAGATTGAAAGTATGTTTGTTTTGCAGTGTCCAGAGCATTTCGATAGGAGTGGTAGACAGAAGTATATGTGAAGAAGTCATTAGAGCTTCGAGATTTACGCCAGTGACGTTCTGCTTTACGGGACAGTTTTTGAAGATTTCGTGTTGCTTTGGTGTGCCACGGTTGACATCGAAGTCGACGTGTAGTATGAAGTGTCGCTGGAGCCACTTGATCAAGGGCCGTTGCTAAGGTTAGGTGAAAATGAGGTACTGCCATCTCAGGGGATGAGAATGTAGAGATAGGGGAGAGAAGGTGTTGGAGAGAGGTGGAAAATTGTTGAAGATTAATAGAATTAAGATTTCTACGAGTATGAGGAGGCTTGGTTGAGTTAGACAGTAGAGAGGTTAGAGCAGTGGGGGTGAGAGTGTAGCTGATAAGGTGATGATCCGAGAGGGGGAAGGGTGTATTAATAAAATTAGAAACTGAGCATAGTCTAGAGAAAACAAGATCAAGGCAGTGGCCATCCTTATGAGTAGATGATTCAATCCACTGGGAGAGGTCAAGTGAGGATGTTAGAGAGAGTAGTTTGGAAGCAGCTTTGGAAGGTGGGTTATCAATGGGGATGTTGAAGTCACCCATGATGATGGTGGGGATGTCTGAAGATAAGAAGTGAGGGAGCCATGCAGAGAAATCCTCAATAAATTGTTGGTGTGCTCCAGGGGGACGATAGATCACCGCAACACGTAGGGAGAATGGATTAAAAATGCGAATAGCATGTACTTCAAAAGATGTGAACGTGAGTGATGGGACATTTGGTAGAACTGTGTATGTGCACTGTGGGGAGAGAAGTAGTCCAACCCCACCTCCTTGTCTGCCTTCAGGTCTGGAGGTGTGGGTGAGATGGAGGCCACCATGTGAAAGTGCTGCAGGTGAGGCAGTGTCTGATTGCATGAGCCATGTTTCTGTTATTGCCAGAAGGTTGAGGTTTTTTGAGAGGAAGAGATCATGAACGGAGGTAAGTTTGTTACAAACAGAGCGTGCATTCCAAAGGGCACATTTAAAGGACTTGGGAAGAGAGGGGAGACAGGTGATGTGTTTGAGGTTTGCTATAGAACGGTAGTGTTCTGATGTATGTGTGTGTGAGGAGTGTGGGGGACCTGGATTAGGTGATATATCACCAGCTAATAGAAGCAGAGTGAGCGAGAGATAGGCAAGGGGATTGTAAGATGTGTGGCCTTTTATTTTCTGGCGACAGGTGGAGGCTGTACTTGTTAGAGATAATAAATAGGACAACAGTTCATGGGTGTTAAATAGAGGTGAGTGGAGTAATGCAGGTGCAATATGAACAAATTTGTGTGTTGGTGGAGGGGTGAAAGATGACACAGTCCTAAAGATCATGCCATGAAATGAGACTAAGAAAAGCAATTTGTGAAACATTGTGATAAAAGGGGTAAAAGCAAAAAGCAAGGGTATTTTAAGAATTACCTCTTAGCAGTCTTCCATATAAATAGACAAGTAGTGCAGAAATAGGCTGTGGCAGATGTTGCTTATTGCTGGGAGTAAAAGCAAGTCAAATGTAGTCCAATGTTTGTCCAACTGTGTTGTCTAACTGTGCATTTTCGTCCACTTTGTGAGAAAATCCCACTTAGTGCAGAAATCACACACGTCTAACCCCACATACGTCTCCCCATATTCATATAAAAGGTTAAAACCTGAAAATGTTACTTTATAAAACACCAATATAAATGTATAAAAATATATGTTATAAGATGATGAAACATTAGGTTACCTGTTGTCCATACAATTTTGCCTGCCTAGTTGTCTTTCCACTAATCTGGGCCTTATCACGCCCACAAAACAGTGTAACAATCAGATGAAAAGAAGATTCAGATGAAAAGATGGCTAGTGTCAAATGGGATTTTTTGTAATTACATAAAAGCAGGTCTATAATGAAGTCAATGTGTCTAGCATTGTTGAAGGGTTCAAAAACATGCTAGTAAGTTAACTGGCTGATATTAAATTGATCTTATTCTCTCTCGACCTGTGTGTTTGTGTATGTTAGAAAATTTACATTGTAAGCTCCAATGGGGCATGGGACTGATGTTACTGAGTTCTCCGTAAAGTGCTGCGAAATTAGTGGAGCTATATAAATAGCTGCTGTTGCTGCTACTGCTGCTAATGAGGATGATATCCTACATTTATGTCCCATATTTAAACCCTTATGCTACAGTTGCAAGAGTCATGCTAACCTTGAACCTTATTTGTATCTAAATATACTGGTTCAGCCCTTCTGAATTTTGTTAGATTTTGTCAGTCACATGGCGATGTATGATGGAATTTAAGAACATAACAGTTTGACAGTTGACGTCAAAGATTTATATTTTATAAATAATATTTGTTTGTATATTTTTCATACAGAACAGTTGACAGGAACTGTTTGACTCACCAGAGGTAATTTAATTTAGTGTATTCACTCAAATTTGGCTTATTTTCCGAATTCAGTATCCACTCTGCAGACTTCATATAATTCTCAGAGATTTATTGCAGTATTCTGCTGCTAATATTTCTGCCTGCGACATTTTAAATAAACATGCTAGGCAATATTTACTGTGTTGTTAACTCCCAGTCCTCTTCTTATCTAAGAAGTTGGGAGCCAGCTTTGTAGTCTATTCAGAAAAATCTTACAATACAGCAGGGTGCATTGATAAACTTTTATAATAATAATAATAATAATAATAATAATAGATATTATTAATAATAATAATAATAACAATTATTATTATTATCTATCTATCTATCTAAATCATAATTTTTGATGTTTATTAATACAACTTTCCTTGCAAAGAACCACATATTTCATGTCTGAAAATAACATGTAAAAACATATTCTAGCTATAATTTATTTAGCACATTCTAGAAAATAATAGCTCGTTTCTGATTGGTTGCCATGGGCAATACCGCCATTTTTACATTTAAGAAGGTTTGATAAATCTACTCGTATTAAATGAGTTTAACTACTTTGGTACTCGTGTTGTACAGTCACTTACTTGGGAACCATGTTGTGATTACTTGGGAACCCCCTTGCTGTTGCCCTCCTCTTCTGCTCTGGCTATGGTGTGAGTTTGGCATCTGTGACCAGAGGGTCCCCTCAATACTCAAGTGTTTAAACACAACAGTCATGGAGTGGTCACTAGTGGTGTTCAGTGCAAAGTCAAATAAATGTTGGGTGCCATGCCATCTCATAGCAAAAATAAACAGTTTTTATTTTCCATCGCCTTCTCCTATGGTATATATCATAACCGTTGCAATGGAAATGAATTCAAATGCCAAACCCCTCTAGCACAGATCATAGCGTTTACAACCACAACTGCTTCAAATGCCTCCAGCACATAAACGTCAGTAGATGTCAGGCTTTCTAAAACTCCTTCACTCCACCTGCATATTTCTTGCTTGAGTCCAATAAATAGAATTACATAGAGGCATAGCCAGTGTTGCTGGGTGTAGTAGTTACACACTCCATAAGAATACTTGACTTTCCGTCTGGTATCAGAAAACAATGGGCATACTTTGGAGGATCATATTCACACTCCAAAAAGGATTAACTGACATCCCGCTAGACAGGGAGTCTCCTTGCCATGGTGCACAGGAACCCTCTTACTCAAGCACCACTGCTGCATCTCTTGATGCCACTCTTAGGTGTCTTCCCAGTATCCAGGGACCCTTCCAGGCTTAGAAACCATGCTGCAGTACAGTGCAATCTCATGAACTCAGACATATCTCTTCAAAACATCCGGAGAGACATGGATTCTGCTTCACCTATAGCTACAGTTGTCATACCACAGGACACCATCTACATCTCACTGTGGGGACTCTCCAGGCACTGTCCACCAAAGGCTCTTCTCTTTAAGACCTTTGCTGGTGGGGACTCTCCCCCTCTCGTCTAAGTGCAGCTCTCCGGCACCCTGGCACCCACAATCCTTATCTGGTGCCTCTTCTGGGGTACCTGAAAGTAAGGATCTCCCTCTGCTGCCTCTACCCCACTCTATGGGGCTTTCATTACTGTTAGGTTTGTTACCCCCTTTGCCTTCATATAAGCCCCTCTCATGGGGGTGTTATTTTACTGGGGCTATTTGCTACCCTTGAAGATGTCATTAAATTGTGCCTCATGGCATGCACCCCCCTGAGTGGGGACCCGGGAAAACCCTCCTTCTTCCTGGTTCCCAGTTCACTAAGATAGCTGTTCCCAGAGTCTTCATCTCCCACCTCACAACCTACATCCAGCACCTTGTGATTTTGCACTACACCTACCCGGTGACGCAAGTGCCCACTTCACTCGCGCCCGCCCCACGGGATGTTGCACTCGCCTCCCTTGTTAGACGTCGACCTCGTCTGCTGTGTTCAGGGGGGAAAAGGGTTTCACCGGGAATCGTGTGTTACACATTAGTGGGTTACTGTGAACCGTGCACACACCCTATGTGGGTGTGGCCGCATTAACAATGATTCACACCCATTATCAGTGGCCATATTAGAATGCAAGCCATCAGCTTTTCCATGGACTGTATGACTGATGCTTTACAAATGTGCACACTTTCCTAGCAGTTTGGCAAAATGGAAGTTCGGGATTCCAAATCCAGGGATTTTTCAGTTTAAAACAAACAACAAAAAACAAACGTTGGCACCTTATGTCAGGATGAACAATATCTACTGCATTTAAGACATGTAAAAAGTACCTGTGTACCAACATGCTCCTGTCTAAGCTGAATATAATGAGCCAAATTTCCCATACTCAGCAAAACATTTAATCTACAGCATAGTGCTTTTTATTCTATTTCTTTTTAAATGGAATATTTTTTTGGAATACCCTACAGCTCAGTGTAGAGTATCAATTTCAAAGTAACTAGTAACTCTAATGTCTTGTATCAATTACTGTACATCTTTCTCCTACATCTCAATGGCAACCAGAACGCCTTAAAGTTATATTTGTCAGCACCTTGTCAGATCCTCTCATCTTCACTCATTTGCAATGTCCTGACATTATTTTCTCTGCAGCAATCCCAATGAAAAGCCTTTCTATCTCTCAAAACATCTAAGATTGCTTCAAATATATTGTCACATATAGGAACAATCGATTCAGAGTTTTCTGTAAATGATTTTGTTTTTACTGTTTTTCTGTATAATTTAATTAGATAATGCAAGTGATAATGTTTTTGTTGGACAATAATAATACCTCAAGGGAAGAATGTTATGATTTTTTCCCCCCAACAAATAATTGACCTCTATGTCCGCACAATGGATACTTATTTAACTATAAGTGAGAAAACTGGATCAATTTGCAGAATTCAACTCCTAGATTTACTAAGCTGCGGGTTTAAAAAACTGGGGATGTTGCCTATAGCAACCAGTCAGATTCTAGATGTCTTTTTGTAGAAAGCACTAAATAAATGAAAGCTAGAATCCGATTGGATGCTATAGGCAACATCACCACTTTTTCAAACCCGTAGCTTAGTAAATCTAGCCCTTGGTCTCTGAATCAATGTTTTCATAATGAATCTAAACTGCTGATTGGATCAGTGCTGTCATTGATATGAAAAGCCTTGGTTAAACTCTTGGAAAAAGTAGATTTCCCCCTCTGCCATAAACCTCAGTAACTCGTCATGACAAGCACTATTTTTTTTTTAGTTCCAGATATCTTTAGTATATAAATAGTCGTCAAAGTACAGCCATTTCTCTGACTGCCTTCATTGTAAAACTATAAAATTCCATTTCATTTCATTTTTCATACCGCCCACCTCTACATTTTCACTTCGACAAATATATATTTATATATATATATATATATATATATATATATATATAAAGGGCTGTGTGATGCCCGAAATGTTGACCAATTTTTAATGGAATAAATACTTTAGTATTCTTTAATATTCTGGAAAAGTCCTGTGAGTGCCTCCTAATTATACTATTTTTTACCTTCATGTTATTGGAGTTCCTGCACCCAGGCTGGAGAAATATCTACAAACGTGAGTGCCCTTCTTGGTATGTGTTATATATATATATATATATATATATATATATATATATATATATATATACGCTCATTGCTTAGTGTTTAGCATTGATGTCTCTGGGGTTATGGGTATATATGGCTACTATGTGATCCCTGTGTTTGTGTAGGTTTCCTCTAGGTGCTCCCAAAGGCACAAATGGTAGGTTAATTGGCCTCTGAATAAAATAGCTCTAGTGTGTGTGTTAAGAGAGACAGATTATTTAATCCTCCATATCAGCCCCAGCAGGGGCTGATGTGAAGGATTACATAACTTCTCTAAACTGCTGTAAAATATATAGATGCTATAAGAATAACTGTTACTAAATAAATAGAAAGGCATTTGAGACTTTTTTTTATCTTGCTATATCTATCATATTATTTTGAACATTTACTTAACAGATTCAAGAGTCACATTGCCAGACTGAGGTATGTATGGCCTATCAGTAAATACAGCTACAAGGGTCCACTGTATAGGAGAAAATAATATTATTTATAACTCTTTTACATTTGGCAGAGGATATAGGGATACAAACTTCAGTGCGCAGCTAAAAGGGAGGGGGTTCAAGAGCTATAAGTGTAATAAGTGTAATCTCACAGGTCTTGCCTTAAGACTCTTAGAGTTCATGGGACTGCAGAAATGTTGTACCTAAGGTGGAATGCAGACAGGAGTTGCAGATGACTGCTCTTTATACAAGCTCACTGCCCTGCCTTGCACATAATCATCTGCACATGAATTTTAAAGATCTAAAATATGTGTGATGCAATGGGAAATAATTGTGGTGGTGCCAAGGATTGTCATAACACAAAGGACAAGTTTGTGTGGAAGATCTACTGAATACCATCTCAGCTCAGCTGCTGGACCAAGTAAGTTTAACTGTTATTGTCATCAGCTGTCATTGCTGATGGCCTCTCTGTTCCTCTGGTGATCTCTGTTGTCTCATTGGTGACAGCAGCTGACACTGAACATGGGGAACAACAGTCCTGGCTCTTTTTCCATGACACTAAAAACACACAGCTGTGCTCAGTTGCCCCCAACTGATGTATAGCCACAAGAGTGCCTGTGGTGCACAAAAGCAAATGCCCCTCTCATAGGGTTCTGCGGAGGAAGGATTGGGGTTGCAGTTAGGGTTGCCAGCAGCTTACTGTTTTAAGATTTCTACATTGAGTGGTCTTTGTTTCGGGTCTCCGCCTTTTCCCCTCTCTCCTCGTTCCAACACCACCAGTAGCACACAGAAATGCCATTAACCAATGACTGCTTTATCATTGGAAATAATAATACTTCTGCTTAACAATAGCCATAGACATTTTCCCCGAACAGGAGCTACAATTATTATTCCGCTATCTTGTGTATCATGTGTTCACCACACCTATTAGATTGTAAGCTCATTTGGGCAGGGCCACCTTTATCTTCTATTTCATGCTTATTGTATGTAATTTGTTTGTCATGTCATGATCAAGTCAAAGTACAATGCTATGTGATATATCATTACTTTAGAAATAAAAAGATGATAATAATAATAATAATAATAATAATAATAATGTAGTTATTGGTAGTGGTCGATGGGGTGGACATCATAGTTTGAAGCGTTGCAAATCTGTTTACTTTTGGCACCTGGAGAGGAAAGTTTAGACCCTCTGTATGTATTATGAAAGAAGGACTAACCTAATAACCATGCCACTGTGATAGGCAGGTGCTTATTTCATCATCAACATAATCATCATCAACATTTATTTATATAGTGCCAGCAGATTCCGTAGCGCTTTACAATTGGGAACAAATAGTAATTGAACAATACTGGGTAATATATACATGCGTAGAGGTAAGAAGGCCCTGCAAGCAAGCTTACAATCTATGGGACAATGGTTTTATACACAAGAGTAAGTGCTAAAATCATGTTGAATATCTATATATATATATATATATATATATATATATATATATATATATATATATATATAAAAAAAATGAAAAAGAGAGAAGCGCCAAACATAGTGTATTATCACCAATTAATTAGTGTAAGAATAATTATTCCAAATTGGCCCCGTACCAGAATATAGATGATAGATTGCCCATCTTTATAATATTCCACTGGAATCCAGAATTTGCCTCTGAGTAGATTTCACACTAGGGCTAAAATGGAAATAACAACACAATAGTGTAGTACATTCATGACAAGTGCATAGTTTCATAGAAAGTAGTAAAATTTAATAGACATGGCATATTCCAATAAGACAAATAAATTGCCCGTACATTGAATAAAATATAAGCAGGCTTATCTGTGATAGAGAGTTCCCAATTAGTCCAAGCATAAACCGAAGGTAGAATAGAGACTTCCTCTCCACTGCTGGCTGGAACACACAGATAAAAACACTGCCTCCTTGACGCGTTTCGTCCACAATAGACTTTATCAAAAGGGTAAGTATATATATATAATAATTTTATATAGGATTCTTTGAAAAACAGGCAACCAATGAAGAGATTGACAGAGTGGCACAGAGTTTCACAGCAGATGTAAGACGATTTGCAAGGAAAATCAGATCTAGCTGCTGTGTGCAAAATAGATTGTAGGGACTTGAGTCTGATTTTGGGAAATCAGTTAGGAGGGAATTACAAGAGTCAATGCAGGAGATGATGAGTGCATGAATTAAAGTTTTTGCAGTGTCTTGTGTGAGATATGTACATGTTCTGGAAATGTTTTTTAGATGTATGCAGTATGATGTAAATATAGAATTGATGTGGGGAACAAAGGATAGTTGCGATTAGACCTTGTCAGCGAGTTTACGGGGAGGAATTTATGGTCATGTTGTCAGCAGAAATAGAAATGTCAGCCAGGAAGCTTCTATTGTTGGGTGGGAATATTATTAATTCTGTTTTTGAAAGATTGAGTTTGAGTTGGCGAGAGGACATCCAAGATGAAATGGCAGAAAGACAGTCAGTAACGTGAGACAACACAGATGGTGAGAGATCAGGAGAGAATAGATAATTTTGTGTATCATCCGCATAGAGATTATACTGAAATCCGATGGAGCTTATTAGTTTTCCAAGAGAAGTGGTGTAGATAGAAAATAGCAGAGGACCTAGGACTGAGCCTTGTGGTACTCCAACTGATAAAGGAAGTGGAGTGGAGGTTGTGCCAGAGAAATTAACACTGAAAGAGCGATTAGATATGTAGGATGAGAACCAGGATAGGACAGTGTCTTAAAGACCTAGGGATTGTAGTGTCTGTATGAGGAGAGAGTGGTCAACAGTGTCGAATGCAGCAAAGAGATCCAGGAGAATTAGAAGAGAATAATCACCTTTAGTTTTAGCTGTGATCAGATCATTAACAACCTTGGTCAGCGCAGTCTCTTTGAAGTGTTGAGAGCGAAAGCCTGATTTAAGAGGATCTAATAGGTTGTTTGCAGAAAGGAGACGTGCGAGGCAAATGTAGGCAATTCACTCAAGAAGTTTGGAGGGGCATGAGAGCTGAGAGATGGGGCGGTACTTTGAGAGAGAGTTTAGGTCAGAATTTGTTTTTTAGAATAGGAATTATCACTGCGTGCTTGAATAGTGATGGAAAGATACCAGTAGAGAGACAGATTACAGATTTCAGTTAGAGGAGGAATGAGCACATGAGACAGGGACCTACCAATTTGTGAGGGTATGGGATCAAGAGGACAGAAGGTAGAGTAGGAAGATAAGAAGAGAGTAGAAACTTCCTCTTCATTTGTGGGATCAACTGAAGAGAGGGTGTCAGAGGATGGTGGGAAGGAATTGAGCTGATTGCTAGTCGAGGGAGATGATACCATTTCAAGTCTGATCTTATCAATCTTGTCCTTGAAATAGGAAGCAAGATCTTGGGCACTGATGGTAGTCGGAGGGTTTGGGGTGGGTGAATTGAGAAGAGATTTATGTGTGTTAAAAAGGTTGGGGTTAGAAGTCTGAACATAGATAAGAGATTGGAAGTATTTTTTTTTAGCAGTGTCCAAAGCACTTCCATAGGACTGGTAGATAGCAGTATATTCACTGAAATCATTAGAGGTACAAGATTTACACCGGTGATGTTCAGCTTTGTGAGAATTTTTTTGTAGTTTTCATATTACTTTAGTGTGCCTCAGTTGACAACGAAGACTAAGCGGAGTATGAAGAGTCGCTGGAGCCACTTGATCAAGGGCAGTTGCTAGGGTACAGTGAAAATGAGGAACTGCCATATCAGGGGAGGAGAATGTAGAAATTGGGGAGAGAAGGTGTTGGAGAGAGGTGGAAAATCAATAGAGTTAATATTCCTGTGGGTATGAGGAGGCTTAGTAGAGTTTGCCAGCAGGGAGGTTAAAGAACTGGGAGTGAGCAAGTAACTAATTAGGTGATGATCCGAGAGGGGGAAAGGAGTGTTAAGGAAATTAGGCACTGAGCATAGTCTAGAAAAAACTAGATCAAGACAGTGGCCATCCTGATGAGTAGCAGATTCAATCCACTGGGAGAGGTCAAGTGAGGAGGTTATAGAGAGCAGTTTTGAAACAGTATTGGAAATAGGATTAGCAATGTTGAAATCACCCATGATGATGGTGGGGATGTCAGAAGATAAGAAGTGAGGGAGCCATGAAGAGAAATGTTCAAGAAATTGTTGGTGGGGTACAGGGGGGCGATAGATAACAGCAACACGCAAAGAGAATGGGTTAAAAATCCTAGCAGTATGTACTTCAAAAGATGTGAACATAAGTGATGGGACATTTGGTAGAACTGTGAATGTACACTGCGGGGGGGGGGGGGGAAGTAGTCCAACCCCACCTCATTGTTTGCCTCCAGGTCTGGAAGTGTGGGTGAAAAAGAGGCCACCATGTGAAAGGGCTGCAGGTGAGGCAGTGTCTGATTGCGTGAGCCATGTTTCTGTTATTGCCAGAAAGTTGAGGATGTTTGAGAGGAAGAGGTCATGTATGGAAGCAAGTGTGTTACAATCAGAGCGTGCATTCCAAAGGGCATATTTAAAGGATTTTGGAAGAGAGGGGAGACAGGTGATGCATTTGAGGTTTGCTGGATTTCGGTAGCGTTCAGATATATGTGTGTGGGAGAAGTGTGGGGGACCTGGATTAGGTGATATATCACCAGCTAATAGAAGCAGGGAGAAAGAAAGATAGGAAAGATGATTGTAAGATGTGTGTCCTTTTAGTTTCTGGTGACAGGGTGAGGCTGTTATAACCAGGGCTGCCAAGAAGAATTCAGGGCCCGGGTACAACAAATTCATGGGGCCCCCCTCATAGTGAAGTAAGCCCCAAAATTTTTTTGCGCCGCCTTACGGCGGCGCAAAAAAGATTAGGTATATGGTCATATATTCAGGGGCGTGGCTAGCCAAACGGCAGTGCAAAAATTTTGGGAGGTGCGGTCATGCATTTGGGGGCGTGGCAAACGTGCCATTGGGGCGTGGCTAACATAAAAACCACTAGGCTCTCAATTCGCCGGAGCGTCACATATGTTTAAGCACTCCTGACTTTCAGGACATCTACCACCACAGGGTAGTATACAAACAATGCAGTGTGTACACAAACAGTTCAGTCTTGGCCTACACCTTACATTGGACACAACATTCACCAAAAATTGGTATTGTCCCTACTAGAATCACAACATTTCACACACTGTGCTGCTCTCTCCTACCTGTTCTTCTCACTTTCTCCACCTGTGGCTGCTGCTTTCTTTAGTTGTGGCTTGTCCGGATCCAGAAATGTTGAAGGACCTATTTTGAAAAAAAAATGGCTACATTTAGAAAATTACAGCCAGCCCCAGCGTTAAATCAATAGCACCCACGATTAATAATTAGGCCTTCCTCCAGCTCCAATATTACAATAATGTGCCCCTTCATCATCGCCATGCCTTATGATCACACTGTGCCCTCCATGCTGTTTTTGCCCCCTTCATCTGGCTCCCCTTCATCAGACTATACTATGCTGCTCCCCCCCTTTTTCAATCCCACTGTGCCATGCCTCCCCCCCCCTTTGTAACCCCACTGTGTCATGCTGCCCACCATTTTTTAACCCCACTGTGCCATGCTGACCCCTGTTTATTAACCCCACTGTGCCATACTGCCCCGTTTTTTAACCCATCTGTGCCCCTCTCATTTTTTCACCCCCTCTGTCATGCTGCTTTCCCATTTTTTAACCCCTCTGTGCTCCCCCCTCAATTTTTAACCCCTCTGACATGCTGCTTTCCCATTTTTTAACCCATCTGTGCCCCTCTCATTTTTTAACCCCTCTGACATGCTGCTTTCCCGTTTTTTAACCCCTCTGTGCTCCCCCCTCAATTTTTAACCCCTCTGACATGCTGCTTTCCCATTTTTTAACCCCTCTGTGCCCCCACTCATTTTTTAACCCCTCTGACATGCTGCTTTCCCATTTTTTAACCCCTCTGTGCTCCCCCTCATTTTTTAACCCCTCTGACATGCTGCTTCCCCGTTTTTAACCCCTTTGACATGCTGCTTTCCCGTTTTTTAACCCCTCTGTGCTCCCCCTCATTTTTTAACCCCTCTGACATGCTGCTTCCCCGTTTTTAACCCCTTTGACATGCTGCTTTCCCGTTTTTTAACCCCTCTGTGCCCCCCCTTATTTTTTAACCCCTCTGTCATGCTGCCCCCCCGTTTTTTAACCCCTTTGTGCCCCCTCATTTTTTAACCCCTCTGTCATGCTGCCCCCCCGTTTTTTAACCCTTGTGCTCCCCCTCATTTTTTAACCCCTCTGTCATGCTGCCCCCCCCCCCCCGTTTTTTAACCCCTCTGTGCCCCCCTCGTTTTCCTCCCTTCACTTACCTTTTCTCCTCTCTTGGTCTTCTCTGCTGCTCTGTGCTCCATTGCTCCAGACTGACTGAATGCTGGGCATGACATGATGACATCACACCCAGCATTCAGACAGTCTGAATAGAGCACAGAGCAGCAGAGAGGAGGGATGCCGGCTCCGCGATCAGGTGAGTATGTTTTTTTTTTTTTTTTTAAACTAGCCTGCTCCCCCCACCAACGACCGAGCCCCCCCCCACCCACCCCCCCCCCCCCCCCCCGCCAAAAAAAAAAAAAAAAGGAAAGGAAAAAAAACGTTTGGAAAAAAAAATTTAAAAAATTTAAAAAAATCAGCAGCGCAAGGGCCCGGGCCGGGCCCCCTGACATGCCGGGCCCGGGTAATTAGTACCCGCTCCCCCCCCTCTCGGCGGCCCTGGTTATAACTATTGAATTTAAATAGGAAAACAGTTCATGAGTGTTAACTAGAGGTGAGTGTAGTAATGAAGGATCATTGTCGACAGAGGTGTGTGTTCCAGGAAGGGTGAAGTAGGATATAGTTCTAAAGAGAATGCCATGAAAGGACAGCAAGAAAAATAATTTAGCAAACATTGGTATTTGGAAGGAAAAAAAAGCAACATATACAGGAAAAAGAATTACCTAGTTATAATGTTCTGTGCAATCAGAAGTAGCAGAGTAAAAATGCTGCAGATGTAGATTATTTCTAGAGGTCTCCAATTGTTGTTCAATGTTTGTTCCATTGTCTTGTTTAACTGTATTTTATAAACACTTTGTGAGAAAAACACTTAGGGGCATATTCAATTAGGTTTCCGGTCCGCGGGAACGCGCCAGAACGGGCTGCAAATTAAATCCATGGTACCGCAATAATGTGTATTTTCGTGCACACCCCATATAGTTGCGTAGGAAAATATGCGTTATTGCGGTACCGTATTACCGTCAATGCTGCGCACATTTCGGAAACCTAATTGAACATGCCCCTTAGTGTAGAAAACACACGTCTGCCCTGACATAAGTTTCCCCCAGACTAGATGGTAAGTTATGGTGAGGCTGATTTCAAAATAAGTTACATCTGTGCTAATTGGACAGCTGATCAGAGAAGATAGGGGTGGGATTATTAGGCTTACTCAGGCTATATGAAAGCCAGGCCAGAGTCATGAAATTGGCTCAATGAGCAGCAACTAAACACAGGTTAAGCAAGTAACAAAGTCCTATTACATACTTTCTAAAAAAAAAATAATGCAGGCACAGTTGCAGAGATGAGAATAAGAGAGGATGAAATGAGATGTTTAGTTCTTTTACATACTTTTAAAAACAATACAGACACAGTTGCAGAGATGACAATAAGAGAGGATGAGATGAGATATTCAGTTCTTGTACACACTTTTTAAAAAAATACAGGCACAGTTGTAGAGGTGAAAATAACAGAGGATGAGATGAGATGTTCAGTTATTGTATATACTTTTTTTAAAAAAAAAATACAGGCTGTGTATTTATCTGTTCAGTTACATTTAATTACAGTTTTTCTCATTTTTGAGTTTTTCTCATTTATAAGTTTTTCTATGTTTTTATTATTTTTTATTTGATTTGTTTATGCAGTGCCCCATAGATTTACTAAACATTCATCACTTCAAAATCACTAGTAGAGTTCATGAAGGGTTCCCTTATACAGGAATAACTTTCTGCCATACATAACATAATCGGGTGACCTCCAGGCACAGCCATTTCTATTATTGGGATCTTCATTAATTAGCTCCAAGCCAGTGATCACTGCAAAACAGCAGGGATTTTGAGTTAACAAAAACAGCTTTACTGCATAGGCAATACCACTATTACAGGAGCTGAACAGGCCAGTAGCTGAGGGGAATTCTTTTTTTTTTTAAATCCAGTATTTTTATTGAAATTTTTTAAGATATAAACATACTAAACAACAAAAAGAAAAGAAAAACAATCGCATACATATCGGAATTAAATGACGGAATTTACAAGATTACATTAAAGCATAATAATAATAAATGTGCTATATTCATTCAGGATCATACATCGTAAATGCTTATACATAAGTATGTCACACATGCAGGGTTTATTACATGGACTCAGATACTTATTATAAGAACTGCGGTAGCCCTACATTTAAGTAGATAGAGCATCTGTACTAGATGACATAGGATAGAATGGAGACTCTAACCATCTGTGAGGGGAATTCTTAATAAAATCATAAAAAATTTTTTTTTATTAAAAAATCACCCCCTTCTCCAGAGCTGAATATGTAAAAAAACATGTTTAAAAATACAATATAGAAGTGGGGTTCGGGGAACAAAATAAAACAATTCAAACTTTTAATCTATGCCACATGTAAAATGACTATATTATTATGTTAGTTGCTCAAGTTGCTTAAAACTGCTTTCGATATTATATAAAGATACCAGAGTAAAATTCATGTTTATAGTTTTGCTGCAAATAATCTGAAAAATAGTCTTAAATATGTCCTTGTTTATACATATTTACTTGTGAATGACCTTTGTTCAACTTTTTCATTTACACTTTTTGTAATGTTTTGGATGACTGCTTTTGTTTATTCATGCAGAAATGTTTATAGCACATACTGCATAATTTCCATGTCCTTTAATTCTGAACAATATTGTTTGACAGTATTATTTACTTGACTCATAAATTTAAAGCTCCTGTAGTTTACAGAATGATCAAAAACAGCAAAAGGCATTAGCAACAATTACATTACACCAAAAACAAAATAATGTTAACAGACAGAATAACTACATTAAGTAAAAGGATGAACAAAAGTTACAGAAACAATATAAAAATTATAAAAGTAATAGTTGTTAATTTAGATGTAGATAAATTGAAATATAAGGTTCAATTATGTTCTCTTAGCAAAATCATGTAGTTAACAATATAATAAAAAAGGTAAACTGTTTAATATCACAGAGATATTGAATATTTAACAATGTCGCTAGCTACACTAGATTAATAGAGAATTAATAGAGAGAGAGAGAGATGTAGCACACAAATATTGGACAGCTTTATATGTACACTGCAATAGCTATAGCAGATATACCCCCTCCCATCTGTAAATATGGCTGCACATTTTGTTTGACCCCCCCCCTACAGTGCAGCATGGATTTGCCAGTGTGCAAATTTGCTCATTTTTTATTCTGCTTTGCTCCTAATTCTAAATGAGGCCCTATATGTATTTTATTATACAGGTAAATGTAGGCTATTATTCCTTTACTAATGTTTTAGACCCAAAGTGGCTCCCTACAGTGACATTAAATAGCCACACAGACAAAAGCTTAGCTGTGAGTGATGAAAAATATTTTTCTATGGCCACAACTAGCAGCTTTTTTTGTAACATTACTTACATTTTATATTTCTATTCTAAATATGTTTTTAATTTATATATGTTAATAATTATGTAAGATAATACAATTATTATTAGTTGAATAATTGACCCTGGGAAAAAAAAGAAAAGACTGCTCTAACTGACTAGCTATGAAAAATCAAGTTAGGATTAGAAGCAGACTTCCATGTCCATGCCTGACTTTGCAACACTGCGCATCAGCTCAAGATAAGATCAAGAAAGATAACATTTCAGGAACGCTTTGTTGAACAAAATTAAAATGTATCTTCTTTATTTATTGTACATCTTGAAAACATGAGGCTTATGCATTCCAGGCAGAACCTGACCATAATCATAGATCATAGCTATATAAAATAAAAGGAGATTTCAACTTTTTCAACTAAGTGGTTCCTGAAGTGCTGGCTTTCTTGTTGCTAAAAATTACACATTACAACATTTAAAATGGGCAAAGAGGAAGACAAATGCATTAAATTGACTGCTCTGGCTCACACATGCGCATTTAGTAGAAAATAAATAGAAAAAAATAAAATAATTTATGTAAAATATAGTATATATAAATATATATATTTATATATAGATAGATAGATAGATAGATATAGATATTTATTTATATAATGTGTGTGCATATATATATATATATATATATATATATATATATATATATATATATATTTATATAATAAAGCATTTTTTTTATTTCATTGTCCTCTGCTATCACCATTCTGAGAGCTGCATGTGCTACCACGGTCATTGTTAAATAGGCTTCTCATGCTTTGCACAGGAAGAGTATCAGGGTGTTGTATGTTTTATAAATAAGCCCCACATTCTACTGTACAATTCTAAAATAACAGAATGTGCTAACATTTGGAAACAATGGACAACACGGATGGAATTATATCAGTCTATTAGTCCTGTTATTCCTGTTATAAAATTGAACAATATAGAATGCAATAAAGTCTGCGGAGTCTGCCTGAAAGAGGGATAGCTGCTAGGCATACATGTATGATAAGTGTTAAAAAGTATATGTTCATTATAGAAAAATATGACCTATAATTCCATTTTATTAGAATGGAGCTATTGTGTGTAAATGAAACTTTCAATACTAAGTTGTTTACACCGTGAACATGTTGCTGTTACAATTTCTAGAACAGAAGAATGAGTTGAGATCAAAGCGATCCGTCTTTACTGTATATTGCAAAGAATTTTATTATCAGGAGGGTAGATTTTTTAATATATGAATATAGTTGTGTGTAATAATGAATTTAATTGCATTTTTAAATATGATATCCAGGTACTGTGAAGTCTTAATGACAGTTCAGAAGGTCTTTTGAATTTAAGAATATTTCTAATTAGCATTTGGTTATCAGAGAGAAAAAAGGCAAAGCAAATCATTTCTAATCAAGTCCTGGGAGAGTAGATTTCTTATGATGTCTTGTTGAAAGTGATGAAATAATTATGTTGTAAATTGGAATTTTCCCTGAATAAGTCATAAAATAAATACTGGAATTATTTTTCTTTAGACAACGGCTTTTATTGAGTGCCCCTTTTCTTTGTTCACCATGTATACCGATTATTACTGTACATTAAGTACATTTTAAACTTTTCAAGAAACTCATGACAGTAGCGTCATATGTTTCTTTATGTCATGATACGTCCTGACATTTAGTGCTTCATCTGTCGGGAGGTTAAGCTGTTTAGGGTGCAGGAACAATATTGCATTGTGTGGATTTTTGTTAGTCCTCATAAACATTAGGTAAAACATCATAACATCAGTCCCTGCCCCAATTGGAGCTTATAGTCTAAATTCCCCAACATACACACACAGACAGACAGAGAGAGACTAGGGTCAATTTTGATAGCATCCAATTAACCTACCAGTATGTTTTTGGAGTGTGGGTGGAAACTGGAGTACCTGGAGGAAACCCATGCAAACACGGGCAGAACATACAAACCCCACGCCATGGTTGGGAATTGAACTCATGACCCCAGCGCTGTTAGGCAGAAGTGCAAACCACTTAGCCACCGTGCTGCCACACTACTCACCTTTTCTCATTTGGTGCATCCTGTGTTTCAATGCGTACAGAAGTTGCATTTACTGTAAGGACCTCTCTGATGGCAGGCACCAGTTTGATTTATATGCAGTTTGATGTATGCAAGGTTTAGGACTTAACCAACACTTACAATCATAATTACAAATACTATTTCTGCTTCTGGATATCTGACCGGTAATTGTTGAGTAAAAGCTATTGTTCTCTGGTATCAGTCTTTTGGGGGGTAAAGGAGACTGATTGTCATGTCATTCAGTGGGATTACTGACAGGAAGTCTATTGTACATAGGAAAATATATCCATCCACGATCACCACTGTCTCGGATATATTCAGTTTTGGTACATCCCTGAACATTTTACATGCACTGTTTTTGTTATTGAGAACTCTTTCATAGAGGCCAATGTGTTACTTTAGGCTCAGTGGACTTCAATTGGATTTCCCGCTTTTTTTACTTTGCTTGTGCTAGGCGTGTTTATACAAGTACATGTCTACAACATGTGATTAGATCCCTGCTCATTTCCCTTCCCTATTGTGATGATTTTTTACCCCAATTATAATTAATTACACCGCAAAATAAGTATTTTGGTAAGTATTTGGGCAGCACGGTGGCTAAGTGGTTAGCACTTGCGTGGGTTTCCTCCGGGTGCTCCGGTTTCCTCCCACACTCCAAAAACATAGTGGTAGGTTAATTGGCTGCTGTTAAATTGACCCAAGTCTGTGTGTGTGTGTGTGTGTGTGTGTTTGTTTTTTTGTGTATGTTAGGAAATTTAGACTGTAAGCCCCAATGGGGCAGGGACTGATGTGAGTGAGTTCTCTTTGCAATGCTGCAGAATTAGTGGCGCTATTTAAAATAATTTATAATAATAAATAAATAATATTTTGGGTAATGCTTTTTTCTGATGATGTTCTTTGAATACATGTACTGTATTTATTGGATAATATTGTTCATAAACTGCAAAGCAAATTGTATATATGTAAATTTCTCCTGGAAGAAAGCATGGACAATTCTCTTGTGGGTACGACATTAACGTGCGTTCACCATTACAATCACATACAGTACATGAGCATGTAAATGAAAACAAAAGCGTAACCTCTGAAGTTATTCACTCTGGAGAATAAAGGGTCAACATACAGGGCTGTGGTTCCAAAATCTTTTTCAGCTATCCCATTACTAATAGAGAAAATAAAAAAAAAACAGAGGATAACAATAATGCTAAAAAATAATATGCACATTTTACAGGACATTTTAAAAGCACATATTGTACAACATTACATCTATAATATTACAAACAGTAGACGCAACATATATGCTGTGTTATACTATTTGGGTAGTGTTGTCCCACGTGAGAGATTTATAATTCTCTTTTATTGTTTTTTGTTTTTTTTAACCAGTAAAAGAAATGTTATCTCATAATTGTACTTTCTTTGTGTACAGTCCACACTGCATATCATAGCATTACTATACATAGTGAAGTTTATGTGCGGGTATGTAAAGTTAATTTAAACTGTCAGTTTGATGAATGCTCTGTTCTGAACCATACACAAAAGATTCACAAGCTATATATCCACCGAACAGTCATTTGAACTCTGATAACAGTACTTGCAAAGTAAGCACTCTGTTATAATTACATAACTTTATGACAATATTTTATGTGTTGTCTCAAAATTTGTTATAGAAGATTATGAAAAGTATTCTTTCTAGCTCATCTCTTCAGCCTGTCTTTCTTCACTGGCACATTCCCATCCTCCTTTAAACACATGCTCATCTCACCGATTCCAAGGAAACTGCCTACATTGCTTTCTTTCCTCTCACTCCCTTATCAACTCTCTGTAATTGGGCACCAACTCCAACCTTCCACTGACACTGCCATCACAAAAGTGAACAATGACCTACTTAACTAAAGGTAAACCAGATTGAGTCTTAATCATTTTCTTTTCCCATCTCGAAAACTACCACCTCCTACTTTCTGGCATTTTTCTCATCCATTTATCCCCACTTCAATCTGCCCTAAATGCCACGGCAGACTGACAATGCTTTCTTGTCACTTCACAGCTCCTTTCCACTCTGCAAACCACCGTGTTTGCTCCCCCTATCCTCTAGAAGCTAACTCAGATCTGAAAAGCCCTCAAAGACATTGCTCCTTCATGCATCTCAAACATCTTAAAGTACTCTCCCTCATGCCCTCTTAGATCTGCCTTTGACCTATGTCTCAGATACCCACCTATCACTCCTGCCAACAAGACCTCTCATATGATGTTACCCAGTTATGGAGTTATCTAAAATGCCCAATCAGACTCCCCAGCCTTCAATTCTTTAAATGCTTTTTGAAAACCCACCTCCTTATAAGATGCTACCAATCCCAACTTATACAGCTCAGATTGGCACAGTCTCACAACTGTCCCAGTCTCCACTCTGAGCCACACTTACTACTCATGACTCAGCTGTGCATTTTTCCCACTGCATTTATTTTGTCCACCTTGTTGGTCCTTTTTCAAGCAAAATCTGTTTTCTCCACTCTCCCGGGCAATGTTGGAGTATAAAAATAATGATAATCTTACTTTGTCAAATTGACGTCTTCTGAGTCTTACATGTCAAATCAAACAAAATACAGTCTTCTCTCTCGATTAAAGCTGCACTATCACCTTGGAGAAAATCTTCTGACATGTCCCCTGCACCTTGTTGGAGCCCTGTGGACTGCTCCATGCATCCACTTTTACCATCTCACCACTGTTTCTCTCACAGTCCTTGCTGAAAACCACTATTTAAAGTTTTTGCTAAGGTGGTTAAAACAAAATAATTTTCTGGTACTGTATCACAGAACTAGCATAGCCCCAGGAAAAAGAGTTGCATGTAGTGGTCTTAGTGCTTGGGCTAGGGGGTGGGGAACGTTTGAAAAAAAAATTCCTAGTAGATAAATTTATTAGCGGCGAGTTTGAAAAGTGGAGATGTTGCCTATAGCAACCAATCAGATTCTATCTCAGTTGTAGAATGTACTAAATAAATGATAACTATAATCTGATTGGTTGCTATAGGCAACATCATTACTTTTTTTTAAACCCACAGCTTGATAAAGTTACCTCCAAGAGTTATGCAATGTTAGATGCTAGTGTTTGTCCGAAAGAAGAAAAATATTGCTGCTAATTGGAGTAGTGATTATGCGTGGTTAGGTTAATGAAAATTATTAACAAAATGAAATGAAAAGGTGTGGACGTTCCAATTAATCTTTTTTAAGTGATGGAGAATGAAGAAGATTAAACTTGGGGTCCACTTATAGATTGAAGTGGATGTAATTTTTGCACGTACGGTTCTAAATGACGTTACAAACAACATCTCGAATTAAGGGTCATTTGCAAATTGGTAAAATGAAGGTGCACAGCATATTCCTTTTCAGAGGCAATAGCCCCTAACATGAAAAAAATAGTGCATGTCCTCATTCCATATTTCCATAGTTTGTCTGAGCAGATTTTCTTTTTGCAGAATCTTAACTGACTTTTGCTGAGAGTGAGAGGAGGTGATCAGTGAAGTAGTGAGGCGGAGGGGGCGGGGAAGGGTAGGAGTGTAGGTTGATATGAGATTGGAGATGTAGGGAGGGGAAGATTGAATAAGAGCTTTAAAGGTGAGGGTGAGGAGTTTAAATTTAATTCTGTAAGGTATGGGGAGCCAATGTAGTGATATATCTAAATAAATCCCATTTGCATCCCTACAGGAAAACATGCACATTCTTGTATTAAGCAAAAAAATGTGTTCATCACAGAATCAACATTATGTTGTCATACATGCATGATATCACAAAATAATGTGAGTGTCAGACAAAAAAAAACACATTGGGCCTGATTCATTAAGGAAAGTAAAGCAAAACAAATGAGCAACTTTGAACCTTGGCAAAACCATGCTACAATACAAGGGGTGCAAATTAGCCTATTATTTTGCACATAAGTTAAATACTGGCTGTTTTTTCATGTAGGACACAAATACTTGATAGCTTTATTTTTACAATGAAATTGAAAGTTGATCTAGGACATGCCCTACCACAACTATAAATCAGTCCTCACATTTTAAATGTAGCTCCCCCTCCAATGCAACATGGTTTTGCCAAGGTTCTACTTTACTAATTTTTTTGCTTCACTTTCCTAAATGAATCAGGACCGTTGCTTTTTCAAGGTGAATTTTATTTTCTTTGCATGCATTACAAGAGAAAAGCTGGGTACACACTACAGAATTTTCCACCAACTTTTTATGCCGATTGATTTTACATCCGATCGATGGTCCTAACACTCAGTCCTTGGACTGCATACACACTAGCCTTGTTTTAGACGATAAAGGGAAGAGCAGCTGTCCCGCTAGCGACTTTTGTACTCACTGTTGTGGATTGGTCGGAAGTTTATACACACTACACAACGGAAACGAGATTGGAACGAAAATATTTAACGGTACGACCAACCAAATGAGGCGACAATCGTCCATTTTGGTAGACTTTCAACCAACGTGTCACTACGACTTTTTAATGAGCGGTCGTATGTCGGCTAATTGAGCCGATTATTGGACAAAAACTGTGTAGTGTGTACCTAGCTTAAGTAACATAAAGAAATGCATAATTGGACAGAATACTGATTAGTAAAAGCCATGGGTAAGGTCAATTAGAATTAAATATATTTTCAATACATTGGATGTTTGAACTTTATTATATATAAAAGGGCATTTGACACCACAGTTGACCATAAGCTCTGTGCCATTATCAACATTTAATGCTGGGATTGACTAACTGTTGATCCAGACCCATCCATTTTAAGAGTTGACTGAGTTACATTTTCTGATCTGCTACGTACATTCTAATGCTCTCATTGGCTACAGGTTATTTAGTCCAGCCCACTTCTTCTCCTGACCATATTTTTGAGCTAGTTTTGAAAAAACAACGAGCGCCATTAGTGCTCTCACCCTAACGTTCCTGCTCTGACCCTAATATGCCTAAATAATATACAGTAGTTACAGTAATGTGCATTGTTTTGCTATGATACTGCTAAGCCGTAGCATTTTGTATTTCACATTCTTTTAGTCAACAGTGCTGTTACTACATATAAAGATACCATAGCAGCCAATGATCAAAAAGAAGAATGGTTACACAAAATTAATCCTTTGACTGATGCATCTACAGTATTGAGATCATGATAAGTTTAAACAGAAGTGGAAACTTTACAGTAATAATATATTCTCATTTCCATATTTGGTTCTTGTCAAATTATTTCAGCATCTCTTTCAGTCTGGTAAGTGCCGGGTTAAAATAAGGTACATACTCAATATCTCAAAACATTATCAAAACACTTATTAGACCTGTTCACATTGAACCTGTAATGTGTTGCCCCTGTAAAATAAAGATATGTTTTGATAAAACGGATACATCTGGGACAGCAAAGTGTTTTCTATCTTATATTCAACACTTCTTCGACATGTCTGATTGAGTTAAAAATCCACACAAATAAATCCATGTAACTATTTTCCAGAGTTTTCTCTCCAATTGTTAACACTTTGGACTGTCATCATGTATCTTAGTAGACTAATGAACACACATTGTGTTGAAGATTCCACAATAACTCTTGGGATATGATTCATGATCGTTCTGCATTAATATGATGTTGTTACAGTATCAACACATTGCCTACATTTAATGTTTTTTTTCTTAAACATCAGTTCTAATTAGTGATAGGTCATTATACTATTTCAAGACATCAGGCGCCTATTTTTTCATTGTTTTATCCATTATTTGTACATGGCTCGGCGATCACAAGGGTCAACGATTTTTGTTTTTCGCTTTCTGTTTGTAGTTGCTAGCTAGAATAGGTAAAAAAATATTTATAAAAGAGTCTGGGATGGAGAGAAAGTGACAGACTGCCTTTTTCTAATGTAAACTGGAAATGTATGTTCTGTTCTGTGTGTCGTACCTGTGTAACTTTCTTTATTGAAAATGTTTCATAAACCTGTGTTAATTAATGTGGACATGACAAGAGGATATAGCATTTTAATGTGAAAATGTTGTTAAATTATATAAATTAAATGCAGAAATATTATTTATATATATATATTTATATATATATATATATATATATATAGATATATATATTTATTATGGACAAAAGTATTAGGACACTTGTCCCCCAACAGGGACTGCAATGTCATTGTTTTCAAATATATATACTTTAATATGAAGTTGGTCTGCTTTTGCAGCGATAACAGCTTCCACTCTTCTTGGAAGTTGGAGTTGTTGGAGCGTTTTTGTGGGAGTTTGTGCCCATTCATTCAGGTAGAGCATTTATGAGGTCTGACACTGATGGACGAGAAGTCCTGACTCGCAATCTCCGTTTCAGTTCACCCCAAAGGTGTTCGGTGGGGTTGAGGCCAGGGCTCTCTGTGGGCCAGTAAAGTTCTTCCACAAACCATGTATTTGTAGTTCTTGCTTTTTTGCACTGGGGCACAGTCATGTTGGAATGGAAAGGGGCCTTCCCCAAACTGTTGCCACAAAGTTGGAAGCATAGCATTGCCCAAAATGACTTGGTATGCTGCAGCATTAAGATTGCCCTTCACTGGAGATAAGGAGTTTAGCAGAAACCCTGAAAAACAGCCCCATACTCTTATCCCTCCTCCACCAAACTTCCACAGTTTGCATAATGCAGTCAGGCAGGTAACGTTCTCCCGCATCCGCCAAATCCAGACTCGCTCATCTGGCTGCCAAACAGAGAAGCGTGACTTGTCACTCCACAGAACACTGCTCCACAGTCCAGTGTCGGTGTGCTTTACACCACTCCATCCGATGTTTGGTATTAGTCGTGGTGATGTGAGGCTTTCATGCAGCTGCTCTGCCAAGGAAACCCATTCAATTAAGCTCTCACCACACAGTTTTTGTGCTTACATTATTGCCATGGAAGTTTGGAACTGTTCAGCTATGGAATTAGCAGAGCGCTGTCGACTTTTGCACACCATGCGCCTTAGCAGCCGTTGACACTGCTCTGTGATTTTAAGTGGGATTCAGCTTCATGACTGAATTTCTGTAGTTCCTAAATGCTTTTACTTTCTAATAATATCACTTACAGTTGACCGTGGAATATCCAGCAGGGATGAAATTTCACGAACTGTCTTATTGCAAAGATGGCATCCTATCACAGTACCACGCTTGAAGTCACTGAGCTCTACAGAAGGACCAATTTGTATCACAAATGTTTGTAAATGGAGACTGCATGGGTAGGTGCTTGATTTTATACACCCCTGGCAACGGGTCTGATAGAAACACCCCAATTTAATATTTAACAGGTGTGGCCAAATACTTTTAGTACTTAATTACTTAATACTTTTAATACTTTTAGTGTGTGTGTGTGTGTTTTTACTGAGGCTGAGAATGTCATATTACTTTTATTATTGTTATTTTGCCTTTGCTAAAATAGTTTTGTGTAGTATTTAGGTTTCTAACTGTATTATTCTTTGTTTCTGAAAATATATATCACTTCATCCCATATTTTAAAACCACTTTTGGAACAGTCGCGGAAAAATTATTTAATTTTGACATTTTATCTTGTAAACATTAATAATTAAAATTTCTATGGAATATAGCAATATCTTAAAAAAATGTGAAAGTCATGAAAATTTTTTGTTTCGCTTCACTGCGTCCTTTAATGTGTTCCCAGTGCAATAATACTCAACTCACACCAAAATAAATATGATCCAAACGACTCCTACACTCTACCTCCACCTTCACCCACAGCTTCTGCCCAGAGGCCCATAGAGACACCAGGCATCAACACTTTTTTTTTCTCATATTTTATTCATGTGTTTACTTTGATCTGGTAAGTAAAGGGCAACAGTGGTCAATCAACCATAGTCTTAAAACGGACAAGGGAACTAAGCCTGGCCCTTCGCCTATCCCCATATATGCAGGATTTTTAACCTAACATGATGTGCATGAAGCATAAATAACTAGAGAGGACCTCTAGTAAAACATTAATAGAGCAAGCATATGTTAGTGTAAGAAATCCCATGACTATAGTAACACATGCCAGGATAACCTATTTAAAATTTACCCTAAGATCCTGCAGACAGACATTAGCCAGTGTGCTGTTTGTTCTGTAAACATTTGCAAAAATTATTTTTGCTAATTTATATGCCAAAAGTGAAGAGGTAATTGGAAATAGCATTATATGATGATGTTTCCTTTGCACAAACAATCCGTGCATGCAAATTAATCTGAGCATCGAACCTTATAATTAAGTCATTTTTAGTTATCTTAACCCTGACAACACATTTCTGATGCCTGCTTAGAATATGTAAATATAAAGTCATACTTTTCTTGTACTTTTGTTTCATCTTCATAATTAGTTGCTGAGTTAAAGTGTTTTATTCCGAGCGTGACTCTAGCATATATCAGTACTGTGCTTTGCAAAGATATTACAGGTGTTACCTGTTCATTTATTAGCGAATTCTGTATCTCCAAAGTGCTTTTTTTTACTCTGAAGAGATTTCTGCTGAAGTCCTGAATCATATCCAGCATCAATCACTTTGATTAGGGTCTCACACCACAAATCCGGCAGCTTTTCTTCCGTGGCAGCTCCATATGTTGAGTACAGCTGTTCCACTTTCTACAGCAGAATGTGACTGTAATGCGAGAGTCTGTGTCTTCATCAAATGGCACTTGTTCTCTTTTTATTCAAGCTGTGGGAGATATATATATATATATCTTTATTTATTTACTTACCTTTTGTCATGGTGCTTTAAAATATGACCGTAGTTTTCAGGTGCAAGTATCAGTAACATTAAGGTTCAATTTTGCTCACCCCATTTAGTGACCCTGTTGCTATCTGCTATCTTATTTACCCCCATGGATATATAGCTTGGCCTGTACCTGTAGTAAGCTGTAGGAGAATACGCCACTTGCTCCATGGAAACTAAATATACACCAAAATTTGCAAAGCAATAGAAAAACAGAAAAAAAAGACCTGGTAAAACCCAGAAGTGATTTCTGGAGACATGTGAGGAGCATCCCAGCCTAGCCAGTATAGTACATGTCCTGCACATAAGTTTCTTTATGTGTGGTAACATGTTAACTAAAACTCTGTTTCATATAAAGATGTAAAGAATTGAACAGGTTCATTGGATTTTAGGTGCGCTAATCTGTGCCTGTTTACTGAAACACCTTTCGGCCAGGACATTGGCCATCATTTCTTTTCAGGGGATAGCCAGTATCTTAGTTGAAATGCGTCATCTTTTTACAGTGATGTACTTACTACTTAAGTCTATTAGAAGTCACATATTGGTTCAGTAACAATATACAGGTACCAAGCCTCAACTTGATTATTTTCTCTGATCAATCGTTTCTATTTTCTTTTCTCTTAAACATACTAAAATGTTCCAAAAGTCTATAGCACATTGTGCATCCCTAGCCAGCTATGAAGTTTCATTTTGTCAAGTTCTGTATAGAGAGTAGCAAAATACCTGGTCTACTAATCTATTACTAAGCCCATAGCTGACAGGTCTTTAATTTCTCTCTTCTGGTTTGGCACTGTTGGTGTTGTATTTTAGACCATTTTAAGTACTAGACACTGCTGGAAACTGGTATATGCTGCACATTGCTGGGTAATTTGCTGGTCATTATAAAATGTATATTATTACAGATATTTATATATTTCCCTTTGTGAGGCATGATCTTTATGTTATTATGCTGCCCAATGCATGAATGAATATTTGTGTAGCAAAATACAAATATACACTCAATTAAAGCAATATTCACCATTTTTCATAAACCCCTGATGAAATTTCTTATGGCTCAAAAGGTGTTACTTAAATAATGTGAGATACATTGAGATAGATAGATAGATAGATAGATAGATAGATCGAACTAAGCAAGTAGATATTCAATATGTCTGTCTGTGTTTTCTGTTTAACATTTTTCCATAAAGAAATACATTTGTTAATGTGACTTGGAAGAGCATGTGAAACTATTATAATATATATTTCATTATATTATATTATATAAAGAATGCATTTTTTACTGACTGTACGGTAAAAATAGATGCTCATTTTTGCTTGCACCTCTATGGTAAAATGGGTGGGATGATTGCAAAATAAATCGTTCTGGAGACACCTCACACAGATTTTTTCTCAATCGAATCTGCCCCTTAATCTAAAATAAGCAGGATTTAAAAAAAAAAAAAACACGCAAACAAAACCATTGACAGTGAATAAATATAAAAATATAAAAGACAAATACTCGCCTCAAAAATGTTCCTTTTCCCTACATGTTATGGAAATAACATAACTTGCTATAATGGAACATTGCTTTCTCTTTGCTTTTAGAAGAAAATGAGTTTGTATCAGCCACATATTTTTGGAGGACTAATTTAGTTGACTAGTTATTTTGCTTGCAGATATTTGTGATTTAACATGTTATGACAGATGCTGCTGTGGTTATGGGTGCACTGAAGTCTGTGAAGAGTTTCACACATTTAAAGCTATAGACTGAGCAGCCATTAGTTCTGTGCTGCAGCATGATAGCTTGTCACCACTACATTTCATTCATTTCATTGGAAAAAGGGTTATAATTATCTAATTAGTAGTAATTGGTGAGCCAGGTAGGTGAATACCAAATTCAGCAAAGTCTGCTCTTATGTGTAAGTTTTGAATCCTGAAGATCACCTCCAATTAATAGAAACATAATATTGTCTTCTAGCTTGATGTCTTGTATAATTTTAAGTTGTGATAGCAACAGGGCCCCATTGAAAATGTATCTGATCGTTTGGGACAATATCTATATAGTCTTAAAAATGTGGCAGGTCATGCATCTTACATCAATGAGCTTATATTAAGAGTGCAAAGCAGAGCTCCAGTTCAAATATTTTTCAATTAACTCTCCCTTCTACAATTAGTGCAACCATTGGAGTTCTATGTCTGAAATTAAAATCATTTTCAAAATACCTGATCTCCCTGACAACACTGACACCTATAGTGTAATATTGGCAATGCATCTCACAGTAGGGAGGAATAAATGGATAATGGGGTGTCCAGGTATATGTACTTCCATGGTAAGTGTTAATGGCTTAACCTTTGTAACTATCAAGATACCTATAAAGTATATGTATGTAAAAAGCATTTGTGTTTAATAGTATACACTTCAGTTGTGCTGGCAGCTACAGTATTATAATCTAATCTGCAAAATATACAGATTTATATAGGTATTCTTTTATTTTTCTGCTTCCCTCATATTATTGTTCTGAATACCAATGCTTAATGGCTGTAAACTGGCTGGAGTTTTGAATTAAATTTCTTTTAGTAGTTACCATTAAAAATTGCAACTATTGAGACCAGAGTTGAAGTACCCAAACATAGTGCTTTCACTTGTATGCTTGATGATGAAGTGGAGAGACACCAATATGTAATATCTTATTATTATATATAGCATAGCTCTGCTCAAATATAAATCAGAGCTAATCTCGACTGCCCTAGAGGCGACAAAGTACTTTTGATGCACATAGAACTGGAGAGTTGTGGTGCTAAGATAACTGCTCATAGTATCCAAGAGAAGGTAAATAAGGAGAAAAGTGTGGAAATGTTCTGCTCTCTTCTCCATTTGCCTTAATGCATAGACTTCTAAATTACATGGGGGTCTATATATCATTGGTGGCCAGTGAACGTCGGAAACTAATGTTCTGTATCGCTGATGTTTGCAGTCGTGCAGAATATTGTACCGCCGGAAGAACACTGTGATATCTGCAGCATTCAGTCTTTTCATAACTTGAACGAAGACTAGAGATAGACAGCCAATTTCACCAGATTTTTGGCTGATCACAGTATAATAGACCCTTTAGTTTTTTCTACATGGTATCCAAATGCACATATTATAAAACTCATCTGAGCCCTTCCTTTAAATAAGCAAGGAGCACTGAAACTTTTGCACTGACGACGAAGGGAGAGTTACAGTATATTAATCACTATGTAGTATTTCCGTAATATAAATGATTCTTCCGAAACATATTGCTTTTAATACAGTTTACAGCTAACACTCATAGCTTTCCAAAACACTTTGCTCCATTTTCTTGTCTAAATAAACATTGATTTGATTGAACATATTCATCTTGCTTCTTTCATTTTGTCAGAATCACTGTAAATCATATATATAGTATATACTGAACATCAATACAAAATTTTAATGAAAATAGTTTTGTACATATTTATATTTACTTGCTTGTCTGCTAATGTATAATTCATGTGCACAGCGGTTGGCCTATAAAATCTCAACAAAAGGATTGCCAAGTTTTTGTGTATGTAGTTTGTGAATCATGTTTTTTTAATTTAGCTACTATAAAGATTCAGGTTTAATTATGGTCATTTTTGTGGCACCAGAATTACTTCTTATATTGAAAGGCTGCAAAGACCCAACTTTATTTATTTGTGCCGCTACATAAATTAAAGCAAAATGTATTTTTTTTTATGCTGAACCCTTCCCCTTTGCACTTAGTGGAACCATAGGATTCCCAAGCAAATGTTTCTACTAGTTGTTGTTGGTGGTGGTGTTGGTGGTGAAGAATTACCCTGTTATCCTGTAGAATTGCATTTTGTGGCGGTCCCGAATGATCCTCTTATTCAAAAGAATTTATGATACTAACTAATGACAAATATTTCTAATATTGTAGATTATTTACCCTGGGTCCTAAACTTATTCTTGGCCAAAGCCCTGGTTAAAAGTGTTAACATTCCTGCATTAATGTCATGTTCGCTGTATCTGATTGTTATATTTGTACTTACTTACTATCGACAGCATAAGCAATTGTAAACAAAAGAAAGAAAAGTATCTTTTTGACTCCTGACATATTAAGTGTTGTATGTATGGAGTTGTAAGCAGAACAAAACTTGGTTATGCATGTTACATTTACCAATGGCAACTGAATCCCCATCATCTGCATTCTGTTAGCAAATCAGCTCAAGGTGCTGTATGTGTGTGTGTGTATGTATGTGTATATATATATATATATATATATATATATATATATATATATATATATATATATAGATAGATAGATATAGATATAAATAAATATAGATATGTATGTAAATATAGATATATATGTAAATATATATATATATATATATATATATATATATATATATATATATATAATTCTTGATGTCTATTCATCTATTGAAATACTCTAGGACTCTAAACTTCATGATTACCTTTGATTCATTAACCTTTCTTTGCTAAGGAAGTTTTACAAGCTCTCCATTTTCATTCTTTTGGTGCTCAATAATGACTGGTTGCATTTTTATTTTGAAATAGAAACAGGTTTACCTAGAAATGCCTTTTTACAGAAATTGCTCTTGTCATGTGAGCGATAAAACACATCGTAATAAATGTATTCAATTATATTTGTCTGTTATCACAATGCACGGTGACTTTCTTTTCCAGCAATGACAATCAAAGCAGTAACATTTAATATGCACAGTCTGAATGATTATTTAAACCTTTATTGAAACCTTTATCCACCCCTGGAGATCATCATTGAAGCCCCAAAGCCATCAGTGATACATCTTTTGTATTTAAAGCTGTTCCATAGCTTAGAATACTTCATCTGTGACCGGAGTTGTTTCAGCAGCATAGACAAATAAGCCTATTACGGAGAGCAGAGAACCTAATGAGATTGATCCATACAGAAGAGAGATCAATGGGTTAGATACAACCTTACCTGAGAGGTTCATCATTCATAGAGGACTCAAGAACCCAATGAAAGTCATACACTGCTACATTTTTCTTGTCTTAGGAAAAAAGACTATGTAATGCAAACTTTATCGGAGATGAAGCATTTACTGAATGACACTGACTTGTTTACTAACTATGTAAAGGAGCTAGTACTGGAATATGTAACAAAGCATGGTCATGGAATAGAAGAAATAAACTTGCAGAAAAGTGCATAATATTGGGTATTACTAGTGCTAGACTGTTGTTATAATTGTAATACCTATACAGCCACGACCAAAAGTTTTGAGAATGACACACGTATTGGTTTTCACGAAGTTTGAGTTTCTGTCAGATGTGGTTATGGTATACTGATGTAAAATTACAAGCATTTCATGAGTGTCAAAGGTTTTTAGTGACAATTACATTAAGTTTATGCAAAAAGTCAATATCTGCAGTGTTGACCCTTCTTTTTGAAGACCTCTGCAATTCACCCTGGCATGCTGTCAGTCAACTTCTGGTCCACATACTGAGTGATGGCTGCCAATTCTTGCCTAATCAATGCTTGGAGTTTGTCAGAACTTGTGGGTTTTTGTTTGTCCACCCGCCTCTTGAGGATTAACCACAAGTTCTCAATAGGATTAAGGTCTGGGCAGTTTCCTGGCCAAGGACCCAAAAGTTTGGTGTTTTGATCCTCGAGCCACTTAGTTATCACTTTTTCTTATGGAAAGGTGTGCCATCATGCTGGAAAAGGCATTGTTCATCACCAAACTGTTCTTGGATGGTTAGGAAAAGTTGCTCTTGAAAGATGTTTTGGTACCATTCTTTATTCATGGGTGTGTTCTTAGGCAAATTTGTGAGTGAGCCACCACACATGAATGATCTCAGGATGCTTTACTGTTGGCATGACACAGGACTGATGATAGCACTCACCTTTCCTTCTCCGGACAATCGTTTTTCCAGATGCCCCAAACAATCTGAAAGAGGATTCATCAGAGAAAATCCCTGTTCCTTTTGCAGAAAATCAGTTTGTCCCTGATTTTTTTCCTGGAGAGAAGTGGCCTTCTTAACACCAGGCCATTCTTCAAAAGTCTTCGCCTCCCTCTGTGAGCAGATGCACCCACACCTGCCTGCTGCCATTCCTGAGGAAGCTCTGCACTGCTGGTGCCCCGATCCCACAGCTGAATCAACTTTAGGAGATGGTCCTGGTGCTTGCTGAATATCCTGAAGCCTACTTCACAGCTATTGAACCTCTCTCCTTGAAGTTCTTGATAATCCGATAAATGGTTAATTTAGGTGCAATCCTACTAACAGCAATATCCTTGCCTGTGAAGCCCTTTTTGGGCAAAGCAATGATGACTGCACATGTTTCCTTGCAGGGAAGAACAATGATTTCAAGCACCACCTTCCTTTTAAAGCTTCCAGTCTGTTATTCTAACTCACTCAGCATGACAGGGTGATCTCCAGCCTTGTCCTCATCAACACTCTCTCAGTGGAAATGTTTTTTTTGGGACAAAGTTCATTGTCATAGCAAAGAGGGACTTTAAAATGAATTGTCATTCACCTGATCACTCTTCATGACATTCTGGAGTATATGCAAATTGCCTTCATAAAAACTAAGGCAGCAGACTTTGTAAAAAATAATATTTGTGTCATTCTCAAAACTTTTGGCCATGACTGTACATGTAACACATATAACACATAATGTTTATAAACTGAATCTTATTACTATTGTCACACTGATGTTATATTCATAACACAAATAATATAACCTTTTGAGATCAGTTGTAGGCAATTGGCTTTTTGTCCAATACCTTTTTACAGAACCATCAGCTCATATTTGTAAATCAGAATACCAGCACAAAGTGTTCCAACACAGAAAGTAAGTAAAAATATTAAGTTAAGCACAGAAAAGACAAACTAGCCTGCTTTATAGACTGTGTGCATGTTTTCACTCACTCTGTAACATTATAATCATTCTTTTGGTGAAGAGGGCTTTTCTGTGACCCTAGTGAGTGCCATATTGAGGCCCACAGGCCATCTTTGTCCTACCATAGTTGCAGGTACTCTGTTGAAAAGTACATAATATCATTCCTATTATTACACTATATATACAATTAAATTATATATATAGGATTTTAACAGTTGCTTTGCTGAATGTTGGTTTGGTATAAATAAGCATGGATAGAAATGTACGTCAGCCACTGTATCACCCCCATTCAGTCAACCACTATCACTATCATATTTTATTTTTCATGCCAATCAAACGCTCATTCTTTTTAAGTCACTCACTAGGGTGCTTAGATAGAGTTATCCATCAACTGGGGCATTCATAGTAGGCCCTGAGGACAAATATGAAATCTACAGACTTTAGAATAACTTGAAAGAGCTGTCAGTATTTTTGTTAATAATTCAGCAAAAATAGGAAAACTAACCTTGAACTTATTACACCACTGTCATGATTCTACATTGCAATCATTGTTATTCAATGAGATTTTAAGTCCTTACTCTGTCATTTATAACATTGAGAAAATGAATGTATCCCACCAAGGGTGTATAAATGGAATAAAATGTCCTACTGCACAATCAGTCATTACACAAGATCAGTGAACATGTATGAAAATAATTATTTAAGCAGTAATCTTGGAATGTGAACACCATGTAATGCAGATAAATTGAAAAGCCAGCAGCCCGAAACAAAGCTTAGAGCAATTCACAGGAAAAGCGTAAGCTTGATTTGAGCATGATAAAATGTATCTATACCACTACAATTATAACAAACACACTGCAAAGGACACCTGATAACCTGATCATAGGTCAAAGTTAATGTCCAAGTCCATATCCTTCAGTTAATAATAGCAGGCTGTTCAGACATTGCAATTAATTTTTCTGCTGACTTATAGTTGAAAACTAGATTTAAAATGACCATCTTCTCTGCCGCACTAACCGTTAACTGTTTTGCAGAGAGATGCAACATTGTCACAAAAGAAAAATGTCTTTCAAGTTTGGTTGTAGAGCATGAAGAAGAGAGAGCATTGTGAGAGCTCCAACTGCTAAGTTCTGAAATCTAATTTTGTCTGCTGAAATCTCTAACACAAGTACATAGGTTAGAAACACATTTAATATATTTTTATCTTTCTAGCAGTAGACAGTAGAAAATGTAACAATAATTTGAAAATCAGCCTATTATCAATTGAAGTATATGACTTAAAAAATAGCAGTTGCTATGAAATACCCTTTGAAATGCACATTTTAGCAACTGTAGACATACAAAGCCAATACATATCTGATACTGTATACACATTTTATTTCCCTCATTTACGGACCAGAGCAATGCTATGTAATTCTTATGAGTCGTAATGACTATTTTATTAGAGAAGAATGGTGCAAGCAATACATTCATATACAAGTCGCTAATGTGCAGTTCAGAACAAACGTACACTATACAAAAATATGTGGTATAGAATGAATGGCGATGACGTATTTCCTCTTCCTGAATCTGACTTTGTGGGAGTTTTGTGCCAGTGATGTTCAGCCCTTTATTTAAATTTCTATGGCATATCGCTGCAGGGAGCCCATATATCGTATATCAGTGTGTATGGAATCACAACCTTTTGAGCCGACGTTAAATCTGACCAAAATTGCTTCACTCCTGCAAAAATCGTTTAAAATGTGTATGGTGTGTGCGCAAGAATCAACCAACCGAACGGAACACAAGTCATAGATAAAGTCTATTGGAAATTTCGTAGTGTGTACCCATCATCATCATCATTTATTTATATAGCGCCAACATATTCCGTAGCGCTTTACAATTGGGGACAAACATAATAAACTAATAAAAAAACTGGGTAAAACAGACAAAGAGATGAGAAGGCCTTACAGAGATTTTTATTCAGTTAATAAAATCAAATCACACAATATGATGTGCTTTGAAACAATAATCGTTGAATAGGCGTTTATCGTGTGATTGGCCTAATAATCGGGTGAAAGACCTGTAGTGTGTACCCAGTTAGGCGTTAAATCTCTGCCAAGAGTCAATTGCTTCTGCTGTTTGTCTCATACCTCCTCACAACATTTCATGTTGCCCTATCTACTTACTGAGAATGTGAATTCTACAGAGCATATTCAGATGTAATCGGTGATTGTTTATTGACATGAATTTCTGACTATAAAGCACAGGAGAAGAATTGGCAAAGACGCCAAGAAGCACACCACACTCAATTTCAAAGCCTTTTCAAAATCTAACTGCCTATACTAACAGAAGAGTTATACTGTGTTCACACTGCCTCCCTGGCAATATTCCAGGTATATGAACCGGGGATATTACCAGGTGACAGAGCATATGACCCAGGCAAATTCCCAGGTCGACCAGGTTCATACTGAACATGGGTCTGCCTGAGTCTTCCTGGCAACATCACAAGAGGAGCTTTGACTCCTCTTGTGATGTTGATATCTTTACTACCTTTAAATAGTTTTTGGTGAGACCCAGATTGAAAAACCCGGGTCTCACCATTCAGACTGGCATCTACTGGGTCAGAGCCAGGAATAACCTTGGAAAAGATCTGGGTCTAATTCCCGGATCATCCGATGTTGATAGATGTAGGGAACCCATTCACACTCAGCCTCGACCTGGGTCATCGGTGCTCGCCCCGGCAAAAAACAGAGTTTTTGAAGCAGTGTGAATAGGGTATTAGAGAGTTAATGCTAGAATTAATTTTGTGTTTTAAAAATGCATTTGCAAATAAGTTGCTTTTTATTGCTTGTGTTATGTTATGTTCCAGATACTTAGTTATTACGTTGGGAATAATGCCTTCATTGCTAAGAACAATTACAAAATGGTAACATCAACAAACATGATCCTGTAACAAAATTAAAATGAAACACAGCAATTTTTATTACTGTTTAGGTGCTTTTCTGGAATAAAAACAAAATTACATTGGTCAAAGTTAATGAACGAATTCTAACACTTGTTTGTCAAGGGTAAATAATTGTTGAATTTCAATCATGGTGTATAATTTAGGATTGGATCTTTGTAATTAAATGGTCTATGTACATTACTTTGTGGTGTTGTTTTATCTTTTTCTGTAGCTGACCAGCATTAAAAAACAAAGAGCTTGAGACATTAAACCTGATTTAAATAGCACACATAATGCCTAACAACTTTTATCTCAGTAAGGCAGGATGTAGCTCATCAACATGCATTTAACATTATTCATAAATAATGTACACAATGTCCTTTGTAGCACCTTAAGACATTTACATTAGGAATATTTATTGTTCCTTACTGTATAATGTAACAATCCAGTGATGAAAAACCCCAACTACTGCTGAACCTAATCTGTACATCTGAATTCAAGTAAATTTCCAACCTGTTGGTATAAAGGGTATATAGGCCCAAACACTTGTAACTTAATCACTTCCTTTTGTCTAAACTTTTAGGGGTATATTTACTAAATAAATGATTACTATATATGTATAGTTCTTGCAAAAGTAACTTTTTAAAAACTTGTGTTTATATATATATGTATACACACACACGACACATACACACACACACACACACGCACGACACACATATATAGGTGAACCAGTATACATTATACAGAACCATGTCATGTTTGACAAAGGAGGACGTTTGGAAGCCATTATGATCAATGACATAGAATCTTCAACATCAGAAATATATTATTGATTATGTCTATGAGGCAAACTTTGTGTTTGCTTTTGCAAGTTCATGTCAAACCCCCAAACTACGTACAATGGAAAAAATATTTTAAGTGACCTTTACTTCTGAAGGCTTCTCATCCCTGTATAAGTCTTTAGAATGTAATACAAATAAGATGCTCAATAGAGTAATATATATTTTTTACACAATTTATCGCTATACAGGGGGATTTAATAACTCAAGCACAAAAGATGAGCTGTGCAAAAACCCATAGAAATCAATCAATAATTTGTTTCACATACACTCACCTCATTGGTATCTTGAAAGTTCATTTCTGCAGCTAGAGGAGGCAGTGTTCTCTTGTATAGGGGGCATTAAGAGGATGTGGCAACAGGTGTCCAATTATAGCCCTTGGCACAAAATTTAATTCTGGCAGTAGATATAACTATTGCAGAGATACCACTGAAGTGGGATTTGTATTAGGCTAACATTAGAGGTCCCAGGCATTGGACTCCCACCATTATGCTATATGAGTGGATGGGTGTTTCATAATAAATTTTATTATGATGGTAGTGTCCTATTTTAATCTTAATTTTATCATAATCACATTGTGTCATAAACTTTAGCTTAATTAAATGTGCTGTAACCAATAACAAACAACCTGTAACGACCTCTGAAAAGTCTAATGCAAGTTAAACTAATGAGCGCAAATGTCTGATTAGTTTGCTATGAATTACTGTGTATGTGTACTTTTGCACTTATGTAAGTAACTGATTTGCATTGGTTACATTCAGTTTAAGAAGCAGATACTAATATTAAGGAGATATTTAGCATTTGGCATTACACTCCACTGTTAAATGGTAAAAAAGAAAATGCAATAAATCACTCTCAGCTCAGGATTATTAAATGTAAAACAAACTTGACAAATGCATGCTGGGAAATTCTTTAAAAATTTAAAGAAAATTGCATATTTGTAAGATGAATTTCTGTGATATAAATAATGGCCTTTGGAAGGACTAACGAGATAACTGGAGATGAATATCTTCCATCATTTGTGAGCCTTATAGATTTGTTTGTCAGATTTATGGATACCTGGTTTCCACTTATTGTCACCAACATAAATCACGTGGGCCTCCAGTACCATCTTCAATCTTTACTTCTAAAATATAAAGAAAATAAAACATCTTCTTTTAAACACTTAGGAAGAATAAAGCTAAACATATAAACTTAAAAAAACTTAAATTAAATTACATTAATGTTGTACAATGATGCTTGTTTTCAAAGACACAATAATTTAGATGTAAGCAACATTTAATTAAGTTAATTTTTATTTAGTCTACAATTTAAACTCTTAAGATAAAAGAGGATATATCTCCAAATTCTACTTGGAAATTTTAGAAAAATAAGAAATTTTGTATCAATCTTGTTGATGTCTGCTTTACGTAGCATTCATTACATTTACTGTCAACTATAGGTGTTTTTTATTGCAAATTAAAACATTGTTTAATGTAATGTATTTACCCACAAAATAGTGGATTCATTATCTCCATCAGAAAATGAGCTCTGCAAGCACTGATATAGAGAAAAGAGTGGCAGAGAGGCCAAGCTCAGGTTTTGGGGGGGGGGGGGGGCAATTAAATTAGCCTTGAGGTGCCATAGTAGCATCATACCTTATGGTTCTGTGTGATGTTCAGGTAATAATCTTTGCTTGCACCTTATTGTTTTCATTATTGTAAATGATTTTTTGGAGCATAACACAGTACGTGGCTACTACGGAACCTTGCATCTATATGAATAAGCTCCACTGAGTCAAAGTCAGCCTCCTTCCTCTATCTCTTAACTTTAGGTGCTACTTATTGATCTGGAATGCTAGTACAAGTGAAGGAGGTTAGTGGCAGTGAGACAGGACACTGTCAGATTCATTATAACTAATAGCTACATGAATTTGGCTTGTATGTGTCTCAGGTCTTGACAGTGGAGATATTTAACTTCACATACTTATTTGTTTACCATGTGTTCAGGCTCCTGACTCACCTAGAATAGTATGATCATTGTGAATAAACACCTGTCAATAATTTACCCAGAAGGAAGCAGACGGTATCTTTCATGGATGAAAACAATTCTTGAAACAAAAGTCCTGTGACCATATTGTTTGCTAAACTAAGACTGAATATATTGCTCTGAAGGAATTACCTTATTTCTAAGGAAACGAGACAGAAAAATCAGTCACTCTTGCTCTGACTTACTCAAAGATAAAATCCAGAATTTGATTAATCAATTACCATCGCAAAATAACCACTTTAAGTCCTTTTTCCAAGCAGCTTAATCCGAAATAAGAATCTTCCTCTGCAATACTGGAGCTCACTGGGACAGACCATGGAACATGCTTATTTAAAAACAGTTGCTGTCAAACTGTTGTGATTATATATCGCCCCCAAATGTGGTTAGAGCGGACCCCTGAAGGACAGCCCTAACTTACTATTCATCTGCACAAGGAAGGTCTTTACATCAGTTCAATGAGTGAGGTCCATTTTGCTTATGGTAACAACATTGGGCTGAATATTTAATCACAAACATTTTTCAACGTTGGGACATAAACAATATCTATCTGGTTTATGGCTATAGAGTTATATGTCCAGATGCTCCAAAATTATTGTTTATTATTTTTTATGATTAACATCTATTCACAGAATATTTGAGGAGAGTTGGTGCTGAACTTAAATCTCCATCTATAAGCATAGAGGTTTCATTGACAGTTGCCCATTGGTATATGATCTTTATAAGAGTGCTGGCAAATGATTTTAGCACAGAGAAATAGGGTCTTATAATGTAATTAGATTCAAGGGAGGGGTTTGTTGCATTTAAACCTGTGCTGTTCCATGATGCAGGGCAACCAATGCCAGGTAATTTTCCAGTGACTAGACAAAAGGACTAGCCAGAATTAGGGTTGCATAGTGTAATCGTTACAAAAGTGTTCTGTCTTCAAGCAAGTAGTTGTTTTGTTTGTTATCTGCTGTGTGTCAGCATCACCAAGCAAAATCAAATGGGATGGCATGCACAGGGGCAGTGTGGATGCTAATGTGGGGGCAGAAATATCCCCTGGGTGTCACCTAGGGTTTGTTCAAAACTATTCCGAAAAGGTTTGACATGTCTTAACTTTCCTCAGATATATCCCAGAGACATAACTCCCAGGGCAATACATTGGTCATAATTTCCCGCACATTTAAATGCCAAACATTATGGAATTATAACAATATGACATACCTTTCCCAAAGAGATGTGACTACAGCTGTTCCCTGGTACTGCTAGTACCTGTAATTCACAACCCTGGTGTGGTTTTTGCCCCTCAGTATGGCGAGGTAGCCAGATGTCTCAGAAATATGAAAGCATTTTCTTTGAAGCTCATATTCCTATATACCTGCATAGATAGCCTTCATGTGTTGCCTTTGCCTACAAGGATCTCAAGCTGTAAAAGGCTCCTTAGAGTCTCTCTTTCAGTGTCAATAAACTCTATCTCAGGATACAGCTCACCCCAGGGGCCTTGGAAGCTGCACAGCTTTTACTGAAAGTGTTGCTGTTATCTTTTAACATAGAGTTGGGCAGAAGCACCAGATCAACACACACCAGACCCTCACATTTGCAACCTCACATTTTACACATTAGTAGCTCAATTCATCAATGGATTTATTTGATATAATATGTTTACATATATGCAGTTTGGTTATTCCTTATAACTGTAATTCCCCTCTGTTCGTTACAAGTGGCATTGAAAAAAAAAACATTTGTTTAGTTTGGCAGCTTCCCATTTCATAAGAGCATCATTGACTTGCCATGCATGCGTGGCTTACAGGGTTCTTACAAATGCCTACAAAGAAGTTAATTGTTCACTTGGTATATGTACAGAAACAGAACAAAACTCATTAGAAGAAGAAGTGATGGCAGACATATCTGCATTACATATCAGTATTCATTCAATACACCAAAGTTACCAATGGTGTAACATCCTTAGTGTATATAAAGTTAATGAAAATTATTTTGCAAACTTTAAAGCAAAATACTTTGCTTTTTAGGTTTTCTTTTATTGTAGTCAGTACTGATTTTATGTATAATGTGTTTTGGCATGAACAATCTAAAACTATTTCCATTATGTGGAGTAGGAGGATAACTAGAAAGCCACACATTTGTTTTAATTTGTTGTATCTGAACTGAAAGTAAAATGCTGAAAGCCCATGCTCTGGTTACCATGAATAGGGTACATTCCATATTGTTGATCCTAAAATCATGGTTGCTAACGCAGGCTGATTATCTCCGTGCCTGAGTATACAAGCAGCAGATGGGAGGAGTCCCAGTCTACTGTTTTTAAATGACTATATATATATATATATATATATATATATATATATATATAATGTATATATTTATTTTATACTATTCCTTATACAATTTTGAATTTGAAAACAATCTTCTCATCTTGTATTACTGATGTGTGGTACATTTAGCATACACAATATATTAATCAAACTTACAGTACAGTAGATTAAACAAAAATGTAAGTTTCAGTGTTGGCTTTCATGTATTGTCTAAAACAGCTTGATCCGCAGAATGGATACATTTAGCATACCTAACAAGATATTTGAATTAGCATATTGTTAAATCCACCTACAGTTCCATCTGGAAGCTATTGTTTAAGACTAGTGATTTACAAACAATTCTCTCTCTCCTAAGTAATGTTGTCTTGTCAGAGTGCTGAGGTATATTTAGGAGACATTTACTTTTGTTTAATTGTGTGTATATTTCAGGGCATTGAATAGTGAGTTAACCTATACTGTTCTCATTTAACCCCAACCATTCAATGCAATGCATGCCAGCCTATTTTATCATGAACACATCAGAAATCCATTGCTGCATAACAAGGAAAATACAATCACACATTTATTTTTGGGCATGGTGTACCTAACTGCCAAAAAATACAAGATCTTTCCACAATGGAACATGATGAACATTAAGAAATAACACAAAAAAATATTGCTAGCATAAGATGTTTGGCTCCCTGTGCTAAAGTGTTGTTGTAGACTGGACATGATTTGTTTCTAACTGTATACCTAGTAACGATGTACTGCAAAAATCACATTATGAATTTGTGCTCTAATGAGAAGCTTGGAAGAAGGCGAGAATTGCAAAATCACACTTTATTGTCACTTATTTATATAGTGCCAATCTTATCAATGCAGTGTTGTACAGTGTTGTACAGATAATATTTAGTGGAGCTTATAATCTGAATTCCCTGTCACACACATGGGTTAATTTTGTCAGAAGCCAACTAACCTGTCAGTATGTTTGAAAGTTTTTATTATATTTTCATTTTCTTCTTTTAGGTTATTAATTAGCTATAGTTTTGTCTGGTAATGATAGTAATAATAATTATTTTAATGTAATTACATTAGCCACTGTGCTCAACAGGACTGTCAAATGCATTTGATAGAAAATGAATTCATTATATTTATTTTCATTACTTTAATGGACACTCAATCTTGTGTGCAATAGATAGGAACAGTGCTAAAATATTAAGCACACATTTTCAAATACAATAAGGAAACAGACCATGATATTTTCTTAATAGAGCATGTTTTTGTTCTAGAATTCTCATAGCGTTCTATGTGTATGCTGTATTATGTTTGTCTGACATTGGAATGAAAGAACATAAATCTGGGACATGACTATATAGGGCAGTTGTTTTTAAGCTTTTCCTCCTGAGTCTGGGTTAGCAAAGATTTATGGACCACTATGTTGTTCCTATGGAATTTAGGTAAATTTACCAGAGTGTAAATACATGATGGTTATTCAGGCTTGTATCTCTGGTGGTCAGTGCATACATATTAAAAAAATTGAGATGTATGACATTAACCTTTCAATATAGTGAACTTGCCTATCCGATGATACAGAACAGTAAAGTAACAGGTTTTTGACATTTACAAAAAATATTAACTTACATAGTGGTTCTTAGAAAATCAGTCAAGTCTTGAATAACGATTAATATTTTATTTATCTTTCTAGGAATCACCCTTAATCCATTTAGAACAATTTGATCAAGGGCAGCAAATACTAGTATGTCAGCAAGAAGAAGTTGTCGGGAAGATACATGCTGTCAAATATGTAATAAAATCATAAGTCTTCAACACAGATTTTAATTTAAGTAAAAAGTATATTGAATAATATTTCGCAATATTGTTAGTAAACTCAGCTATAGGGTAAACAATACAAGTTGTATCATCTTATAGGATGTGAAGTGAGTTTCAGGCTAATGATATTAGTGCAGACCTGAACAGCATCTATTCACTTTATTAGCACATGGTTGGACAGCTCTTTTTCTATGCAGAAAACTTTAGGTAAAATTCCATTGGAGAAACCTGAAAAATTTCATGCACAAACAGGAAAATGCAAATATTCTGAATAACAGTTTTGAAAATATACTTCCCAGACCAAAATTATCTGGTACAGAGGGAAAACAAGTTAAGACCTGTAATATTACTCCTGCAAGGTGATCCTCAATTAAGTGCCATTTCTGGGTTATATTATTTCAGTATTCTTCATACTGATCTGGATAAGGTTCAAGTAGTTGAAGAATGAATTTAACGTAGGAATCTAAAGTCTGTACCTAAATCCTTTTTAGAGAGGTGGTTTTTTCACATTTCAAATTTATTTTTACATTCAGACCAAGTCCAAAACCCAAAAACTTGAAAGTCAATACTCTTTCCAAAAGCTGTCTTATGAACATACTGAATCGAGGCAGTGTCTTCCCATTATACCAAAGTCACAGATCATTTAAGCCATGACTCAAGATTTATCTTTCCATATTCAACAAACCAAGACCAGTCTCCAGCAGAAACCACACCCATGTTAATATATTTCCAAAAAATATCCAAAAAGTCATAGTCATTCATAGATCTCCAAAACATTCTCATAACCCAAATCTGTTTGGTGACCTTCTTTTAAAAAACGATGCCAAAGAGTCTATTAAATCTTGTGAGGTCTGTCCCTAAAAAAAACAATTGCAGAACATTCCCCTTAGGGCAGTTACAGTATCTGTCAATACCCACAATAACTTGGACTTATTTATCTATGTATCTCATTGTTGAGTTACCCACTTCAAAGGGATATACTGTGATATTGGTTTCAACACATAGTCAAATACTTGTCACCATTATTTATATTCTGTCAACATTGTTTCAGACAGAGAAACTCCACTTATATCAAAACTCTGAAAGACTTTTTGTCAGATGTGAGACCTCAGGAACTTAATTATCTTTACCAGCTGCATTTCATCCTCAGGTGGAACATGCTAACCAATCTTTGCAGCAGTATTTAAGATCAAACCAATGAAGGGATTTCAACAGCTCATGGTCTGATTACTTGCCCTGGGCAGAATTTGCAGATAACAACTCTCCCCACTCTTCCATGGTAACCTCTCATTTTTATATATTTCTGGTAGTCACTCCAGATCCTTTTGCTTCACATTACCTCATTCCTTAGATGTTCTAGGGGAAGAATTTACAATATTGGAATTAAATTAGTTTGTTATGACGTACACTCTTCATTACCAAGCAAAAATACTTTGCGAATAAGCATCACCTTAGATTGCCAAATTCCTTAGAATCTTAGAATTCCTAAACTACGTCCTAAATATGATTCAGCCAATAAAATTACAGACATTATTAACCAGTATCATTTAAGCTATGCCTACTATCATCTATGTTTGCTAAAACCAAGATATTCCCGTAGACTACCAGCTTCTATTCCTCATCTTCACCCAATCATAATTAAAGGTTAATTTCATTATGAAATTGAGAAAACACTAGATGGTTCTTCTTCTTCTTATTGTAGATTTGTAAGGCGCCACAATGCTCCGCAGCGTCGTACAGTAGGGAAAAAGTACATACATTAAACAGGAACATGCAATGCAGACAAAATAAATACAGACATGAAAACAAATGGTATGATGGACCCTGCTCATCAGAGAGCTTACATTCTAAATGGAAGAAGGCACAGTTGAAATAAGAGGAAAAAATGTGGACAGTTGTGAGGGTGCATTAGTGTGAATAGTGTTATCGAGGATAAGTCACCTCTAAAAAATAGATGTGTTTTCAAAGAGCATCTAAAGATTTGAAGGCTGTAGAAAAGTCTGATTGAGCATGGAGGGGAATTCCATAAGTGGGGAGCAACACGGGAGAAGTCTTGTAGGTGGGAGTGAGAGGTGGTTAACAGAGACGAGACAAGGCGAAGGTCAGAGGTAGATCTAAGTAGGCAGGAGGGAGAGTATTTTAATATGAGATTTGAGATGTATGCAGAGGTAGTGTTGTTGATGGCTTTGTAGGTAAGGATGAGTAATTTGAATTTGCTTCTGGAGGACACAGGGAGCCAATGTAGGGTTTGCAAAGTGGTTTAGCAGATGTGGAGTGGTGAGAGAGGAAGATCAGTCTTACAGCAGCATTTAGGATGGATTGAAGTGTGGATATATGAGTGTCAGGAATGCCAGATAGCAGGAAGTTGCAATAGTTAAGATAGGAGATAATTAGAGAATGGATAAAAGCTTTGGTAGCAAGTAAGAAAAGGGCATATTCTGGCAATGTTTTTAGGCTGGAGTCAACAGGACAGGGAGAGAGTCTGAATGTGAGGAATAAAATATAGCGCGGAGTCAAGTGTGACACAAAGGCAGAGGGCTTGGGAGACTGAAGAAATTGTGGTGTTATTGAGAGTGAGGGAGATTTGAGGGCAGGTGGTGACTCTGGCAGGAGGGAAGATAATAATCTATTTTTTAGACATGTTGAGATTTAGGTAGCGTTGGGACATCAATATGGAGACAGCAGAAAGACTGTCGGTTACACGAGATAGTACAGAAGGAGAGAGGTCAGGAGAAGAGATATAGATTTGGGTGTCATCAGCATAGAGGTGGTATTGGAAGCCAAATGAGCGAATTAGCGCCCCAAGAGAAGAGGTGTACAATGAAAAAAGAAAAGGGCCAAGAAAAGAGCCTTGAGGGATCCCAACAGAAAGTGGAAGTGGAGGGGAGGATGTGTCAGACGAAGAAACAATAAAGGAGCAGTTCGATAGGTAGGAAGTGAACCAGGAAAGAATTGTGTCACGAAGATCAATGGAGTGAAGGGAGTGTAGGAGAAGAGGGTGATCAACAGTATCATAAGCAGCATATATAATAATATAGTTTTATGGTTATGTAAAAGTCCAGAGGAAAGACCCTGGGTCACAGCCAAATATGTACATGCAGACCAACTCCAAAAATCATTCTACAATATCTTTATTATCATAGTCCAAAGTGTCCTTTGAAGGCACTTAGAGCCACTGAGCAAAGGGTATAGGGTGTGGTGTGAGGTAATAAACTGTACAACGCCTAAGGTACAATAAAGCCCATTTAGCTGGCACTTATTGGGCATTGCATTTTTTTTGGGTGCACACAAGTTGGTGGATAGGTGCACCCATGTCAGTAATCAGTAACATAGATGCATACCTCTGCAAGCTCAGTAACATAGATGCATGCTGTTCTTAAATGACATATATAAATGGTTGTGCTTATATACACAATCCCCTTTATAAATAAATTGCTTTTGCCTGTGTGCTTGTTATTCTACTCTTATCATGTGTGTTGATTCTGGGTGAACTATTGACTTTGATTGTAATCCTCCAGCCCTGACTATTTTGCTTTGCTTGACCTTGCCTTTGCCTGCTGATGTTGTACTGCCATTGCTGTTCTGTTTCCTGACCCTTGTTTGTTTGACTTTGCCATCTCTTCTGTTTTCTTTTCTCAAAATTGTGTAATAAGCACCAATCACTCTGTACAGACATCATGTGGGCACCGGAGTACCTGTGAGCATAACTAGCTGTAAGGGAAACCTAACTGCTATAGCTGAAAAACTCAGGTACAAAGTGGCCCAAGGTAATGGTGTACATTAAAGAGTTGGAGAGACTTACATCATACAAGCACAAGTCAGAAGCTGTCAGATATTAAGTATCTAGAGTATACCACTGTAACAATGGTGCAGCTAAAAAGTCATAGGTTCTCATTGCAAAATAATAATAAGAAGTAATAAAAGATAATCTTACACTTCCACTCTATAACACACGCTACTCAATGTTGTGTCTATTTTAGCTTTTCCTGTAACTGCTAAACATGCTCAGTTTATGATTCCATGGTCCCAAACAAAATGAAATAGACAAATAGCCCTTAATCAATGGGTGTTCAACAGGTATAAATTATTATGTGATAACCTCTAATCATGACTGATGTTAGGCTCTATATTCTTTATCACTATACTGTATATGTAGATCTTCCAAACGTCCCCAAATACTCTTGGCTTTCAGAAATACTGAAAAGAAAAGAAAAAAAATATACATTAGTGTTATTCTAAAAGCATCTAAAATTTATTATGAATTGATGTGGATTTACCCCCTCCCAAATGCATGTATATACAAGATAATAAACTGTACTGGCTGCATTTCTTTGAATGTTAGAAATGCCTGGTATACTCATAACAACATAATTTAATTTGTCCTGAAACATCATTCTCACAATCCAGGACGCTCATTTGGAACAGTATAGAAATTACCCTTTTAGCAGCAGTGTATTAGACTTTTTGCATTGTTCCTGGAGAAGTGGCATTAAAAGGCATAACATACACAATTTGTCTTTAAAAGTTTTCAATATTATAAAGTAAAGTATATAGTCTGGACCCAATCACTAAAGTAGTTTCTTGACTAGAGAGAATATATACAGTGAAAATGCAAATGCTAAACATCCAGCACTTGAGTAAGTGACCTAAATATACTATAAGTCTGTTATCATTAACCTAAGAAGATGAGCACCGCCCCCTTATGTCTTCCCATTTCCTCATCTAAGCTATGTTTTGTACTTCTATAATATCCGATACTTTACGTTCTATAATGTATTTTATAGTTAAATTTGTTGCCACCTTTACAGAGATTCCAATCAGGATTACAACAAAATAGAGAAACAATAATATTGAATTTTTATTCTCAGTAGTTTTCTTTCCTTTCAGACTTCTAGAGTCTTCTGATCTTATATCATGAACAGACATATTAACAATCACATTTACATTACAATAAAAAGTAATTGATCTGATGTGGCGCTCCACTCAGTGTGCAGCCTGATGTATGTAGAGGAGTATCCACTATTCTCCACAAATAAAGCACAGACATAAAATATAGTTAACATACACTTGGCGCGCACCTTTTTACATCTCACAGGAGATAGGAACTCCTGTACTCCCTTCACTGGATAGATGACCCTTATTTCTTTCCTCAATTGGAGTTCCTATAGTCTGGGAATCAGACTCATGGAAATATAAAACAAATGGAGAAATAATAGTGCAGATTGTCTAAAATGAGCATATAAAAGTCCACAAAGTTCCCGGAAAAAGAGTATAGGAAGGATAAGTGTGAGCGGGATTTCGTCACATTGTGGACGGATACTGTGGAGGAAATTTTTTACCGTAAATTTTTTACCGTACATGGAGTTTTAAATGTGTTTTCATAACTTTTGGATATAGCTCCACTTTAATGGCATGGAACATTACTTTCAACCTTCTAATAAATTAAATAGAAAATGCACAGTAACAATGACTATTATAAAGTGGCAAAATAAAATAGATACACAATAAAGTTTCAGAAGGTAATACATTTTACCGAAATGATGCTGAAAGAAGAACAATATGCCAAACAACTAGACAATGAAAACTGTCATAGAGTACACAATATATACTTAACCTATAAAACAAATTATATTGTGGCTAGAAACTGCAGATATTCTTGTTTAAAGAAAGAAGTGAATTTATGCTGCCTGCTGTAGTACTTTTCAAAGAGGGCAAGCTGGAGCATAACAACTGATATACATAATCTTTTTGATTAGCTTTGTAGGAAAGTATGACAAAAGGATTATAGTACTTTATTTCACGAAACATTGAAATGAGGCAGATCTAACTGCCCATTTTAAACTGATGCCTAATGGCCTGGGGGTGTTTGAATCTCAGCACTCAATGACTAAACTATCATCACAGCTCAGTCAAGCACTTTACAGATTCCCTAATGAACCACAAGAAAAAAAATCTCATCCTTTAAGGCAAACAGGATCATGGAATATATATATATATTTTTTTAATAGAAATTGCATTCAGATAAGTTGTGGTCTTGTTCTGTGGCCCTTAAAATGTTGAATGCTGTTGGGAAATAGCTATCATTAAATTAGGCCAGTTCAGCATGCTTGAAAAATATATATATATATTTTTTTGCTGTTTTTCAAGACATGTGTTTTAATATTTTATTCTGATGGAGAGAAAATGCTCTATGCATTTGACTTTTAGATCGTGAATTGTTTGAATATATTGCTATGGTTTGGAATGCAAATTGGAAAAGGCAAATAAGTCAAGTGAGTAAAGGAGTAGAAGAAAAAGTGCACTAACACATTTAAATTTAATAAACTTTAGAAACAGAAAGGTGGAGGTGATGCCAATTAAATTCTAACTATTATTTTCTAGAATTTATTGGATAAATGATATCTAGAATCAGTTTGGTTGCTATGAGCAATGGCTCCACTTTTCATTTTTATAAGGTTTGATAAATCTACCCCATAGAGTGAGATGACAATAGACAGTTCATTTAAAATGACTCATTATACAAAATAAACTGTAATGCTGCTCTAAGTAGAAAATAGTTACTTTCCATTGGAGTACAATGTTTGCCAATATATTACCTGTCATCTTTAAGCTTCACTTGCAAACATGAGTAGTAGCAAGTCATCTACACTCCATTTCTGTAAAATAAAAGTAATACAAATGTTTAATATCTCCTGGAGAGGGAATGTCCACACCACTCATACCTTACTAGACAAATTCAAACATCATGTTGACACTTTCTTTTCTTTAGTCAATACAAAATAAAAGAGTATTGGAAGTAAGCATTCCTTTTAGACATGGATGTCAAGACTTCTCATGGGACAGAGGATTGAACTGGAAAAAGTCTTATTACATATTACGCTGTCTTTAGAGACCAAATTTCATATATACTTCTACCTGATCATTGGTTTTTCTATAGCTTTTGGATTTATTAAAGACAAGTAAGTAGTTCAGTTTTAAAGCTACGCTGCTAGAGTTGTACTTGTACAGCAGTGGATACATCTTCCTGGAAGGATCTTTATGTATTTGTGGTTTTACAGAACTTTGCACAGTACATAAATAACAAACAGTGAAAATGAGCAAAGTTTTCAAAACTATTCCTTGAAATGTGAACCTCCTTCTGCATTTGGCTGCAAAATTTTGCACATTTTGCTGAAGAATTTGTCCTTTTGTGTTACCAGTCAATTCCCAAAGACACTGCACAGCAGAATGGATTGGGAGCGATCTCCCTATCTCATTCATAAACTATATATACAAAAATAACAAATGGAACAAATTTGCATTGACTGGTCTTCTTTATGCCTTAAACTTTGTCTGCCTGAACCAGACACTGATTAGTGAATTTTGATTCTCAGAAATGTATTGTCCCAATGTCATATATAAATATATATATATATATATATATATATATATATATATATACATATATATATATATATATATATATATATATATATATATATATATTATTCCCCCATCGTTTGTGAGGCACATTTCATATTTATAGCTATAAAGGAGGCTAAACCAAGCATTATTTTAGAAGAAGAGATTGAGTTTCAATGAATAGAGAGGGTGATCCTAAAATGGTAGTCATATTACAGTTCAGTTGCTTACATTGTTTCCACCATGATTTTTTTTCCAGAGGAAACCGCCAAACTAGGATTCCATTTACAGTTCCAAAGACTGTTAAATAGTCCTGCACCTAGAAATATGCTTGATCGAGGATAATGAAGCATTGCAGGTCTATCTATGTTAGACTATCATTGCACGTGAAGGGAATGTCACATGGCTATGATAAACAAAAGCACATTTAAAATTAAATGTCACATTTCATCATGACATTATATAAAAAGTGCTCTTATAAACAGTGATACTTTGTCTCTTACTTTTAATGAGACACACTTGTAAGAGCTTTGTGAAGAGTTAAGTATTTTGATAAAGGCCAAAAGGGAAATCTTTCTGCATCTACAAAGCATTCATTCTAGAACAGAGCAATCCTTTGGGGACATGCTAAGCAAAACGAAGCACAAGACAACTTGATCATTATATCATTTTTATATTCCTTTTCTACCATACTCTTATAAGTGCATTTCAGTATTTTTATGATACATGTTATTTGCTTATTATTTTTTCAGGTCAGATGTAAAATAAAAATGTGCACTGATTCGAGCACTTGCATGTGATATACAGTATAGTGCTTGAGGTTTAAATACATTATTATATATATATATATATATATATATATATATATATATATATATATATATCCCCAAATGAAATGTGTTCCTAAATCTCATCTTAAAAATTAGTTTAAAGCATTTCATTTTTTATACATTTGGAAGAACTTAACTTTTCTCTTTTGATAATGAGATGTTTTGTTTAAATACTAACTTTCTCATGTCAAAAATCCTTTTTCCTATAAAGGCAGAGCTCTCCTAATTTTGAAATGAATAACTAGGACACTGATGTCATCTGACGTTAAAGCCTGAAAACTCACCCCATATTTCCCTTTAAAACACAAATAAAGCCAGATGTAGGAACATTTTCCCAATTGTCAGTTTCATTGGCTTTCTTGAAGAGTTTAAATTATGTAAAAATAAGTATTGTGGGTAAACAATCTGAAAAAAATAAGACAGACCACAAAAAAGCGGGACTGATGGGATCCCCATACTAAGGTATCTATTTAAACACCTAGTTCAGGAGGTATTAAAATCAAGCCATAAAAGTAATTACATTATATAAGGTGAAAAACGTTGACTTAATTGATGTTTCCTATGATTCTTGATTTGCCAATCACAGCAGACTGAGGTCTGCAATAAGCTAATAATGCAGCTGCTATTTTTCTCTGATATCATATTTTTCTTTGTAGTTTACCAACATATAACAATATAGATTGATGCCTGTTGTTAAACATACACTGACATTTTCTTTTCACAACTCAGAATTTAACGTTGTCTTTGCTGATGTGACTATGAATATACAAGAATCAATACCATTGAATCTGTACTTGTACTAATGCTCTTGATTTATAGAATTCAAATTGTGGCTTCTTGTAGCAATGCTGGCTTGACCACTGACAAAAATGCCTTAAAGGATATTCAGTATTGTAATGCACCAACATTTCTATTTCATTTACATATATGTGTTAAGGTATTGTACATATGCTCATAGACACTTTCCTACACATAATACATTTTCACAGTATACTTACTGCAACCTTGGTGAAATCAGGGAAGTCTATTATCAAAGGGTCTGTTCTACACCGGCTCCCCAGAAAATACATTAGTGCCAGCAGTGGAAATCCTTCTGGTGACATATAGACGGCCTATTAAGATAATTTGATTGGGAGGGGAAATATTTTCTCTTTAAATTGCTCAGCATGTTGCTAGACTACATTAAACTAAATTCATTTTCTGGTTGAATACACCAGTAACATAAAACCCCTGTTTGCTCATCTCCAGATTTGCATGATCTCTCCAGCATGATTCCCTATTTACTTTATTACTATAAGAACGAACCAAGACTTCTAATTTTCTCTAAATATAGAGTTAAGCTCCAGTCATTTGTTGCTAATTGTGGAAACTCTTTGTAGAATACATTTTATGATGAGGTTGCGTAAGAAAAAAAAAAAGAAATTGTAGTGCTGCCGTGCTAGCAAAAAGTATTCAAAAAGTGTGGTTCTAGGTTAAAGGACTGGACTACTGTAATTCTGTTTAAACATTTTTGTCTATGATCTGGAAGCCTAAAAAATTAAATCTACACATTAATCCCTTCAATAAGAATGCCACTATATTTAGTGGTAGTTTTACAGTCCACCGGCATACAGTGGATTAAAACAGCCACACAGTTTTTAACTCCACTACAAGTTTGTCTTGACTGTGTCTCTTAGGAAGATAGAACTCTTTCTACTTCTCTATTTATATACCCAAGGAGAACTCCAATATCAGCACCCTTGCAGGCTCTAGTTTTTAATACATGTATTTCCCATCAAATGGTTTTTATTGTGCTGTAATGGTATCTTGGCCAGTAACTATGCTATGTCATTCTACTAGCAATGATCAGATGATCATGCCCGCTTAGCTTACTGTGTGCCACACAAACTTAATCACTTGATGCTAAGTACAAGAATGTCAGAGGAATGTGTTCTGAGTCCTGATGTAACAAACTAAGCAAATTAAGTAATAGATTGATGTGACGTTCATGACCATTTATTGTCAATGCAATATTTGTTGTACTGGAAAGTATAGACACCAGGCCACCTGTGGTGGTGGTGCCAGCAGTAAAGGTTGTACATTAAGAAGATCAAGGGCACTGGGCTTTGTGTACATCATGAGCCCCAAACCCACAACCTTTGCTTCTCAAATTTAACCCACCCCCCTTGCCACATATGGCACCCACCCTTCATCCCTTTTTCACATATGCCTCTTAACAGTGCCCAGGGCCATCACAACAGTCGCATGTGCAGGAGTGACTGAGTCATTTAAAAGATTTATCACAGTTCATAGCAGTTTTACAGTCCACCGGCATACAATGGATTAAATCAGTCACACAGTTTTTAACTCCACTACAAATTTGTCTTGATAGTGTCTCTTAGGAAGGTAGAACTCTTTCTACTCCTCTGCTGCTTTTAATTCAGGAACTCTTTTTCTTACCAGTGACTCTTTATTTCTTGATATCTCTTTACTTTCCTCTGCTTTCATGGGGAGAATGGAATTCTCCTATCTGCTTGCTGCACTTTCGTCATTTTCACTCTATTCTGATCTTTTTGTCACTTCTGCTCATCCCTTTCTTTCTGTGGATCACCGATCTTTCGCCGAGGATAAGGACATAGGCACTTCCAAAATGTTGATACGTCCTATGTACTCCCCAGTACACAGAAGCATGCTATCAGCATTAGATACCTCCATTGTTCCTTTATGCAGTCTCCCATTGCCATGCACATGTACTGTAGGGTGGATTGCGTCGTTGCTGTCCCCCATTGTTCCTGGTCCTGGGTGGTCACTCCATTTGCCACCTACTCACACTACGTCCTGAGTCTGTGCCCCGCTGGTAAAAAGGGTTTAGGTTATATGGACAGGCAAGCCGTCCATTGCCCAATGGACACTAGATGAGAACCTAAGCCACCAAGTGGGCAACTTGGCCTTAGAAGGTTCTGTTGGTGAGGAACTGATTTGCGTATTTGGTGATAACTCATTCACACTTACATTCAGTAAAATGTTGTGCAAAAAATGGGTATTGTAAACTTCCAGATCCAGATGTACCAATATGATGATATTACTGTACACTAGCCATCATAAGTCACTGATGTTTGAATGAAATGTATTCATTTTTGTAAAATCCAGATATGCGATCCCCTGACTTATTATTTATAATTTCTTTTTAGTTGCATTAAGATTATTATTATTAGGGTTTCATTTGTGTATGTTTACATACAGTATACATAGTGCTGCTAGTGGTAGTGATGGGGCTATTCATTGAAAAGTATGCCTCAGTAAAGACATTGTTAATGATTAAATTAAAACTATAAGCTGTTTTTGCAGTATTTTTTCTTCCAGAACTTTATTTCTAAAAATGCTGTCCTTTGCAATAAATGGACTAACGATGATATAAAAAAAAGTTAATTTCGCAACCTGAACGACAAACACTTGGAGGTATATTTAATAATCGTCAATTTTATTAAAGATGAAGTCCATCAGGTTTTGTCTTTAAAATTGTGTTTTAAAAAAAATTACGGCAATGTGCCGAGAATCGATGGTTTGTCGGAACTGCCGCTTAGTGAATATACCCCTTGGTCACTCTTAGATACTGTGTAGAGCTTTTCAAACAATGTTATTCCTACCAGCAGATATAAAGTTCTAAAATATATAATAGCTTATTTCCCTGGCTGTTTTCCTGCTGTATAAGAAGCCTTCATGTGACACCACTCTTTCATAGAGCTACAAATGTAGCAATTAATTACTGCATTTCCTTCCTGTCATAATCTATGTATAATGTGGGAAATGCTTGCCAGCAGTACATGAGTGATTTGGAGCTCCAGATAGACAATAATGGAGAGAGAAAGCCAGATATTAAATTAGCTGCAAAATGCTGGCATTTTGTAGTCCTGTGTGGCACTAAGGATTATTTAGCAATATACTGCAAACAGCATGAATGAAATATAAACCCTACCACCAATAATATATTAGCTCTATGCGGTTTAGTACAAGCTAAACAAATTAAAGTAAATGTGTGATTGCTATAGGTGTGTTGTTGTAGCTGTGCTGCTTGTACTCTGCTCATCGTTAGTAGTAAACTATACTTATAATTTTTCATATTTGTACAGTAAGGCATAACACATTTGAAAATGTTCCATATTGGAAGGCTAGCTGTGGCTAGCCAATCATGTGCTGCTTTCACCAGAAAGCAAAACACTTTTTACTAACTTTGGGTATTAGCCCAGGAGTGAAGTCTGTAAGCGGCCTCCTTTGACCATGATTTAACATGTTCAGGGTATGCACAAGGAACATATAAATACTGGGTTATTGACCTTAATAAGCCTTTCTGATGAGCTGGAAAACATGTGCTGCCTTTCCTACCAGGGAGATGTAATGAACAAGTGCAATGGGATTGGACATTAAATGATTCTGAAAGGACCTTTTTTTTTATTTACATCGAAGTGCATAAATGCCTATATTTTATACAGGTCCACTAAATTCTTTATCTGTTATGACCATATTTATTTCACCAAAGACTTTCTTTACCTGCATCTTATAATTTTATTGCTCAACAACAGCATTGCTTTCTTTTTTTATTTTTCCAAAACAATTCCTTATGGGCTGTGAAAAAGCTACACTAAGAAGTATTCTTGAGTCTTGTAGCTTTACATGTTGTTTTGAAAGTAAAGAATACATGTAATTTTTATTTCTACAGGAATAATAACAGATGTTTGTACATAAATAGGTTTTGTTAAATAGCAGTTACACCGGAGGTGAGATCAATGTAGTCATTTTGTTCTATTTACTATTATTGGCGTATTGCAAATTAGTATGCCTTTTTAGCGTCGCTGAGCCTGTTTTCCACTCCAGTGCAATTGAATTTTCACTCTACTCAGACACTGTGTCGTGATCATTGTGTCTTGTTTGCTCTGTTTCTAAAGTGTCTCCTTTTGGACTTCCCACTCATTGATTTAAAATTGTCTTGTTTTCTTCTCTTCATGTTATTCTCATTAAGCTATTATCTAACCTGGGAAAGTGAGGGACATCTATGCAGTCCACAGGGGGATGTATCAAAGTGTGTTTTTGGCAAACTACAATTTAAATGCATCTTTTTGTGGTTGTCAAAGCAACAAAGCACATCAAGATGCATTGTTTTAAAACTGGCAGGCTTGCACCAAGCCCATGAAATGCACAAAGGGGCAACTCATAACAGGCATATCTAACATACATGTTAGCCGACATTAAATGCATCATAAAGGGTTAAATCAGAAGCTAATACTTTTACTATGACGTTTAGTTTGCAAACCTGCAGTTTGCTACAAACAGCATGCAGTTTGAGACACTGCTTGTGGTTTGTGTCTTTAAATGCGTAAATTAATCACTATTGTGATTTGTGTTTGAAACACGCATCCAATTGATGGCGGTTTTAAAATAGCATAATAAACCACATAAACTACCTTTGGTACAGCCTCACCTAAGGCTTATTTATGAATCACAAACCCATAATGCTTTAAGTGCACCTACTTGTCAGCCTCATTTATTAACAAGGTGCTTGCCACTTAATAGTGTTTGGAAAGATGCAACTGAAATCAATCTGGCCCTACATTTGCAAGTTGGTGTTTATGCCCCAAAAATATTCATCATGAGAAAAGTAAAAATGGCACATCAAATTCTAATTTACTTCCACTTAAGGACCACTCCTTCTTTTCAAATTTTCATTTATTTCTTCTGAGTTTAAGAAATGCTAAATTATACCATAAATTGGCCATGATAGGGAGGTACATCAGGGCTAATTTTATTACTTGTTTCCATTTTGTTTGTTTAAATGTTTTTATTGCATTTGTCAAAGTGACTGTATGATGCAAAATATGTCTCATTATCGCAATGTCCAGCATCTCAGTGGTGTTAGAGAAATCAAGTGGGGAGAAAAAAGGCCCACCCTTCCAAAAAAAAGTGAATATTTGCATATTGGTGCAAAAATAGGTTCATTCATACACCTAATTCATACTTTGTCACAAAGACCTTGGTTGGATTTCCTTCCACCTTTCATCCATTCTTTGACTGGTGCAAAGTTTTGCACCCCCACACTTGTGGTTTTGTTGGTCAGTAAATTCATGTGCCTCCATGAAAACAGGGCTACATTAGGCCAAAATTATGTGAGTGCTGTCACAAAAAACATTTGCATTGTGTTATTTCACTTTCACATAAGCTAGTGGTTTAATTGCACTGAGCTATTCTGTCAGTACTTTTGGATGAACAAACAGCAAGCAACAACAAATTCAATGGTCCATGGATTGTGCCATTGAAATTAAAGAAAACATGCTTCATATGCAGTGCACAGGCCTTGCCAAATTCTTTGTGATTCAACTACTTCTATGCATGTTGTTCCTAGCGCACAAACAATTACACATAAACTTTTGTAGAGTGGAACATTTTTGCTTTGGTATAATACTTGTCCCATGAGTATTATATGTATAAATACATTTTATAAGTAATGCTGGTATATTTAATTTTTTCAGCCAACTCTCCAGAGAACTAAAATGCGAACTGATTTTCCTGTTTGTTATACCTCTTTCACAATAACATACAGTAGGTAGGCTATCAAATTAAAATGTTGTCCAACAATGTGTTTAGACAGTGTTTTGGTCCAGTCGTGTGTGCAGTGTAGGAAACTGCAATGTGTGTTTTAATTTTCTGTAATCCCATATTAAACATTGTGCTGAAGTCTGTTGAACATTGATAAGCTGTTTTACCCAGCAGATCCTCAGAGACAATGGTGCTTAAATGCCACAAAGACCTTGGTTGGATTTCTCTATTGTTGAGGTGATTTAGATGCATCTTGGCTTTAGCGGTAATGCCAAGATTGTTTGGCTCTGAATAAATATCTGTATTATTTTAATACTGAGCTGGTATTTCAGCAATTTTTTATTCGTTTTACAAAACAAATATGATGGTGTTTAATGATTTGAAAAGTATCTTATGTTTTTTGCTACCGCATTCATATTCATATGTTTTTATTATTCATAGTTATGAAAATACTGTAGCAAATTGTCAATTTCACTGTGTGTCTGAAAGGCTAACTCTCTTTTTGCCTGTTTCAATTCAATAATTACAAGTCAAAATAGGGATACAGTGGTCTTTCTATACCTTTCATTTTTTTGCTGTTGGAGAAAATAAAATGCAAATGTAGTCCATATGGCCTCAATACTCTTCATTTCCTCTTCCTATACTCTTGTAGCTACTCCTGTAAATTAAATACAGTAAGATGGAAAAATCTCTACAGATCCAAATATAAATCTAGCTAACGGCATACAATGGAACACAAAGTGGCAATTCTACTTAAGTGAAAAAAATATACAACATGTGAACCTAGAGCTAGGACTGAATTTGAATTATTTAAATACTAAAATTAGTCTGCATTTCCTAGCAATGGGGAAAGTATATTTTATTTTCTGTTAAGCATAACACATTTATTTGAAGATGCTTTTCATTTCTTGATGTATATTCATATAGTAACGGCAGTACAGTGGAAGAATAGTTGTGCTGACATATAGATACATTGAAGCATGATGTATTACACAGCCATTGGATTAAATTATGCAGTACCTTCTATATACACATATTGCTAGAATTCAGAGTAAATGCATTTATTTATTTAAATATAGTGTGATAGAGTTCCTTTCCCACCTCCCATTACAGTCAATAAAAAGAAACATAACCTCCAATTCTTAGCCAATGACTTAAGAATTGTTGTGTCAAAACACTTGAGAAGCAAAGTGTATAGTTACTGTTGTTGTCTTTCAATGAATTCAAGTCATCACCTGGTTCTCTCTGTCTAATAAACCTCATATTTTTTACTTTTAGTGACATACTCTATATGAACAAAAGTATTCGGAAGATTGACGATTACACCAGCAGGCATTGTACTGACAACGTATTTAAATACATCGGGTCTGCTTCATTAAGAAAAGTAAAGCAAAAAAATTTGTAATTTTGAACCTTGGCAAAAACATGTTGCATTGGAGGAGATAAATTTAAAATGTGAGGATAGATTTATAATTGGGGTAGAGCATGTCCTAAATCAACTTTTAATGTCGGTGTAAAAATAAAGCTATCAAGTATTTGTGTGCTACATGAAAAACAATAAGAATTTTACTTGTGTGCAAAATAATAAACTAATTTGCCCCCCTTGCATTGTAACATGGTTTTTTGCTTTCCTTTCCCTAATGAATCAGGCCCAAATACTTTAATATGGAGCTGGTGCCTCTTTTGCAGAGATAACAGCTTCCACTCTTCTTGGAAGGCTTTCCACAAGGTGTTTCTGTAGCAATTGTTGTGCCCATTCATTCTGTAGAGCATTTATAAGGTCAGGCACTAGTGTTGGATGAGAAGGCCTGGTTTGCAATCTCCATTTCAGTTCATCCCAAAGGTCTTCCATGGGGTTTAGGGCTCTGTGCGGACCAGTCAAGTTCTTCCACACCGAACTCGTCAAACCATGTCTTTGTTGTCCTTGCTTTGTGCTTTGGGGCACAGTCATGTTGGAATAGGCCAGGGCATTACCCAAACTGTTGTCGCAAAATTGGAAGCATTGCGTTGTCCAGAATGACTTAGTGTGCTGAAGAATTATGATTGCCCTTCACTGGAGATAATTGGCCTAGCCCAAACCTTGAAAAACATCCCCATACCATTATCCCTCCTTCACCAGACTTCACAGTTGACATAATGCAGTCAGGCAGGTAATGTTCTACCGGCATCCACCAAACCCAGACTCGCCCAACTGACTGCCAAACAGTGATGCGTGATTTATTACTCCACGGAACATTTTTCCACTGCTCCACAGTCAGTGTCAATGTGCTTTACACCACTCCATCCAATGCTTGACGATGTCAGGCTTGCATGCAACTGCTTGGTCATGGAAGCCCATTCCATTAAGCTCCTGACGCACAGTTTGTGTGCTTAAATTATGCCAGTAGAAGTTCAGAACTCTTCAGCTATGGAATCAGCAAAGCGATGGCGACTTTTACGCACCGCGCCTTAGCAGTCGTTGACCCCGCTCAGTGATTTTACATGGTCTTCCACTTCATGACTGAGTTGCTGTTGTTCCTAAATGCTTCAACTTTCTAATAATATCCCTTACAGTTGACTGTGAAGTATCCAGCAAAGATTAAATTTCACGAACCATCTGTTTGCAAAGTTGGCATCCTATCACAGTATCACGCTGAAGGTCACTGAGCTGTTTTGTATCACAAATGTTTGCAATTGGAAACTGCATGGCTAGGTGCTTGATTTTACACAACTCTGGCAATGGGTTTGATTGAAACACCTCAAATAAATACTTAACAGGTGTGGCCAAATACTTTTGACCATATAGTGTATCTGGATTTTGTGTGCGAGTTCATAGGATCTGGGACTTTAATTTCTCACCTCCTGCAGCTTGTTTATGCCCCTTTTGTACCCAGTCATGGCTTCCATAATATTAGACAGAAGAAAGCAGTCTGTCCTATGATTGGTTAACAGTGAAGGCTGCTTCCTATTGGTTGCAATGAAAGCAATCATGGCCCACCTTTGTTTTTGTGATTGCTATTAAAGAAAGCAATAGGAGGCAGCCTACATTGGGGGATACTATATTTTAGGGCAATGGGGCTTAATGTACACGTGGTCAATAAGGACTATTAGGTACTATGTGCTGACATGAGCACACCTCCCCGTGCTTAGAAATACTAGAGGATCTCTTCCTTGGGACACCTGCCATCAAGGAGAACACAGATACCATACATTCTATTCTCCCAACATAATAGCCGGAATAGTTTAGAAAGAAGTGTAAGACATCTTAAGGTATTGATGGCACCGGTTAGGACAGCCGCAAAACTTATGGAAGTAGGTGACTGACACCCAAAGATGCCCCACTTTAAACTTTTTCTGGCTACTAAACCTGGATAGCAGAGGTAAAAGCGAGGGCTCAATAAGGTAGGTAGGTGGTAGGTGCTATAGGAGGGCCAGGACCAACTCTGAGGTAATGAGTGCCTAGAGTTAAACATAAATAAACTAATAAAACACCATTAAACTGTTTGTTTGATAGATTCATTTGACCTTTCTATTGCTCTTGAGGAAGAATAATGTTCTTCGCAAAGCAAACATGAGGTAAGTCTAAGCTTCATAGATATGTATTTATGCAAGACAACTCAAATGTGTGCATACTAGTTACAAATGTGCCTCTGCTTACATGTTTGAATGCTATTTTAAACACTGTAAAATAAATTAATATATTGTAAAATATAACAAATTGTTCAGTTGACTTAAGGAAGGCACCGCTGGAGTGGCTTGGATGTCACTCTGATAAAGGATCAAGAGAGCATTCAGGCCTATCCGAAAAAAAGGTTAAATTAGCATTTAGTTCACAAAATGTAACTATTTTCCAACTGAACACAAATATCAAATACTTAACCTTTCTGAAGATACAGTAGCTGATCCAGCCACTGAAATTGATTTCCGAAAATGCATGAAAAGTTTCTGCAGCATATATGGCCTATTGTAACATCGTACACCGATTTCTGTGCAAATGCTCCCATTTGGGTTATAGCCTAGGCCAGGGTTTCCCATACCCAGTCCTCAGGGCTCTCCAACAGTACAGGTTTTCCGGATCACATGTGACATAATTAGGACCACCTGTGGATCTGTTACAATGTGTCAGTCAGTAATGAATACACCTGTGCTCCAGCAAAGAGATATGGAAAACCTGCACTGTTAGGGAGCCCTGAGGACTGGGTTTGGGAAACCCTGGCCTAGGCATTTAAATGAATGCCTTTTACACCTTTCAAGTGTAATTTATTTGGCTAACCACATTTTTATGTGTATTTCGACCAATAGAACATTTTGTTTCAAGCACACAAAGTGATGCATGTCATACAGAGAGCCCCAATGTCCCCTCAGCCACGATTAAGTTATTTACTGGAATATGCTGTGTTTTAAAAGAAAAAAAAGGGAAATAATGCAATTAATGAAGGGAATGGTTTTACATTGACAGCAGGATGGACTTTGAAATTGACATGTTTACTATTTGCATCATGAGCATTTACAGTTGTAACCACAATAGTGTAAAAGTAGGTGCCACCTGTATTTTCAGGGGTCTTTTTGAAAACTTGAACACTGGAGTTCACATATATATGTGGGAGGTGAATAGCCGCAATTACAGAAAATATGGAAATGTGCATTTTTTTCATAAATGACCCTTAGGAGTAATTTTATCAAGCTGCATGTTTAAAAAAGTGGAGATGTTGCCGATACCAACCTATCAGATTCTAGCTATCATTTATTTAGTACATTCTACAAAATGACAGCTAAAATCTGATTGGTTGCTATAGGAAACATTTCCAATTTTTCAAACGCGCAGCTTGATAAATTTACCTGTTACAGTATGTTCCATCTCTTCTGTTCCCCGTAAAACTTTGCATCATAGAGAAGGTTCCTACTTTATTACCATAGATAATGCCTTTGTCCATAAACTAAATGTAAAAATTTTTGGACTGAGAACTTCTATTTAAGTGTGAGCATCCAATATGGATATTTTGCAATCCTTTCTCATCAGTCAAGAGGTCTTTTCTGAGTTCTGCATTTTCTTAATGGTAATTGAGATAATTTGGCCAATTGTTTGCTCGCTAATATTTTACTGGCAGACAAACTCTGACATATTTTGCATGGAATGCTTAATTTAAACTTTTGATCTCAAACAGTTCAAACAGTCTCATTTTAATTTTAATGTTCAAAGGTATCAGCATCAGTTTTGCAGTAGTTATTGGCACATGTAATCACTTCACATAATGATTCCGTAAACAGTTTCTATATCACACTGAGTAATCAATGTACCCTACTTATTTATTCATTCTGCTACACACTACTGAATGTCACAACATCATCCAATTGATACGTATAAAAATAACCTTCTTGACACAGTGTGCTTCATGGTTACCAATTTTAATATAAGGCAAAAACTTAAATCAATATCTGAAATAGGACATCGTAAAACAAAATCATTTCCCTGGTTCTAGGATGTGAATTGGGTAACCACTTGTCCCAAACTTTCCGATGAAAAAGAAACATTTTATTCTGTGTTCGCTATGCAGCTGCATGTGTCTCCACAAGTAACTATAAATCAGAGCTTACTATACATCTGTCCCTTCTAAACAGGAACAGTTGAGACAATTGGTTTTATATCATCATGACATATTTCATTTTATAACAGAGAGAAAAATGCAACAATAAAAAACACCCTCCATTACCGGTTTACCACCAGCTGAAACTGCCACTTGATTCTTGTCTCAAGGAACCTCTTGCTGGAATATTTGCAAGTTGTTGAGCAGAATGGAAGACTTTGATTGAATATTGCCGCAGCCATCTGTTTAGGTGTCACCGCTTTCTTCAACACACAGTATTGATAGCTCTACATCCTGGAAGAAGTGCTTAGAAACTTGTGTGGCACAGTAGGTTTGGCAGATTCCAGTGGCGTATCTATAATGGGTGCAGTGCACATAGGCCCACAAGTTAAGGGTCCCTGCACTGACTGGCCTGAGTCCTCTGACAGCCTTTAAAGAGAGTGCCGGCTGTCATTACTCTTGGTGCAGCGTGGATGTTTCAGAGTCTTTGCTATCTTCTCTGGCTCTGGCTCCATAATTCTATGGGGGTGCATGCAAAAAACACAGGCCCGCTCATTTTTTTTTAAACGCCTATGGTGGATGCACTATGATTGTAACAGCAATGGTGGCAGACCCCTATTGTAAAACGTTTCTTAGTAATCATTTTTATAAGCTAATAAAAGAGATACAATTAATGCACCAAACATTCAAAATACATTTATTTTTGCTAACCAGTGATAAATGTCTGCCCTTTATACCTAATAATGCAAATGATCATTGTTTCAAATACGAAATAGGAATTTGGAAGCTTGAGTAAACAAAGAGTTAGCTTCACAACATGGCATTTTGCCCCTTCTTACTGGCACAAGTACAGCTATCTCTACCTTCACTATTTCATTTCCTAATCTGAAATGCCAGCAGTTCTTATCATTTGCCTTCAGGGTCCTTCACAATGAAACATGGTACATAAAACACTTCAAATAACCTATCCTTTGCCTGCATGTTTACTCTTCACATAAAATGTATCTCTTTTGAGATAGCTTTTGTATTTAACAATATTGGTACATTTAAAGGATCTACTATTTGAAGTGGCTTTAGTTACACGCTTGTGCACACACATATACAACCCACACACGCACACACAACACAAACAGGCACATGTATGACCATGCACAACACCAAACACATCAAAGTAATTCTGGGGCAAATTTAGCAAATGATGATTTGCAGCTGAATTGCTGTGAATTATTGAAAACAAATCCTGTTATCAATTTTCTTTCTCTCTCTCTCTCTCTTTCTCTCTCTCTCTCTCTCTTTCTCTCTCTCTCTCTCTCTCTCTCTCTTTCTCTTTCTCTCTCTCTCTCTCTCTCTTTCTCTCTATCTCTCTTTCTTTCCCTGACCTTTAAGTGGTTAACTCCAAAAGGACTTCTTGGCTTTTTTCCCTGTACCACTGTGTCATAGAATATGTTCACTTATGATTCCCCAAGTGAATTGTTAAAGCCAATTTTCTGCTTGTTTCATCTATGGCTGAAACACACTGTTGGTGGTATCTGACAGACTTTTGCCATGTGGTAATGGGATGATGCTAATTTCCCTGCATTAAATCTCTTATTCCCTAGAAAATGTGTCCATTTCTGCTGTCAAAGACAAAAGACAGCGGAACAAAGGCTCATTTATCTACAACTACTGTCATTTAGACACAAGCAGGGAGCCATTTTATTGTTTCACGTTTGAAATGTGCATAATGAGAAATAATAGAAAACATGCTAAATAAGGTATATATGTATTTCTGCTGAATGTACAAAATCATTTTCTAGATATTCAGCTCTGATGATGGCAGTGGGTAGGTGAAAGTACTGATCATTTTTATTGCCAGGATTCTCATTTTTACATGTTCCATTGGTGTATGTATTTGATGTATGTATTTGATTTCCATGGAGAAATACTGGCTTTTGAAAGATGAAAAAAAATTATCTTTCTCTCATGAGTGTAGTGGCTGACAGGGCCGAGGTTAGCACAAGGATGTTCGTGGTAAGATATTAGAACATTTGGAAGATTCCAGCTCAAAAACATATATTGTTCCTCTAATATTTAGACTAATGGTAACAACTATTTACAGTAAAATGACAATGTAAAGGTATTTGGAACATAGTAAGACCCAACTGCCTCACAAATTGGTAGGTACATTTAGAGTAGTGGTGGAACTATCACTGGTGAAGCAAGTGCAGTGCACTGGGGCACATGGAGATAATGGGGCCCATTGCACAGTAGATGCAGAGGGTCGGAACTAGCGAGCTGTGAGCACCGTTTCCCTTCGCCCCGCTTCCCTGCATCGGGGCCCACGGCTTGCTAGTTCCACCTCTGATTTAGAGGCTTATTCACCCTGGAAAAGAAAGCAACCTTCAGCCACCCTTGCGTAAATTGTTGGGCACCCCTCCTCGGATACACCTTTTTTTGTGCAAATGTGACTCATTTCGAAGAGTAGACTGTGCAGAGGCATTTTAGGTCAACTGTCTCCTGACACTTCTTAACACCATTTCAACCAGCCAATGTCCCATACCTGTAAAGCCATTAGAGATGTATCAAGAATAAATTCTACCCCCATTCTCTGCCACTCATTCTCCCTTCTCCCCCCTTGATTTAACTGGCTCCTCTTGTGCCTAGTCTGTTTACCCTCCCTTAGGATGTAAGCTCGCACGAGCAGGGCCCTTTTCCCTCCTATCTCCTCACCTATTCTTCTGCTCCTTCGTAGCCTGCCTGGAGTTTCTGAAGTATTGGTACTTTTTGTTTATTGTTCTGTATGGTTTCACCCTGTATAGTCTACTGTTTGTACTGTGTGTGGCGCTGCGAAAACCTTGTAGCGCCTAACAAACAAATGATAAATGATAATAATAATAAATTGTAGCTGTTACCAGTACAAGTGAGAGGAGTATTAAAATCAGATTTACACCTAGTTGTAGCACAAAATCTTATGATTTGGACTTTTATCTTGAAAATATTCTTATATGTGGTGTACCAAACGGTACTTGATTATTAAATGTAATGTTTTTATGGTTGTTTTATAAATAATGTTTTTCTATATAAATATCTGGTTATTATGTGTATATAAAGAGTAGAGGTGTTAGTAGAAGTGTTTCTGGTCCCAGCGCTGTATATTCTTTTAAGTTTTGATTTCCTTGTTAATAGGAAAGCAATAGATTTCCTATACAGCAGTGATACCAGTCACTAATTGGTCCACAATTATTGCACTCCACTAGGAGTTTATCTTTGCATTTGAGATGTATGCGCAATGGCCATCCTCTCACTGAGTTAGGGAAAATGTTATTTGTGTTTCATAAAACAGTCATTAATGTAATGCTTAGATTTACGCTAATTTTACAATTGCATCTTAATGTTCCCATTCATTTTAAACACAGCTGTATTTGCAAGATTGGTATACTTACTTGAAAAATAATAACAGTTTAGCTGCCTCATTAAAGGACATTTACCTGTATAGTTAAAGACATGTATAAATAAATAGACTCTACTCTCTTTATGTATTTATACTTAAATGGAGGAAGAAAGAATTCAACTGTGAGTGAGTTGTACTTTAAGAAAGCTATCCTTAAATTCTGGACATTGACAAATGGATGAAGCTTTTTCTGAACTGACTTTGACATTAATAAACTGATGAAGGGACATTTCAGTACAGCACAAAACACAAGTGGTTCACCTGGAAGATGCACACTGCCACTTTGGACATGTCTCCATGAACTAGACGTGCATCTGAGTTTGTGGGAGGGCGGGAAAATATAAAGAAACACATTGTGCAAAGTCGTAACCGTCACATCAACAGTTCAGCCTCGTACAACTCTAGAAAAATACTATACATTTTGGCCTCATTTATGGCTTAAATAAACCATGTAAATGGACATTATTACATGTGACACTTACTGGTTTCCACATGAAAAAGCTGTCAGGAGTGAAAGTCCCTCTGGACTTTTGCGGTATTGAAAGATTTAGGAGGTAGTTAGTACTGCTATTTCACTACTATTGCTCATCGGCATATTTTTAAAATAGAGAACCTCTTTAGCATTATTTTATTATAAAATTTAAGGGTGGACTTTCATCTGGGTACAAGGTACCACTATCAGATGCAGCTCTCATACAGTATAAAGTAGATCACACCTGTCATTCACTAAGATATACAGAATGTATAGTTCATTCCACTCTCTAGATATCCCATACCTGAATTTTTCTACACTGCATCTAAATAAGTTGTCTCTGTTTGTCCGAATTTCCCTTCTTTCTCTTTCCTCCCTCAATTGGATCTGATGTATAGATTATTAAGGACCTCCTTCTCCATTGGATAAAATGTGTCCCAATTTAAAATTGCATGCACCTTGTATATTATTATGTGTTTTAGAGTGTTATGAAAAATGTTATTGTGTACAGTAAGCCATAATTTATATTAAATTGTAAAATTACTTTTGCATCATTGTTATGTGTGTTATGTGTGTTTATGTTTAATGAATTGTGTTATTGTATTGTAATGTTCAGAATATTGTCGTTTAAGAATAGGTTCAGGAGAGTGACTAAATTAAGAGAAAACAGTGGAGTGCAGTACTCCCTGACATACACTGCAATGGAGGTGAACAGCCTTTTAACTTTTTGTGAAGAACATTAAATGAAGGTAATCTATTTTCGAACATATATAATCAAGTAAAATCCCCTTTGACATTTATAAGATTCTTCAATTTCCTCCAAGATAATTGGATTGAGTGACAGCTGGATCCTGCTTCTAGATTCTGTAACTTAATATCTTTGTTTGTTTCCTAAAGTGTTACAATCACCAGAACAGCCCTTCTCCTGTTGTTTCCAAGCTGTCTTGTCCTTAACTTGGAGCTGCTTATATCAGCTGGTGTACTATAAACAAGGTTGTTGCAGGCTCACAAACCTCCCATCTCGCTCCTTCCCTGCCAATCCTTAAAGTAAATAACTACAAGAACATCTTTGCTTATCCATGCCATATGAACTGATTTAAAAAGAAAAGCAATTTAGTGTTTGACTTTGTGGTGAAGCCAATGGATTTCTGAGTCATCTCTACCCTATTGTACAGGTAGTTTAGAGGGTATATTTGCTAAACTGTGGGTTTAAAAAAGTGGAGATGTTGCTTATAGCAGCCAATCAGATTCTAGCGTTCATTTATTTAGTGCATTCTACAAAATGATAACTAGAATGTGACTGGTTGCTATAGGCAACATCTCCACTTTTTTAAACCCACAGTTTAGTAAATATAACACATGGGGGTAAATGTATCAAGCTGAGAGTTTGTCGGCGGGTTTGAAAAGTGGAGATGTTGCCTATAGCAACCAATCAGATTCTAGCTATCATTATGTAGAATGTATTAAATAAATGATAGCTAGAATCTGATTGTTTTTTTAAACCCGCCGGAAAACTCTCAGCTTGATACATTTACCCCTAGGTCTTCATTCCTAAGTGGCACAAACAGATCTATTTGCATGCACATAACAGAATGTTGAACCCTAAGATTGTCTGAGATGAGATACAACCATTGGGGACAATTATGTAAACTGATGTGGGCAGCACGGTGGCTTAGAGGTTAGCACTTCTGCATCACAGCAGTGGGGTCATGAGTTTGATTCCCGACCATGTGTGGAGTTTGTAAGTTCTACCCGTGTTTGCGTGGGTTTCCTCTGGGTGCTCCGTTTTCCTCCACATTCCAAAAAATACTAGTTGGTTAATTGGCTGCTATCATATTGACCAGAGTCTCTCTCTCTTTGTCTGTGTGTGTGTGTGTATGCTATGGAATATAGACTCCAATGGGGCAGGGACTGATGTGAGTTCTCTGTGCAGCGCTGCAGAATTAGTGGTGCCATATAAATAGGACAAAGGTGGCCCATAAAAACCATATGTTTGTGTTCATTTTTTACTGCGCTAGAAGGATGAATTTGATTGGTTGCTACTGAGTACACCAACTTTGTCCTGAGCACTTTTTTTATTACCGTCCACAAAATATGGTTATTGGTGATGTTCCCTGGGAGTTGTATATCCATATTTGTATCTGCCACATCATACAAACGGTTATTAAGAGCTTATTGCATCATGTAAAAAGATTGCATTCATGATTTCACCTTAGAGATTGTTTTAGCACTTCATTTTGATAAGTATAACAAAGCACACTCTTGATTAAAAAAATTAAACCGTTAAAGATGATTGACCAAGCATATGACATTTTACTAAATCTGAGCCTATTATAGTATAACATATTGACCTCTTCACAGCCTGTCTCACTTCATGTCATTTAAATTTAAAGTTTTCAGCTGATATATATATAAAACAAACTGCTTTCATATTACAGTATTTTTCCAAATGCACTTGCACATGCTTTGAATATTTGTGAACAAACAAAAGATAATAAGTCTTAACAGAAAATGCCCTTGGGAGTACTGTAAAATATGCAATATGTTACCCTACATTTTCCTACAGTTTGCTGATAATGTGGAGAAGTAAAGATGTTTAAAGTTTGCTGAGTAACCATTTTGTCTGTTATTGTTAATATTAGTCATTATTAAATTCTGTAAAACAAAGCAATGTGAAAGATGCATTCATATAGTGATGTTAAAATTGTTTGTAAGTTACAGAGCATTTCTAACACTATGGGCACACTTTCCCGTTACACAACACTCTTTTTTTAGTGTATCATTGTTCTGAGACCCAAAACGGAACATTTCCAATTGTATGTTTTACATTTCCGAAAATCAGAGGACACGTAATATAGATTGTGGTACCCTAAGTGGTGTTACAATGCACAGGTTTTGCACATCTGGTTATATTCATGTTATGATCCACATACTGTACTAGCTCATAGTGGACATATAAATATATATTATGTATAAAAACAATTGTAGTACTGGTGGGTCAGACTAACTTAACCCCTTTTCAGGAGACATTTTTTTAAAAATACCATTGGCTCTTCTATAACCCCTAACTGGAATGCACAGTAATTTCGAGAAGGAGGTAAAATAGCAGCATAAATCTAATTTTTCATACATCTACCAAATAAGAGTTTAGAAAAAAAAAATCACATAATACGGATTGTCATACCCTGCTGATTAGCATAAGGTCTTCTGAAAAAAACAACAATACTTTGGACATATGCTGGCTCTTTTGTATTTTCTGTAGCATATTGAGTGTATTGTATGATCATCACTCATTCAAATGAGTGTACCCCTGTGTCTGTAGGAGCCAGGATGAGGAAGATCTAGATTCTTGGAAAGCTTCATCCTGCCCATGGGCTCCCCCCCCCCTAGTGCCTGTGACTCACGGGACTACAACCCTTTCTCCAACAGCGGAGGAAGGAAATACTGACCCGTCTGTTGTTATGTGAAACCCTGTTCTCTGTTGAGGAAGGCTGGGACTGATTCTGTTGCAGTCATGGAATATAACCGCAGGGTGAGTTTCACCTACCCATCACAATGAAGGGCACTGAAGGGGTTAAAGGAAGAGCACACTGAAAAGCAAGATGGATTTATGAACTTTATGTCATATAGAGAACACTTGATATCGAAGTGCACTTGACAGTGATAGAAGATTAAAAATTGTTCCTTTCACTCAGTATATGGCTTTCTGATTCTTTCCACTGGACAGGTCTCTGCTTCCTACAACATCAACACACACATCTCCTGCTGCTGTAAACATGCCAATGATCTGATTGGCAGTACAATGAACACCCCGATCATCTGATTGGCTATAACTATCACCACCCACTCCAAAATTGAAGACATACCAGATGAATAGGGAATAAAGATCGAATCAGTTAAGGTGCTCAGACTCTAACTAAAAACTAGTCATGTACAACTTAAAAAAATTACATTTAATATTTAATTTTGCCGAGGAAAGCAATCAAGATGGCTGCCATCTTGCATATGAAGACAAATATCCAGACAAGATATTTTCTGTTTTTCTTAATATATTTATATATATATATATATATATATATATATATATATATAAATATATATATATACTTATTGATATATATATATATATTAATATATATATATATATATATATATATATATATATATATATAAAATATGTTAAGGAAAACAGAAAATATCTTGTCATATATATATATATATATATATATATATATATATATATATATATATAAAACCATTGATGAAGTGAAAGATCATGGTATCCATTATCCATGTGCTAAAAGATCTTTGCAGATGCCAAAGCATTTGAGAGTGATTGCTACCTTCTGTGGCATATCAAAATCGGTCTGATTTACTCTGTGTAAGGAAATAATATTACAACAATAAATATAAAAAAGCAGCCAAGCTTATAAAGCAAAGCCATTTTTACAGGTTTTATTCCACATAGTTTATCAAATATACTTTGTAAATAATTTAACAGTCTAATAAGCATTTTTAATCAAACAGAATTGCTAGCAGCCAAGCAGACTTCTGTTGAAATGCAATTTCTGAAGGGTTTTGTGTTTATGTGTGTGTGAGGTGAGTATTGGGTAACCAAGTCCTTTTTAGTCTACCTGCCTTTAAGAAGTAACACAATCACTGCAGTGGGATCCAGAACTGTATAAACACAGAAACACTTGCCAGGTTATGCCTCTATGGCTATACAATATCATTGTAGGAATTTTGATATCATAAAAATTTCATCTTTTTTTTCTTGGAATGAGAGCAAGGTTTAGACTATTGATTCGGCTGGATAATGTTAATAAAAGCTAGGAAATAGGAAGTAATATTTAAAGCATGCTCCCAAAATAAAGAGCAAAACATGTCTTGCAGTTTCATATAGTTTCATGAAATGTCGGTGTATTGGAAATTACTAGGTGGTACATGGTAATTTATAGAACATCCTTTTATCCATTGTACTGACATTAATATTGGGAATATTTAATCGCTATGAGATTCCAAGTCCAGAAAAGCAATGTGGTTCAGAGCATCATACAACAAGAATGAATGGATTTTAGTAATGGGTGGTACTTTTCTGTGACGTAAATTATTCCCATCTTTAATTCAATTAAAAGGGAATAAATGACATAATGACATAGATTTGCCAAATGATGTTAACAATGACCATTTATTCACTTAACAACTGCATTTATAAT